>NW_026535289.1:5985516-6363581 GCF_026225885.1 Hylaeus anthracinus | reverse complement strand
CAAATTTATTCGATGGACATAGAGGATACAAATATTTATGGGATTGGCTGTATTTCTGACGTGTCTCATCTAACTACAAATTTCCACGTTTCAGGTTAGCTATTACATTTTAATAAACTGAGTGTCATTTTTTGTTCTATAGTGTATCTTGAGTACAGTGGATGAACGAAAATTCTGTTTATAATAGGATATTCAGATATTATAAAAATATTTCGATCAACGTTATCAAAGCATATATTGCAGTCTTCGAGCGTAACGCTTCTAAGCGTGAAAAGTAAATTGCCAATCACACAGAAACACTCGCAACAGGCTCGTTTCTGCAAATGTGTACCTTCATCGAGACCACAGTAAAAATCCCTCGAAGGCAAAGTGCTCGCGTGTGCGTCATCGTACAGCACCGATCATTACGGAGGATGTCGATAATTTCAAATCAAACAAGAGCACGAATATCCGCGTTAGAACGTCAGCAATACCTTGGCGCGAAATTTGCATTCGTCCGTAGACGAGGGCACACAACGTATTATTATTTCCTATTGCACTATCGTGCGAGTGTCGGAAATGCTTCAGTTAGGAACGACAAGCGTTAGGGCGTTCGCCGTGAACAGTTCCAACAACGCCATCGATTTACATTTCCAAGCCGTAAGAACGCGTCTCCGTTTTGTAGATTGGCATTGAAGATTGTGTCAATCTGTTACGATTACGAGGAGATCGCGTTTCGAGTCCCCTGCACGATGACAACGCTGACAGGATGCCATTACCGTGATAATAACTATGCATCAAGCGTCCATATGATCGTCATCGGTCAACGGGAATCCTACTATTTGTATATCGTTGAGACGCAACTAGTAGTAATGACGAGAAAATCGAATCATCGATGCGTGAACGATCCATCCCTCTGTGACCAGTCGTAATTGAATTAATCACTCGTGCTTCCAGGTTCGTGCTTTATACATTTTTCCATCGTGACAGCTAAGCTAAACTTTTATACGAACAGCTTGAGTAGAGGCATTAGAGAAAATTTTCATTTGTTGTCTCGCCGTGAGGATTTCTGTGACAATAATCCTTCGATTAGTGCTGCATTATTCTTTCAGTTGTGACAAGGAAATACAAATAAGTCCAGTGGATTGAAATTCTATGGATGCTTGGAACTGTCGATAAGGTTGCATATTTCGATAAGGACATTAGGATATAAATTATGGAGAATCTTTGAGTGCTATCCAGATTTCATGAGACGGATATTAACCCTTTGAGTGTCAGAAGAAATTTTCGTACATATCCGTGAAATGTCGGATAATTTTAAGCGGTCATGTAACCACGAACCAACCAACCACAATCTTATCTATCCTGGAGGGTATTTGAAATAAAGTTGAAGTGCACAAATAAATCTATTTGCATTCGATATTTATGTTATTTTCGTAAAGCAAAATTGATTTTTTTCTGAGTTATAGCACTCATAGCTTTGAGCAGCGATATATCGCTCCTTGACACTCGAAGGGTTATATTGAACCAAGGTGTGTCCTCGAGTCTCCGATACAAGATTGTCTTTCCTCAGCACTATCCAACTAGTAAGTACGGTAACTATAACAACTACTCTTCTCAATGTTGTTCCATTCATCATAAGAGCTCCAGCCTCCGGTAGCGCAAAGGACTCCTCTTTTTCCCTCGAGTTACTTTTTTTCCTGCGCTTTAATAGAATTTCACCAAGGGTACAACCAGGAACCGAGGACAGTGCATCTTCGCGCATCGAAATGTCGCGTAATCTGCGGTTCGAGGGAGTCCGCAACGGTTTGCTCGTCCATTGTCGCGCCAAGAAAACGTTACTTCCGCGATAAATTATTTCGCCCCGTCGACAATCCTATCGGCGTTTGTCGCACAACCAGAGAAACGGTCCGTGCGCGCCAACAAAGTCTCCCTGACGAGTGTACAAATCGATTGCAACAGGAGAGACGACAAAACAAGTTCCCCTCTGTGTTGGAGGTCGTCAAACCTGCGGAGGTTACGTAAAAGCCTTCCACGCTCGCATCCTGGTACCTACGCAGACGAGATATACGACCGGCACGTCGATAGTATACGTCGCCGTGGTAATCGATCACCAGCTTCGAAAATGTGGAACGTTTGCCTGCCTAACGTTCTCCGCTGGCTCTGATAAGTTGCCCTGGGTTTGCGACCGACATCGCTCACCTTGGATTCCATCCAATATCGCGACGATCCAGGGTTTAAAATTGGGTCATCAGGTGAATTCGTTGAGGAGTGAATAATTCGTTCTGACTCGAGGTTCTTTGGAGGTTCAGTAGGGATTACTAGAGAAAGGGTGGTCACGTAGGTCAAGGTTGTTTATAGGTCCAGAATGGGAGTTAGGACCCAAGGAGATGGAAAGCCCTTCGATGACGAACTCTAAGGTGCTATCAGAGTTCAAACCTTCAGCAAACGAAAATTGCTAAAAATATTATGAGTGTATTGTTCGTGAACTCATCACCCATCTAAAATATGTTTCCTAAGTTAATAGACTCGGCCAAACAAGGTGTCTCTGAGAGCCCTTACTTTTCTTCCAAAGACACTTGCTCTCAGGACTCGAAAGAGTTCAGCCTAAGGAATCGATGATCACCTAAGACCACGTGTTATTATTATCAAGCCCTTAAATGGCAAGCTCTAGAGTGGAACCGCGGATTTGCCAAGAACATTACCGCCCCGTTGCCTACCAACATCTCCCACGACGAATTCGACTTCACCGCGGTCGTTGTCTCCCCCGTACATTATCGCGATTGTCTCCTGAAAATGAGCAGCACAATACGTCGTAGGCGTTTGTCAACGATGCGGGTATTTCGCAATTCAGACATCTTCCGCGTTCGCCCGCTAGAAAAGAAACTTTCGATGCATTACACGCCGCATTTTCCACCGGGGGATAATTCCGCTTATTACGCGACATCGGTTCAATAGGGCGACTCGGGTGCATTACTCACGCCACGTCGCGTATTACATGTACATATATCGTCCGTGGTAAATGTATCATGAAAGTTATTACCGGCGCCGAGCGCGGAGAAAGCGGTTGGGAAAGGCAGGAAAAATGGTCGGGTTAGAAGAGGATAAGAGTTTAATTATCCACGCAAAGCGGGGGTATATCCTCTTCTTAGCCAAGACCCTGGCGAGGGTCGATTAGGTACGTGGACTCCGGGGTCCACCTGCGTCCGCACGCTCGTGGGTATCCTCTACGTACGTATCGTGAGCGCGATAAATCTCACGGAGTCAGGTGGACGATGGTCATCAGCTAGTCTCCACGTGTAAGAGAGGACTGCGAGCACGGTACCGGGTCTAAGCCTGTTCTCATGACGCTGGACGGCCTAGCAACGACCCACGACCCTGCTGGCCACAACTTACCACATCGTACACCCGCAATGCTTCCTACGATACCCCACGGCATTCCTGACCCGCCGCACCAGGTCGGAATACGCAATACCCACGAGAAAATCACGCGAAACTTCGTACACCGGAAGAGAGTGCGCCACCACTTGCCACCTTCTGCTGTTTATTTATTTATAATTTGATTCGATGACTGTGCTTGTGTTAACGCGTCATAGGTGACAGGGCTTTGGGAAATGGAAACATTAACGACGAGGTGGTGAGGAAGATAAATCTGAATAAAATGGGGAAACTTGGTGAGACTACTGGTAGATTACGTACAGTAAATCTCATAAATATTCGTACCCTCTATGTCTACAAAAGAAGTTTGACTAAATTACATAATAGTTTTAATATTACCAAATGACGTTTTCATCATAAATATGTATATAAATAAACTTATACATGTATATATTTATATATACATCAACATATTTATTCCATAATACACTTGGAAACATCAAACCTACCGTTTAATTTAAACAAATTTCTTCAATATATATAGAAGGTACTAATATTTATGGGACTGACTGTAGTTTCCATTTGTTAACGTTGAAATTTTTACGTTGCTGCCTCGGAAAGTGCATTGAAGTCTCCAGCAAGAAAGGCACGAACCCTCCATGTCGAAATGCTACGTAGGAGACATGTCCTCTCTTTCAAACTCTCTTCCAAAAACTCTCATTGACTCCTTCTTTCTTTCTAAATTCGGATATACTATCAACAAGAATACCTCAAAATCTTAGGAGAGGTTGGTGCATCGAAATAATGTATAGCGAATCGATTTTTCTTCAACGAGCAATTAGACGAAAGTTGTGGTACGTTACCAAGCCCGAGAAGTTGTCGTATGCAAATTTTGCTTCAGGTATTTTGCCGTTTGCTCGAATCAGAGTCGCGACTGCGACCGTGTCGTGCAGTGGTTTGATCAAAGGGGACAGAGTAGAAACTGCGCGGGACAAAGGGCTTCCTTCGGTGCGATATCTCGCTGGGATCTTGTCACATCCTACGATCATAATGATCGCGAGGATCCGAAGGCGGTGATCGTAAGACATCGAGAAGCGAGCTGGAACCTGTGGCGCGAGATAGCATCTCGACGAGCGGCCACACAATGCCAAACATATTAATTAATATGCATCGCCACAAGGGTCACATAAAAGGGGAGTGACTCGAGGTGGTACCCCATTTCTGTGGGCTAACGGTGTAGATCCGTACTGTGCCCGTGACGGCACGGTGAAAACGTGTTTCGAACAGATTCGAACGTCTCGCGGGTGTGATCGCGATGAAATGAAATCTGCGATTCATTGGTAAACGCACACCTTTTGTTCGAAGACCCCGATAGGAAGTACGAGAGGATACACGGGAAGCCCAGAACTCGCCTGATATCTGACACCTTTTAATGCTGACTTTAAAAACGCAGAGAAAACTTTCGTTTTAACCCTTTGCATTCGGATGTCTCTTTTGAGGGAACATCGTAAGTTCTGGCAAACTTTAGTGATTACATAGGATAAACTTATGGGAAAAATCAAATAAAAATATAGTACATGTATTAAGATATATATATAAAATATGAGCTTGTGTTACATGGAGAAAAAATGTGTGAATGGTCTTTAAAAAAGCGGCAAAGAGCATTTGTGTAAGAAAGTAAGATATGGGAACAGATTTTGTATGACATGGTGGAATTCGAAGATCTATGAAGATTTGTGAAGTATTGTGAAGGAAGCCTAAGATTGCAACTTTGAAAATAGAAACTACCAATGCATATCTATGACTGTTTGACATATTATTACATATTAGAGTACTATAAAATTTTGATATTTGACATAATTATGTTCTTGAATGTCTAAAGATTCATATAAGCTCAAGTATCATTACAGTAAATTTCATGCTTTATGAGTTACATTACGATATGATTCCTGTTTGCACATGCTGTAGCGAAATGGCTCCGAGTGGAACAATTTAAATTTCCATAGATTGGAAGTTTCGAATCAATTAAATAAGACAAACCTACTTGTTTCATATCATAAAATGTGCGACTTTAACGTTGATTTACTTTACGTGCTGCTTTCTCGATCGTTTCCGCATCGTTAATTTTTTAACTGCCATCGTGTTCGTTCGAACGAATAAAATATAATAAGTACAGAGTTAATGAAACGAGTAACCGCCGTTAGAAACAAAATTGATAGAAAATTAAGTAACTCTTGGTCCGCTCGAGCCGTCTCAAGTTCGGGGTGCGAACGTTTACGCGGCCGCTCATTATGGCTTTTTACTGCTGCAGTTTCCTCGAACCATTGTGGTCGTTAGTTGGACGGCGGCACGACTCGTAGCTGCATCGCTCTAGCGGCTATTCCGTCGCTAGTAAAACCCTCCCGGTCGGGAGCACTAAACGCGAGACAACAATATATTTGATAAACGAAATGGCCAATCACCGCCCGTTACACTTTGCTCGCTATCGAGACCGAGCGTTTACGGACTCGATAATTCATAACAGAATGTCTGGTTTCTTGCTGATGGGTTCTCGGCCCTCGCTCTAATCCCTTATTTAAACCGGTTAATAAGACGTGATTAGTGTTCGCGCAATGAGCTTCCTATTTGTGCTGAATATACTTTATGCACAGCAGGGATAGGCAGGAAGAAGGAAACGGCTTTGCAGTTCGTCTAAAGAGTTTATTTTCATTATTGGAGACACTCGAGACGGTTATGGACGTTCCCGTGATGATCAGCACGTGTCTATTGAATTTCTAGAAGCTGTTTATTTCGATGGCACAGCAATACTTAATGCTCCCGTCGAGATTCTTCGAGGTATCTTCGACTTATTTATTACTCTCAAGCTTATACAACTTATCGAACCACCTATTCAGTGGATAACGGAGATTGGAAATAATGAGTCATGTTCCAAAAATTAGATCTGAACTGGACTAGCTTCTTTAGGAATTATACGAGACTTACACCGATATACCAGACTTATCAGCCAGCTTTTTATTTCTGCACAGGTACACCTGTTCGCGAGTCTCCGAGCTTCTCTTCTCGTATCTCCGTAGGGTAGGCGCCCAACATCGCCTCGTATATGCGTTTCTTTCTGCAGGCCGCGATAAAAACGTTATTATTATCATATTTAATGCGCGACATGCAGCTTCCGACGAAGAAGGGGAGGCTTTTACGATCACCATTCGAAGGGACACTCGAGCACGGTCACGGACAATTCCTCCGCGTTTATCATGCGTCTCCCGTGATTTTCCTTATTTATCGTCCGCCTTCTGGATCCTTTTCGCGTCTTTAACGAACAGACCGCGCTGCCGCGGAAGGAGCGTTCCGCTGGCGGACGTTAAATTAAAGAGTCTCCTCTCCAGGACGTGTTCTGTTCGCCGCGAGCGACGTAATGGAGCAGGGATCGTTTTCTTGCGTGTAATATCGCGTCATTAGTCGTCCAGCGAGAAGAAACGATGCGCCGCGCTTATCGTACACCCGTTACCCTTCTGTCCGCCTTCGTTCGCCTTCTTTGGGTGCACGCGCTCGCGATACCGCGGCTCAGCGTCCTTTACGACGCTTTAACGCTGATGCTGCGCGACCGTGGACGCAATTTGAAAAATTCACCGTGACTGGCGACTTTTTGCCAGGGGCTCCCCTGCGATTGTTTCCGCGAGAGCCGCGACGGCAGCTGATAGGGCAGCTGGACGATCGTCGGATCGTTTAGATGTCGTTAGAGGCGCTCGTGCACCAATGGGCGATTTACCAAACCAGCTGGACAGAAATCCTCGAGTATCTCGTGGAATATCGTATTTCGAGGAGGAAAGTGTTTTCGTACAGGTTGGCTGACGAGGCTTGATTCGAATATCTTAGAATCCGTTGCAGGAGTGCGTGTTTTTCGTTGAATTTGAAATTAAATTTAATTTACCCCGTATTTGAAATAAAATCATCGACAGGTGACAATCAACCGAATGTCAGGTTGTGGTAACAGGTCCATCGTATACATTCTCACCTGCAGTTAAACTGAAACTTTGCCAATAGGTTGCTGGACTTTGTAACTTTACATTGTGATACTCCTGTTTAATCTTAATTACTTAGTATCTCTAGTTTGCATCGTTTCTGTAGAGATATAAACGAGAGCCTTCTTTAATAGCGCACTTGCAGAGGATGTCGAGTCTGAAGTAACGAGCCTGTGGCTAATTTGTTGCTGTTCGATCGATGTTGTGTTACTTTTTTCGATTTTTGTCCAGCTGGCAGCTACGAATCGACCATTGTACCATCGTCGTTGGAAAGGCACTCGGCGTTTGCTTAGAAAGGACCGTGGCGGCGGCTATTCTGCCGCTCGACATAAATGTCCGCTGAAACGAGTCCGTTCCGTCCATAATTGATGCAGTTAAATCGTAAACGCCATTTAATTTCCATCGGTGCTCGGCTTGAATCCAGCCGTAGAAAATTACCCAATCGTAATTTCATACGCGATTTAACGAGCATCTGTTGAAAGTTGTGTCGACCCATTCTCCAATCGATTAACTCTCTTTGCTTCGTGAATATAACAAGTTGCTATATTTTTCTCCCCCAGTGGTAAGTGATATTTAAACTTTCCGCTTCCTGGGTACGCAGGCCCGAGATAATCTTCGTGAGGCGTTAAATCTGCCTTTTTCCTGAACGATGAAAAGCGTGTGCAAGACTGTAACGTTTATACTTTTATACGGCCCGTTTTTCAGTTACGTGTCAACTTCGCGTGTTATGGGCTATTTGATAGAAGACGTTTCATCGATTGAATCTTGTCGTGGCTTAATATATTCCTATAACAAGTAGGCGCAGGACATCGTGTCCAATTAGAATGGAAATTGAATTTGTACAGGTTCCTCATTTCGAATAATAAAATTCTTTAATGTAAACATCTTGAGGACAATTGTCTCGAGTTTTCTGTTTCATGACGTTTGGGCTCGTCTTAAGGGTCGTCAGGTATCTGTTGCAAAAAAACTTGACTTATGAAGTGAAATAAAATAGATAATCACAAGATCCCCCTATCTTCAGCGTTCCTTAAATGAAACACCATTTTTAGACACCACTTCAAGATCCAAAATAGACTATCCACTATTCGCTATTTGAAATAATACTGCACCCAGTTTTGGAGTCACGTCGATTCGCAACAACCTAGGGCGAATATCGCCGAGGAATTCTCAGTGCAAAGGATAGGTGCATCGACGGGTTCCAAGTGACAATGTTACACATGTCACGACATCGAAATAATATTTTCCTTTTCCCGTGGCTGAAAGAAAGCCACGGAGGTGGACATCTTAAACATCGAGTTCAGCCGAGCCAGCATAATGGGTCGCGTTCCTCTTTTCGACGGTGTACACATCAAGGCGTGCGCACGCGTAGGCGACACTAAACGCCCACGTAGGCCGTACAAATATTGAACAAACATTAACATAATGTTTGTACGTTAGCTCTAACTATAAATATGGGGACTCATCTGTGAAAAAAGGCGGTTCCGAGAAGGATGAAAATAATCATCGACGAAAACGACGGATGGCTCTTGGCCCGAGTGCACTTCGGCAAGATAAAACTGTGTACCTTAAATTTTCGCCCTGAAATCGTGGAGAAGAGCCATTCTAACCAATTTCGTCGTCAACTATGGACCATGGCTCTATGATTTTCCTTATTTGACTATAAATCTGAAATATATGCAATTATTATGTTGGATTTTATCTGTAGAAACACCTGTTAAAAATGATTGAAAATCTTCACAGCAACAAAATCGTCTAAAATTCAGAAAGAAGGGACAAAAGTGTAATTAATTGAAATGTCTGGATTTGCACATAAAAAACCATTAATTTTGCATCAAATTTCTGCCGATTGTCATATCGACTTCACGATCGCGATCGATATCGAGAAAAAATGTTCGACAGTTTAAAAGAAGGCTGCGGCAAACTCTCAAGCTGTCAACCTGCCATTAAATCGTACTATCGCGCAAACTCGGGTAATTACAGGATACGTAAAATGTGAGAAACCGAAGCGTGGCTCGCGGCGACAGATAACGATCCGCCGATTAAGGAAAAAAATAACCTGTATTGAAACAGTTCCGCGAAGGACGACAGATTGCTGATAAGATCTCGGGAATTTTTCGGATGATGCGAACGGATTTCAAAGATCTAGCATCGGAAATCGTGTTGATTGATTGCTGAATATTTGACGTGAATATTTTGTGCTGCTCCAGGCTATTTGTAACGAAATCACTGACGTGTGAAGGATTTTAATTAGATAGGATAATTGTAGGCAAGGGTTGATGACATTTTATCGATAGTAGAGCTTTATTAAATTGCCCCCTTCAATTCAGGTAATGGAGGAGTGTCGATAATCGTTCTACCTAGTTTCTCCTTTTTTAGGTACGGTAAGTCTGCATCGAACTCGAAGAGGCAATTAGAATTTCATCGAAGGAAATCCAGCAGAGAAAGCAACACTTTCGTTGCGTCGATAAACCGATAATGCGTATTGTCGTCGGTTTCATTGTTACCAAAAGGTTGCATGGTGGCTCAGCAACGCGAACTTCTCGCCTTTCGTTCATTCAAATCGTCGAACGAGCGCGTTTCGTCGCGTTTTCACTCGCACGTGCGAACGCGTGGGCGGTGCGTGATTTAAATGTCTCGACCGGGTCGCGTCACAGGCGATTTTCTTGATCCGGTACGAATCGCCCCCGTCGTTGCGAAACTGTGTTTCTACGCATTATGCGAAGCTAACCTATCGCTTCGTCGATTATCCGCCTAATACGCCATACTCGATCGTCTCTGTGCGCGTTTATTGGCACCAATTGAATAGGGGAAATCGAGAACCCTCTAACTGCGAAATTGGTCATTTTCTGAGAAAGCAACTGTTTGTATATACTTATCGACGTATTTCGTACTAGCAAGCTTCTTTGGTAGGTAGTAAATTATTAGTAAGCTTCTCAGGCAGCTGTCCTTAACTCTTACAAGCTATTATTAAGCAGAGATCAAGTAGGATTATGTGATTTTGCACCTACAAATAACCTTATAAACGGAAATTGAAATAGACGCAACAGCTAATCTCTATATTACTAGTAAGTAAATCAGATTTGAACAGTATTATTTCCTCATTAACCTCCTCAGTTAATAGCTACCAAATGTCAGGAGAGTTCAAAAGTTCAACGAAAATGGTGCCTGGCGTGGATTTTATTCGGATGTCCGATTGCATTAAATATTCCACCAACCGCGAAATGTCAGTATTCGGTTAATTTGGGATACATCGACAAATTTATTTCGATCTCCTGATGAAAATACACCGAACCACCGTGAGCTTTCCAGCGATGGAACATACAGTCACATTTGATTCTCGATATTTTTACGTGTATTCGATAATCACGCGATAATATGTTCCCAATACTAACGTTGGCTCGGTTATAGATGATATATCAAATATCCGAGCGACAAAATTCAGAATTCCAGTAATGTAATCGTAAAGTCTAAATTAAGCGGCCTACCATTTAATTATTTAGACTTTGGACACATTCTTTCAATAAACACAGAGGATACGAATATTTATAGGACTGACTGTATAAAAGGGAACTCTAGGACTTTAAGGGAACGTAAACTCAATTCTTGTATTTTAAACGAAAGTAGACAAGACTATAATTGTACGCAAAAGATGATGGCGTTTAAATGTCCACCACGATCACTCTGACATTCGTATTTTGTTATTAACGTTCAAAATCTTAAAGTCTCTTTTGTAAGACTTTAGGATCAATAGTGGCGCTGCAGCATCCAGTATATCTGCTTCTCTTGACCATTGTCGAAGCCCTTCTACCAACACAACGCAGAGCACAGCTCGCATTCCTGACACCACCCGCAGCTTCAGGCCGCAATAAATACTATCGAGCAGGCTATTGTTACGTTCCCTGACCCGTGATTTGTGGCAATTAAAGTATGATCTGGCTCGTCGTCGCCGCAGACTCTCGGATGGGAACCCGCGACGACGTTCTGGTTCGTTCGCTTTCAACCAACGCCGACCGATCGCAGGACTAATTTATGCCCTGGTTCAGCGCCGTGATCGGCTAATTGTTTTTTCAGTCCTTCCTTTAGCCGCGTACGAGTCCACGTTTAAGATCGTACGTCTTGTTGCGTGCTAGCACGGCTGACCAGCCATGATCGCTCATAGATCTTCGCTGCTCGCTCCCGATCGGCCCGATCTGTGTCCTGGTTGCTCTTCGTAGCAACCGGAGGGATCCCTGCGACTCTCTGTTGAATTATAAACGAAGCGAACAAAAATATTGACTAATTTTCTACATAAATCACTCTATTTTCCAGGAACAAGTTCTGTTTCTATACTGTTTCTTACTCTTCTGAGTAATATTAACCATTTGCACTCGGATGTCCTCTCTGAGGGGCTCTCAGTAAGTAGACGTTGGAAGTCCAGAGAACTTTGGTAGAGATCAGACAAGATAAATTCTCCCGAGCACATTTCCAAAGACGTATACTTCCTCGGAGGTTTCCATAAACAAATAAATGATAATAGCATTACAGTAAATTACATGCTTTTTATGCTACATTATTTGATACAACATGACTCCTGTTTGCACATACTGTAACGAAGTGGCTCCGAGTGCAAAAATGTTAAAATAAATAGGTTCTCAGAGGTCCAAAGCTGAAGCTTCGTCAGGTTTACAAATTCCTCTGTCCTCCTTACCGTCACTGTTGACTCACTATCTATTTCTCTCTGCCATTTTACTCGAGCAACCGTGCAAAAATTGCACGTCGAGTTGGGATTGGCGCGGTTCGAGGATGGCTGTCGAGATTACGTCAACCTTTCCGGTTTTTCGCGTAAATTAGACGAGCGTTAAAGGCGTTCCGGATCTGGCATCGGGGATTGGCTAATGAGGACGGAGATCAAAGTGCTCCCTGTCGCTGGCTGGTCTTGTCAGCGTGTGATTAAGTCGGAAGGACGGATATGCGTATGGAAAATTGCTTAGCGCGTGGAAATAGCGTCCATTAACCGAGTTTTTCTTATTGACACGCTAGACGCGTGACGCTGTTCGTGTTTTTTTAATGTGATTCATAAATTACACTGTCGCAGGGTATGCTGATCAGCATCGACGAGAAACGAGACCGTTCGAGTCGTTGGTTTAGGCCATCTTACCGTTTAACACTTTCGCTATAGTCGCTCTTAATAAAACTCGCTGTTTCGATCTTCGTTAAGAAATTATTAGTTTATCGCTGCTCTGATCATACTTTGTTTATGTTTCAAATGTACATGTACGCCGAGTATCGGTTTGCTTAATTTTGTTTCTGATCGTGAGATAGGATAGAACGTTGTTGACCATTTGATTGCTACTTTCAAGGGAGGAGTGACCGTGTCTCTGATGTTTGCGTACATTTTCTCTATTGGTTGTTTTTCATACAGTGGAAGTGAATGCGTTACGAGTGATTGGGAGATGCGTATTGCACTGGGTGTGTCTAACCGAGCGGTGTGTTTGGGTGAAAGGAGAGTCCGTGGTTCTCCCTTCTAACAGTCGTCATGAAATACTCGATAAATGAGATACAGCCGGAATTAAGAAAACCAGTTTACTATACTGTTTCAAGTAATCGAAAAATGCAAAGCGTACATATTCGATGTAATATACTTAAAGTCAGCCTCGTTTTCAGTGTTCGCGGAGTCACCCCTTAACCGACATACTCGAGGATGTCCACTGAACTGGACGACACGGAAGTGAAGATAAACTCGTTCAAATTTACGATTCTGGATCGCATGACGATCAATGATTACTCAAATTCTCCCAGCCCGTGGCCATCGGCGAAGTTATCCGTTCCTTTCCGTTTCGGCTGGGAGCACCAGGCCGTCGAGGGCCCGCGGTGAATTTCGTACACGGTAAAATATGCCCGACCAGCATCCAATCCAATTAATCACCGTTAATTACGGGCGCGGGGGCAGTGTCGGTGAACGAGGACGATTAATGAGTAATTGATTTCGATCACGCCACTCGCCGACCAGAGAAAGACCGCGCCGCGGACGAAGTGGCTGGCCGATCGTAAATTTTCTTTTTCAGCTTAAAGTGACGCTGCTCTTACGCCTGACGATCGATGTTTCATTGAAAACAAGAAATTGAAGGTGGGTCGCCAACGGTAGGGCGCCATTAACCACGCGGACCAACGTCTCCAGAATTTTCATTTAATTCCAGGAGATCGAAGAGTCTATAGGGAGGCATTTTGATTTTCGATAAATAAATATTGTATATTTTTAAGTACCAGGAGAATGGAACTCAAGAACCATGGTGATAAGAGAATTGAAATCGACGGACTACTCCAGGTCAGGTAATTTAGGAACCAAAGACAATAAAAAATCCTGACATCAAACACCCCAAAGTAAAAATACATATACTCTCTCAAGTACCACAAATAAGCCCAATACGATTCGAAGTAACATTTACATTAACATCGAACATTTTACAGTTCGCAGAGCTTATAAATTATCATCGAGTAACGAAACAAAGAATCGTTTCTGCTTCCCTTCTCCCAACAGAGTCCACTTTCGCGATAACCATCGGCGATATCGTCGATAAGCGACCGCAGTCGCTACCAGCTGGACTAATCTCGGGTCATCCAACTCTCGGAGGGCTTATGCTTCTTCTACCTGGCTCGATTAACGACCTCCTTGCTCACCTGACTCGCAGTAATTCAAATTCGAAAGAGGTCGAACGCCCGTGTACGTATGTGGCTCGCGTTGCGTGCCGACTCGCGAGCCTCGAAAGTATTAATTCCTCGATTTTCTTTCTTTTTTTTCATTTCGCCTGCTGGCCTGGCGGTTCGGTTTCATCTGGCCGCTCGTTTTCATCGGCTCCGTCGAAGCGGAGCGTGAAAACGAGCGGCATCCTTGCCGGAATCGCCCCTAATCCCATCTCGAGATCCTAATGTTGCTTTGGTCCGCGCTCGAATCGCAGTTTTACGATATTGGATGAACCTCGGACGGCCTGAAGCGCAAATGCTCGAATAACGGCTCCAAAAGGTAATTAATTTGGCTTTTTGGATAGTCAGCGAGTGGGACACCTGTGCGAAATAACCGAACGGAGCGTTTCAATCCAGTGGTCTCGTCTTTTAATGGCTTGGCGTTCGTGTATGCGTAGCGTTAAATTTAATTCTGCTTGAATTGGCCAGTAGATTATCATTATCGTTTGGGTTGAATTGGGCAAATCAATGATTTGACTCGAGGAAAGGCCCAGCATTAGGAGTGGAATTCGAAGAGCCACGAATCTCGAAGTTCTACGAGTAGTATACGATTAGTAAACCGCTTCTATTCGATAATATAAAATAATAATCGCAGCATACCGGACAGGACGTTTTCAGAGATGAATACAAAAGCTACTGCATGAGGCATCGCTTTCCAATGACTTTCATTGTCCAAGTAAAGTACTTCCAAGCTCGAGGTGAATATGACACAGGAGACGAAGCATCCAATACCAGTTCGACGCGATATTGACACTCTCTCTGAATTAAGCCGCTGGTTCCAGTCCACTTTGGCGCCACAGTGTGCAATCCAACAGATTCTGTCTTCGATTTCGCCACTACCCACGATTGCAACAGAATTTCATAAAAGGCCACAGAGCGTCGAAAGCAGATTCGGGTCGGCGAACGGGTGGGACAGGCGGTTAATTAATTAACGCAGGGATTCACGGGCCATGAGATGTTGAATCCGAACCGGGATCCGTCGATCAACCGATCGATTCACCGATCGATAAGCGAGCGTCGCAGACGGCGCGGAAAGCGCTGAGTTGTGATTACATTGTTTGGAGCTGAATAGAGCTGTCTGTATGGTGCATGGACCCATTGTGGGTACCCTGGAGAACCTGCAGGTTTCTTCCTCCCGCTTCGCGTCCCCCCTTCTTTCCGTTACTTTCTCGCTGTTGGTTTATACTTTATATAAATACAAGACCGGTAACCCCGGTGGTTCCGTGCGGATGCTTACCAGTTCCACGTACCGGAAGGTTGTCGTCGACGGTTGGCTCTTTTCTCCAACGTTGATCGATTAAAAATGATGTCATTGAATTGCGACTTGTTCGCAATTTTTCGTGCACGCGCAAGGCTCGTTGGCATTTTATTTCGGAAGATGACGCGAGATTGTGTTCACCAGGTTGAGAGTGAAATCCACGATTTTTAACCGTTTGAGTTGCTATACGTATGAGTCTCTACGAAAAATAAGACACGGAGATTCGAACCCACGATGTTCAGATCAACAGTCGACCGCTTTTCCTACACGACTAATCCCGCACCCTACGATTCGTGTTCTTGATTAACTCCTTATTCTTGGCTGTGGGGGGCGCGATACTACAATATTTCCAAGCTATGTTTCTCTTTATGGTCCCTAACCACTTAAAACCCATTTCTCAACCTAGTAAATTCTCGCCTACGATCCCCCACTTCGCGGAACCGTTCTTCTTCTTCCCCGCTCGTGTCTTCCACGACTTCACGTCGAATCTCCTCGCAATCTCGCCTGGAAGACGTTCCTCCGTGATCGGGAAGAGCTCGCTCCCTACGCGTAATTAAAATTCGTGGTGCGAGACCGGTGAAAAACAGGGCGGTCAGCGCTATCGACGTCCACATCGGCTGGAAGGCGACTTCGTTAATTAACGATGCAAATGTGATTCTCCTCGTGGACGACGCAGAGGGCCGGTGCACGTGCGACGGACGCCTACACCTAGGAGCCCAAAAAACGCCACCCGTATGTAACGCGCGTATCCGTTGAATCGCGCCTCGCAGGTGTAGCCTCCCTTCCGGCCAATCGTCGCGCGTCCCCGCTGGTTTCAGCGTGGCCTCACGAACGCGGCAGCCCACGTAATTTTATCTCAGCCACCGCTAAAACGGAGTTAATTAGGGATCCAGATAAATAATTATCGATAGGACTTCCGGGCGCGCGCACGCACGACATCCGGGGGTGGTGCCAGCTGCGCTCGCGCAGAGAGACAAACGTTTCTCGCCCCGTCGCCTCGTTTCTTCGTCCGGCGTGTCGGTTTACCTCGTGTAATCGTGTTTTTTAGAATTGGTGCTTTCGCGCGGCCTTGCTGCACCTTTTTCGGCGAACAAGGGAAAGGGTTATCTTAATCGATCGCTGCTCGAATAAGGTAAACGTGGCAATTATCGACACGGCTCGCGTCGATCGGTATAGGTCTCGCATTCTCTTGCGTTACTTCATTTTGGCGAAGTCCTTTTTCGAGGGAGGCTTCTGTACGAGTTGAAGAGGTTGAGTAGTTGGTAGGAAACTCGGAGCACTTGGGCGATAAAGCACTCTACCTTATAACGAGGTTCCTTGCCACTTCCAATCATTTGTGTGATTGTTGAGCCGCTTACTGCACGATTCGAATAACTCCATTTAAAAAAAAATGTTAAACTTACGTGTCAAAGCACTTGGTATAGTCATACTTTTGGTTGTTATGATAACTTTACTGAAAAGGTAGGAACCTTTTTCAATATTTATTTGATTTTATATTATAAAGGAAATTTTAAAAAACAGTGTACATTATTTCATCTCATTTCTTAATTTTTTGCTTTATGGAGTTAATCGGGTTGCTCTCGCGTCATCTTTCGAAACAGCTCAATTCTTTAAATAGAGAAGTAAGTAACATTGATCCACATCTAATTCAAAGAAGTAGTAATATGCATAATTGAAATGCATTGACCATCACTAGTGCAAGTATTAGTTATTTCTCTATCACTCCATCTTATATCGTTCTATCAATCTTCTCCAAACCCTCATACTAGTGGAGATATCAACGTGTCTACACCAGTATTCAGTAATAATCTCCTTACTCGACAAATAAACCAATCTTTACGCGATGTATTTAGCCAGACGCGTCCTAAATCGGATCAGACATTCCCTGAACGACGAGTTTCTGACAATCCCTACCACGGAGATGGTTTCGTTCCAGTCCGATAGATCCGAGAGGCGAGCCGTTAACTCGCGAGCGACGTGTCATTACTCCCATGCGCGACGATTAGCGATAGCGTAGCGCGTTTCGCGGCCACTTCTTCAAGGCTGATCTGCGGAATCATAGTTTTCTATCGAGGACTCACGTGCAACGACCGTACAGCCAGACGATATCGCCGAAGGATTTATGTGGAATTAGCGAATCTTTAAGATACGATCGGACGTTTATGAAAGTCTCCAACGATGCAGGGGAAACCTTGCGTTCCGTTTTCTATCAAAATGCAAACGAGCCAACGCGTAACGTTTCTTTCCCTGGAGATCTTTGTTATTAACTCGCCGCGAA
This sequence comes from Hylaeus anthracinus, assembly GCF_026225885.1. Classification (NCBI taxonomy): domain Eukaryota; kingdom Metazoa; phylum Arthropoda; class Insecta; order Hymenoptera; family Colletidae; genus Hylaeus; species Hylaeus anthracinus. The sequence continues at coordinate 6,345,949 of NW_026535289.1, read as the reverse complement.
AGTGGTTGTCCAGCAAAGACGAGGGAAGCAGAGTATCACCAAGGTCATAATAAAACTTCGATGTCTCATTAACTGTTTATGGAGACGAGCGACGAGCAAAGAAAGGGAGGAAGATAGTCGATGCTGTTCTCTGCACTGGAATGTTCAACGGTGAAATATACCTCTTTTACTCAAATCGCGAATTTTATACCGCATGAGTTGTCGTTTAGCGTCGCGAGTTCGTAGACTTATGTGTCGAAACCAGACACCAGAGATTATATATTATTCGAGTATAAAAGGTTTTCCAGAAAGGACTTAGGGTTTTAGTATGCCTGTGAGTACTTAAACGCTACCATCTTTTACGTTTAACTGTAGACATCTGCACTTTTATTCAGTAAATAATAACAAATTCTTTGTCCAGGAAATTATTAGAAGCAACGGAAAAAAGTCAGACAATTGATCAATACATAGTACATGTCAGCTTTAAAGCGTTTCCTTCTCGTCATGGCTTCCTCGAAACAGAAAAATGTTCTATTCCCTCGGCGCCTGTAATTTCTTGCGCTATCTACCCTCCATGTCGCACCGCTGTCGTCCTGTTTCTAAACGAAATAAATAAATAAGCATAACGCCGAGCTTCCACGGTCGACATACTCTCGCGACCAAGCCCCCTGGGACCATTATCGGTAAACCCGCTATTAACGCTGCAGTTGGTAGCCCTTGGACGGTCTGAGAGAGCCGTGTACCAATCTAGACTCATAAAACTGGCCGTGTGTCCGGTAATAACGTGCGAACGCGCTATCCATCAGTCGGGACAAAACAGTTAAGCGGTTGTACGGGTCTGCGGAGCAACGCCGTAATGAACGTCGGCCCCGCGAAATGTCGGTGAAAAAGGCTACGGAACACGCGCTAAATCTTCTTCCACGCGTTGCGGCAGCGAGATTGGAACTCGGGAGTCGGCGGATCGTTGTTCAACCCGTGTAGAAATTCTTTCGGCCACGGGGCGTGGATGGAGCAGAGTACGCTGACTGTTCCAATCTTTACCAAGGCTCTCGCGAGGGAAACTCGGCGAAAGACCTGGCGTGGCTACTGGAAAGACCAGAAAGGAGGGATTATTCTCTCTGGTTACTTCGTTTTTGTTTTCGTGAAAGGTACACTTACGAGGGGACATCGCGAAGTGTGTTCCGAATTTTTTAATCAGCTTCTCTTCAGATGTAAAAAAGGGTATGTAGAACAATCTCTGAAAGTAGTAAGGAGCGACTTTTTTTCGTTTATGTTATTATAGTCTGTAAATAGCAATTTAATTCTTTCAAACAAACATTGCACACAGCCATTATACAAACTCCTTTAATATGGCACCATTAGTACCAACGACGGCTTCTTGGCGTTGTCCCTGCTAATCTAAATCTAAACTCACTTTACACTTTACACTTTACATTTTACACTTTACAAGTTCGCAGCCATTAGCTCGATATTATTCGTATCGAAGGATTTTTCGTCACGAATAATACTGATTACCAGGTCTCACCACGTGGAGGTTGCTGCGACTGGAGACCCGGAGATAGAAGAAATCAAATTTCCTTCGATCTCCCTCTACATAGAGTACACATACATAGATGCATACCCTACATAGAGTCGACGAGCTTAATACTAAGTACGAAACCATGGAAATCAAAGAAAACAAACTCCCTCTGATTTCCAAAGTTTATGTCTGACTCTACCAAATAATTATTTGAACTAAATGGAAGCTAAATAAAAATCGCGACACGACGCGACCATGAAACTGGACTTACTGAGTCAGTCCCGTTTCCTCTTGATGGATCTGGACTCGAGAAGAAGACGACCGACGCCTCCGAACTAGTCCTCCACACCCTGCACCACGTTGGGAGCCACGACGGACCCGACTTGCACCCGTCTGACTGCGCTTTGGACTTACTGCACTGCGCCGGGAGCCTGGACTATACTAAACGTGATGCAGGAAGTAGAGAACCGATCCGGAGAAGCCGATTGTCTTTCTCTCGAGTACAGATCCACCAGGAGGACGGCAACCGACTTTTCTGTTCAGTTACACAGATGGTCACTTCACTTATCACATGAAGTAATAGTGACCGAAGTGGAGAACGAAGTTGCGAGTCCAATATGGACCTACGAACAAATAAAAGAATTGAACAAATGATAAATAATTATTTGGTAGAGGACAGACACTCGTACACGCATGCCTTAAAACTAACTTAGTTACATGCCTTAAAACTAACTGAGATACACGCCTTAAAACTAAGGAAACTAAACCAAGATACCCACAAGTAATACTAAGCAAGAACTACAAGGAAGAATAGGAGGGACGCGAGACGCGGACGCGCGATCGCGAGATCCATACCGACCGAAGGATCATCGAAGAATGAGACCGCACCCCTCGTATACCTACCTGTATCGGTCAAGGGTTGCGGCTCGCTATCGAAGAGTGGGGTAAGGGCAAACAATAATCGCGTGGCTGTTGATTCGATGGCTCGTTGGATACATCGAGGAAATATTTCGCGAAACATTAATATTACAGCAAAATCATATTCACAAACATTGTTTAAACAATGTGTATTGTTATTAATTAATTTAACTATCGTCAAAAATTACTTTTTAGTTGTTCTAATTAATAAATATAAAAATATGGCACTCTGTTGACTGTGCTATGCTGCTTCAAAGATGTTTCCAATACTTATACGACCGACACTGGTCAACCGAAATTTAGATATTTTAAAAAGTTTATTTCTCGAAAACGAAAGTTTCCACGAACAATTCTTGTGGATTTATCTCAAGATCTCCCTGACACTTTATCCAGATCGACGAAACGGTTTGATGGCCATCGGGACATGGCCGATAGGAGAACTTGAGCAATTCACGCGGAAGTGTCGCACTCGTTAGCAGACTTCTTACGAAACAAAGAAGGGCCCGAGTTTAATCTTGAATCTGGGACGCAATTAAGCTCCAGTCGCATTTAGAGGTGGCGGCGCCACGAGATTCCGTGCTAGTTACCGCGGTACGAGATGTCAGCCTGACCCACGGCGAGTAATCGGATGCTGAGATCGCCACCTGCTGATTCCGTATCATCGGCGTAGCTTAATTCGAGCACCCGGTAGTTTACAGTCCGGTTATCAGCAGCGCGGATCGCTCGAATTAAAGTTTCTCCCATGTGGTCTGGGCTCTATTAGCCGCGAAGGTGGTGACTAATTAAATTCTTTTAGTTGGACCTGGCTAGGCGAGTTCACACGGGCCCGAGGCACCTTCTCGCTGACGCTGTAGCCGGAGGACGAAGGATTCCACCCTTTTCTCAATTGTTGAAATATTAGGGTGGTTTTGTGATTAAAGATGTGTTGTTAACCCTTTGCACTCGAAGCCTTTTTTTTGGTACTACCAGCAACCCGAGATGCTTTCTTAGCATTCTATTGTCACGAATTCGATTCGTGATCGCAAACTAATTTGAGATTTGGCACACCTTTACCTCGCCAACAATTATTTTATTGACACTTCGAGTTTCAAAAAATTAAACCTAAACAAACGTTATTGCTACATGATTTACTCCGTCAAAACTAGCGGTGAGCGCAAAGGTTTAATTAAACTCATTGTCAGTCGAAATGGAATGATAAAATAATTTGAATTTCTTCTTAGCTTAATCTGTTAATACATCGAAGATCAAACCATCGCTTGGTTGAATGACTTCGCCAATTTATTCTTACCATACACCCTTCGTTCCAATCCGAAATGAGACCACATCCGTTACTCGGTGCCTTCGAGGTTCAAAGTGTTTTTCGCCAGCCATCAACGCTACGATACACACGTATTCCACGTAGCTCACGTGGCATATGGCCTAACACCTAGCCTAACCCCGAGCTGCCTCCGGGTGCGTACAACATAAATCTACCTTAATGATATCGCACGTAATGCCAGGGTGACGCTATCTCTCGCGTCGGTACACGTGAGAACACGGCTGACACCTCGATCCACCGTTTCGTACCGCGGCCATAAGAGCAATCGCGCGCGAAAGATCGCATCGTCGAGATTCCCCGTCGACTCTTCCTGGCCAGACTCCTCTCGTCATTTAGGAGGATTCACGTCGCGATGACTCGACCGTCCCGTGAGACCCCGTTCTTGAACCACGAAAACGTCCCAGCGGTCTCGCCTCTCACCGTTTCGCGTTTCTCCTCGTTTCAACAGCCAGAAACGATTTCGGCCGCGATTCGTCTTCAGATAGTTGAAGCACTCTCATTCATTCGCGTCACTCGCGGTTACCTTGAACCTCGTTCCTCGTTTGCTCCGCGCTCTTCCCATTTCTGCGCCCTTACTTCGCACTTCGCGGCCCGAAGATGCGGCTGATATCTTCGTTCGCGGCGTCTTCGCTCTTGTACGTGGCTTTCTTCGTGAACCATGAGACTGTAGACTCAAGGACTGTGGACTCTATGCAGAGATCTATATCGACGTATCAGTGGGTTTGGAGGAGGATATCGAACCGTCGAGGTGTATGTAGTCATGGAAACGCTGACTCCAATGATTGAAAATTTGTATTTTCTACCCGAAAAAGTTTACAGACTTCGCAGGAATGTAAGAGTAAGGAGATTGAAAGTTTTGTTTAAAGCGGTATCTTTTTAATGCTTTTGTTCATTTTCGTTCGTTGGTGCCAAGGTACATAGAATTAAACATACGCAAAGAAATGAGTGTCACACCGTGACCGTTTTCTGAATTTACCCCCGTACCTACATACGTCAGTCCACCTACCATTGTTTCACCAATGTGACCTGCCATCAGTGTCACGCCGTAACTATTTCCCGAGTTTATCCCCATACTTACCATCAACTATCTATCGTATCTCCACCACGCAACCTCTCTCACTTCCGTGACACATTATCGTTTCAAATTTCGCGACGATTTTCTCATTATACCACCCACAAGTAAAAGATTTTCAATCGTAATAGTGGCAGGGGTACTCCAAGAAACCTGAAAGCTTCCTGGAGTAGGAGGCTGGCCCTTCCCTGAGTTCCAGCGGACTAATTGTGAGATCAGAGCAAAGGACACGAAACGATAACGGAGCTTTCATCCTGGAACTCGTAAATTTGTCAGCGGACTGTTGTAGCGCGGATTTTTAGGTCGCCACCCTCCAGCAAATTATCCCCCTTTTCAATTTGCCCGTTTCCGCTTATCGGCGGCCGCGGAGCCGTGCTCGCGAGGCGCTCGTTAAATAGTAAATAAGGCGTAACGTTCGAATGGGAAGAGGGCCTCCCTCTCTCCTCTTATCTTATCGTGCACCACTGTTCGACCCTTGACTTATGCGCTGAACAACCACGGCGCGAGTTCTGCGGTGCTAAACGAGAGAGGAGTTCTTCGTTCCGGTCAGGGTGGCGCGCGCAGAAACGATCTCGGCTCTCTTCCAGGAATCGCGGGGAAAGGCTTCACGCCACGGAAACGTTGTTGCGTTGTAGACGAGGCGTAGCACCGAGGAGTCGTGTCCCTAGCGGAATTGTATTAGACTCCAGCGGCAAGCCCAAGGCGAACATCCTGACAACTGCTGGGAGACTGGAATCCAACGGGTTCTTAAGTGCCCATTCTTTGTAACTTGGGTAACGAGCGGAGGATTATTCGGAGTGAAATACCCTGATGTTCGCGACCTCTGGGTCAGAAAGAAGTAAGGAAATAGGAGAATGAGCGCTTTCACCGTTTCAGAAGTATAAATCTATGCAGGCAAACTTCCTAAAAGAAGTATCTGGAATAGAAGAATCTTGTTCATAGAAGACTGCAGGTGACACTTTTAAGATTAAGAATTGCCCACACAAATCTGAGTCGTTACTGTAAAATAACTAAATCGCAGCTAGAAGAATGTCAGGGAATACAACATCGAATAGAGTTTAAACTTTCAAATAATATGCAGTCAATCTTTAACAACAGAAACGAATTCTTCGAGATTTTAATGAAATCTAACATGTTAAATAAATTATAATTAAATTGTAACCATTGACGTGATCACTAATAACCTCGTAGTTGATGTCACCTTAAATAAATTTTAAAAAAGAGGTAACCGGGAGAACAATAATATTGATAATAACATTGACAGATATACAAGGAAACCATTGCAGCCATTGCATAAACTAACATTATACCATCGCAGAAAATCAATTAATTTCGCTGGAGGAATAAACATTCCACTTTGGAACAAGTTCACCTAACGATTTATGGAATCGTGACGAGTCCGAAGGAACGAGAATCATTCTATACTGTCTATATGTACAAGCACTGTAGTCTCTGCATTAATTTTTCTACGCCTCCATCTTCTTGTATCGAATAAATCGTTATTAATCAGTGGGAAGGTAATGCACCGTTGTTTAAAAGAAATATCGACAACGTTCCGAGTTCACATTTCACCGGTATATGGTCTTGTCGCGCATTCAATTTATGTCCCGTATATTTTTCATGGCTAGAGGTAAATCTGGGACGAGGAATGTTTTCCAACCTCGTAAAATGGCGTAACGAGATGCAGGGAACGAAGACGAGCGGTGCTCGGATTCGAGTGATTCGAGGAAACCGGTCGCCAGCAACGTGGAAACACCTGTTAACCAGAATGTCGATGTGTGGGCGGAAGCGCTAATGATCGTAATTCTCAAGGTCGTAATAGTGAGGATACCGAGTTATCGAGCTTCTATAAACCCAGCGAGGCTCATTAACGGCTGGAATGCCCTCTGTTGTCCCGTTGCTCGGTCCTAGAACGAGACGCGAGCCTGCTAACTCGTTATCGAGCACAATGAGTCGCACGCTGGGATTGCTGGGTCTCGAAACTACTGGTCGGGAAATCAAAAGTAAAAGGACATGTGGTCTCGAGTATATACATATAAAATACAGTCAGTCTCATAAGTATCCGTACCCTCTATATCTACCGAAGAAATTTGTCTAAATTAAATGATAGGTTGTGATGTTTCCAAATAAATGATTTATAATAAAAAATTGATTTGGAAACATCAAACCCATTAATTAATTTAGACAAATGTCTTCGATAGATATAAAAGGTACGAATACTTACAGGATTGTCTGTATATAAAGTGAAATACACGTTACTAGGTTGTCCCATAAGTTCCCGGACACTTGCTACCAATAAATCATTTTATAATATCATTCTAATCAAACAATTATTCTTCAAAATAAATGCCATCGTTTCTGATAGTTTTCATCCATTTTTCTGCCAATTATTCAATTCCGATTTAGATCAAATGTCATGAAGAATTTCAATATCAAAAATTCAAGCATCAAGTGTCCGGGAACTTATGGGACAACCTAGTAAAAGACAAAACATTCTTTGATTTACGTTTCTGTTCTTCATCTGTGTATATGTATGAAGATATGAATTTGCACATGCAAGGTAATAATCACCTTCCCCTTCTATGATTTTTCTCATCATCCTGCCAAAGTCTATAAAATAAAATAAATATAATTTCTGCAGTATCTGTCAGACGAACTTATGGTACGACCTAACAACAAGCTCGTATTTGTCCGAATGACGTTACAATTGCAAGTACTTCCTGCTGCTAAAGCCTCTAGAAACTCTGCCTAGTATATCACGACAGTATCTTTGCACAGTGTTCGTGGATCTTCAGTCCTCCTAATCGATCAGCCATAGCTGGACCTCCGTATAAGTTTGGCCACGAAAGCGAACAATTCTAAAAGAACTCTATCAATGCCGATGGCTCACCGTTAGAATCGCATTAATATCGATTGATGAATTCCCCGGTAGTGTCACGGCGACCTCCGAGAGAGTCCTGGCGAAGAATAGGGAGCAGTTAGATCTCGGTATTGTGACGCGTACGCGGGACCCCGCGGGACGTCCGAGCCGTACCGGGAATCGGCAGGCTCTCTCTCAGTGGGGACCGGTAAATACCACTAATCACTTCTCGATCCTTTCTAACCCACCTTGACCCCACCGCTGGAAGAGTTATGGCCGTTGGTTTTATTCGGGCTACCTCAGTCCTGGACCCTGACCCTCGTTCGCGCCTGAAACGCATCCGCCGATGCGTTCTCGTGGACGGCCGTGAAAAGTTGCCCCTTAAAAATCGACGAAAGAGAGAAATCCGCTGTGGGGAAATGTCCGGTCGAGCGGCGATTGGCTCGTTCCCGCGAAGGCGCAACCTGGGCTTCGATATTGATCGTAATTCTTCCGCGTTTGATTAGAAATCCCGCGGAATTCCTGAAACTGGCAACGTTGTTGCAGGATGTATCACACCTTCTTCTTGCGAAACTTCTTGGAAAGTTCTGCGTTGGCTAATATAGAAACTAATACATGGAATGGAACGTGTTAGAGTCAATTCTCGTCCTGGAAGATCTCCGGAGGAGCTAGTCTGTGCCTCAATGTTACTCCGATCAAGGAATCTATAAACAGAAATGTGCGAGGTCTTATATAAATCAGGATCTCACGCTGAAAAACCTATCGAAGGCTCGTATAACCATTGATTTCACGATCCAAGAAATACACTTCGATATTAACACATTCTAGAAGAGGATAAAACAGTTCTGGAAAGTATGTTTGGTATTCCACGTATAGCAGGAGCCTTCGTACAATGTTTAACGATCCTAGAACAACTTACAAACCGTAATGAAAGCAGCTGTATCTACATACGATACTAATTTATTAGGAGACCATATCAAACGAAATAAGTACATATGAAATACATCATTCTATAAAAAGACAGGTTACAAATGTATAATACAAAAGTGTTCGTAAAGTGTGCACGATTTTTACCCTAGGTGACGAGCAACGCGCCTCGAGGTATCGTCGTTTCGCTTAGAGATATACCGCGAGGAATTTCGAGCGACGCTGACAACGTGCTGAGAGATTGTCGCCGCTAACGATGCGCGCGAATGAAGCATAAAGCAAGTCGCCCGGTCGCATTAATCTTGATCAGGGATCTCCCGTCGATCGTCCATCGCGCCATCTCGATCGCTGTTGCCCGATGATCGACTGCGACTCTGGCTGCGTTCCCTGCTTTTGCTTTGCCTGCTACGGCGCTCGGCGTCGCTTTCCTTGTCGCAGACGCACATGTCGTCCTCACGGAGTTGTGGTTCCATCGTATCGTGACTCAAGGGCTGCATGTCCCTGGTCCTCTTGGTGCACCTGCACCTGGTGCAACCCATCCGTTTCGTCCTCGCGGTTCTTCCTCTGCTCCTCCTCCTACGGGATCTGCGACTTCTCCTACGCCTCCTTCCGCGGCTGCGTCGTCGACCCTTTCGGCGTCTGCTTCTCTTCCTGCTTCGCCTTCTTCCTCGTCTTCGTCTGGATCTCTCGACTGGCGCCAGGTTCGACGCGAGCTGCGGTACGTCGGCCTCCGCGTTCAGGAAGTAGTGGCCGTTGTTCTTCTTCAGGATGCCGTAGTCCAGGCCGCGCTTCAGGGCTGCCTGCATCTAGAAAACGAAATTTTAGCGGTCACTATAGGAAATTTGATCGAGGACGCGAGTTGAAGAGAATGTATAGTATAATAGCCACATATAATATAGTATAATGGCTATTAATGATGTCCATTCAAGTATTCTATTTAAAAAACTAATAATATAAATATATTTTTGTATATAGTATATAGCCACATATAATATAGTATAATGGCCATTTAATGATGTCCATTCAAGTATTCTATTTAAGAAACTAATAATATAAATATATTTTTGTAATAGTAAAGTTCGTGAAGTATCAATAATATAATTTCATTTAATCGTTGCCACAGTATTCTAAGAAACTGGCGCTATAATAAATACTATGCCAATTAAAAATCATTTTATAATGTCTCAACCACTGACATTTCTTTCCATATATTTAATAGTCGTAATAGGGGACATATCGATCGAGGAGAATATAATTTGTGGGGTTATTAACTTGTTGAGCGATATAGACGCATGCATGCATCCAGAGAAAGCTACGTGGACTATCGAATATGTGTTTGTCAGTCAAAAATGAAACCAAGTACCTGTCTCTGTATAGACGTCTCGGGAGCGCTATACTGAGCCATGATGTAGCTCATGATCTCCTTCGATGTGGAGCCCTGAGCCTCGCTCAGACTTCTGATGGCGTTGACAACACGAGCCGACATCTTCGGGACCTGTTTCCCCATTTTTCCCAGCTTCTTCTTTAATTCCCCACTTGGTCAATCCGAGTATATCTTAGCACTTTTCAAAGAGGACTACGACGATTGGAGTTTCTACGCGTAATTTTGAAAACTTCAATTCGTTCGGGGAATTATCACAAAACAATTTTAAATGATTTCACCAAAATCATCGTGGCGCCACACAATAGCTAAATTCTTGCCTTGATGGCGATCTCAATGATAATAGACTGCTTTGTTTGTAGCGGTCTCCATGGTTGTATTTTGTTCGTCGAGAAAACTCGATTCTGCTCGAGGACGTGGTTTCTTGCAAACATGATTCCTATAATCAGAGGAATACAATAAAATTCGAGACGGTAAACAATGTCTGTGTCAGTGGAACTTCGAGGTTCCGTCACATAAAAATAGGAATCAAAGAAATAAATTTCAATGGTTGCTCAATAAAAAAATGATGTCCATCCAAGTATTTTATTTAAAAAACTAATAATATAAATATATTTATGTAATAGTAAGGTTCACGAAGTGTTAATAATATAATTTCATTTAATTATCGCCACAGTACTCTAAGCAACTGGCGCCATAATAAATACTGTGCCAATTAAAAACCACTTAAAAATGTCTCAACCACTGACATTACTTTCCATACATAAGTGTAAAAGTAATCTAATGTCACGAAATGATACCATAATTCTTTGATAAGATCGAGGATTATCCCCTCATGCGCGGCAACCTGGCGTTGCCAAACGATTTGGAAGAAAAGTCACGTATTCGAGTAGCGCGGTTGTTACGTCGAATTATCAGCGGTGAAAAGATCGGCCAAGAAAAATGTAGTCGTAACGATAGCAGCTAAACGAATTACGACAAGTGTATTAATTACACCGATCGATGACATTAAATGTCTCAGATGGTAAGCCCGGTTTCTGATATTCCTTGTCATTCGTCGTTCTTTTTCTACAATTTTTTTGCGCGGTGTCTCTTTCATCCATGTTGCGTTCGATCGCCGCACCAGCATCGTGTCAATTCAGTAAAACGATCGCTTGATTATAAAGTATGTTGCAAACCCGCCTATCGCGAGTATGACAGGCAGATAAATCGGAAATTATACAGACTGCTTATCAGCATCGGACAATGTTCTCTCGAGATCCGGTCTTCCTTAGAAAGTTTACACGCTTCGATCAGGTTTCCAGCGTCTCATTTTATATCAAAATGAAACGATACTTCTTTTCATGCGACTAAAAACTGGAGATGAGAAGCGAATATACATATATACATCCGAACCAAGATAGTTAACGTACTTACCGTTATTCGTTACGGATGCTCCTTTCCATTCGAAACATGTATTATGCTACCGTACACGAGCAGAAATCAAAAATTAAACCGCTATTTCGTACTCTCTTTGGATAATAAAGTACGATTTATAGAAAATGTGGAGTAATAGACTGTCTAATAAACATTAGGAATTCTTCGGCAATCGGCTCGTATCCGAGTATTTACATATATGTATATTATGAATCGCAGGTAGCTGACTAATCTTTTCTGTTTACCTGTTAAGTAAGTCTGTATTCTGCACATAATTTTGCAGAATAGCAGACGAGGCTATTGGTGATGCGGTAAGATGCCAATGATCCCTGAGATGACGAAATCATGCTGACGGATAGTCTGGGCTCGTCAGTGGATCGAAATTGTGTTTGTACTAAGTTATTTAGGTAAGTCGACGTTCTATTAAGAAATCCCCGCAATTTCACTGACGACGCGCGAGCGGGACCATCATTAAGACAGGACCCAGGCGAAACGACACTTGTTACATTCGGTGATCGCGAAAACACGGAAGACTTGCAGCTGGTTGGAGGTTGCCGCGCGAAATTTACCGATTAATTTTTTCCATCCGTGCTCATTAGCTGCCCTTAATGGTGTCGGCGGCGTTAAAAAAAACCGCGAGTCCGAGTCACTGCTGGAACGCGTGTATCCCGGGGACCGAGACATCTCGCCACCTCGTCCGGTAATTGGATAGTCGGGGATGCCGCGGTTTACAAGAATAACACGGCAATTTAGCCGGCCACTTAGCCTTCTACCTGACCAGAACCGATTCCCCGATTCGTTAATCAGCACCAGGTGTCGCGACGTTGCAACCCGGCCGTGTCGTACACCTGCATGTAGATGCTCGCGTCTATACGCCAATGATTATTTATCAACGTCGCGCTTAGACCCGGGAAACGACGGCTCGACGTCGCGTTTAAGGCCTCTTATTGTCGTCAGCCGGCACACGCTTCGATAATCGCGCCCGTGGATTCTCGTTCCCCCGTTCTTCTCGATTTACCGGCTGTCCACCTCGATTCCAACCGCAACGACGTTCTCACTCGACACCGTCGAGTTTCCTCTTCAACGGACGAACGAAATGGTAATACACGCGGGACGAATGTGCTTGGAAAAGAGTCTTCGATGATGGAAACAGTGTCATGAAAGGGTTTGGCAAAGTAGCACTCTTTATACAAGGGTTACTTGGTCGGTAGGATGGGGTAGCCTCGTGGTCGGTAGGAAGAGGATAACCCTCTTTTCTTTATAATCTTTCTTATAATCTTATAATGTAGCATTTATTCTAATATCTAAAGATTCTACTATATCGCAGCCGATTAGCTCGCTACTTCTCGAGACGAAGGTTTGTTTGCAGCCAAACTGTTACAGAGTGATAATGCCTAAACTATCGTGGATATAAATAAATCTTACAGGAAAAAGTTCGAAGGTTCGAGGAGGCCCTACCTTATATGACTATTGCTTTTTTTTTGTTTAGATCGTGCCGTTTATATTTGTACCTTGCGATTAAACATCAAATCCTAAAGCATCTATCAAGCATCATTGTAGCATTAACGTCCAATTCTTTCGGAACCTGTTGTACCTGGTGACAAAATAAAGTGATCCAGGGGTCCTGTTGATCGGGTGGAAGAATATCTTCTGGCAGGACCTCGCATTCCCTGGCCGATAAAACCGCCACCAGGATTCGAAACGAACTCGCGAGATATTGCTTCATCGAGCAGCCTCTGTGCCCAGGGTGGTGTGCAAAAACCCGACCCTCTACGGGAATAACTTCGTAACGTCACGGTGCGCGGCGTCCAGGCCGATTACCAGCCCTTTTGTCGACCAGGTCGTGGACGACGCCTGTTTCCAGGAGACGAACGAGCTCCGCCCGGTGACAGCGGCCTAACAAATGTTGCACGTCAGGATAATTACCGAGCGGAATTTGCCTCTACCACGGGAGCCGCGACGGTGGATGGGCAAGGTTCAGTGGCGTCGCCAGGGACAGCGACAGAGGGGATGCACGATGCAACATTTCTGCGCAGGTATTCCCTAGAAATTTAAAAATTAATATTTCAAGAGATTTAGTTTCTTACTTTATGGATGTTCTATGTATGAACTCTCGAGCTCTGATTCGGTTTAATGCTGAAATACTCGTGTATGTGATCGTCTCCATTTTATTAGAGTTGTTCCATTCGCATGTATTTACGTAAATTTCTACGTGTCATTTGAGTCATTATAAATTACTATCAATGTACCTCGTGCAACTGTAAAGTTTAAGGTTGAAATGTCAAGAGTTGGTACATGACTCGTCCCTGAGGATTCTCTTGGTAGGGTAGGGGGTTCGTTGAAGCTCCCAAACGTATGCCATGGAGTCTAGCGACGCCACTGCGTAGGCAAAGAGCTCGCGGGCCCCGATGCACCGTCGACCGCGGAGAATTCCTCTGTTCCACGCGAACCTCTGTGTGGGGGAGCCATCACCCCTCGCCGCAGGATGTCCGACTGGATGGACACTGGTCATCCGAGCGTGACGATTCCCTGCCAAGACATTTTTACACCTACGCGTGTTCTTGCCAACCCGCCTGGCAGCTCTAATCTTGCACACTTCGAGCCACTTAATGCCGCCGTCCCTCGCGATTTTTCGCGTCTCGGAGACAATCGAGTCCGAGAGGTTCCTCGGTTGAACGATCCTCGATGACAGAGCACCCAGACCGCAACGACGGATTGGGTGTTTTCTTTGGGAACTGCTGGGAGCTTGATCGCGGAGAACGTCCTTTAGAATGAGACACTTTTTACCTTGCGTAGAATGCAACGAGTCACGGGCAAAACCAACCGTGGGTGACTAGCGAAGTACGTACACGATTGGAGTCAGTAGTTTACTAATTTGATGGCTGTTGCCTGGACAGGTGCATGCGTCCTGACTATTGGGACACTTAACCTGGGTGGATCGATTGTAAAACACAGTTATCTCACATTTGGCCTGGTAATTGTGATGACATTGTGTCATATATTATGGCGAGCTGAATTCCTCTAAGTAGCTTTACAAATCGTGGTAAATATGTACAATTGAACATGTATTTTAACTTAATCTTCAACTTAACACGTTCACCGGTAATTTCATACAGAAGCGTCTTCATGTTACCGGCTATTATTTCGTAGTCGAATGTGATATAAACTACTGAGTGATATAAACCTAAATACTGAGATGGAGTTTCATGAATTGAAATACATAATGCAAGCGCAAAAGCGAGTTAACATTTCACTGGGTCAACAATGTGTTAAAATGTATAAGGTGATATAATAAGGTGATATAAATATAGAAGGTGCAGATCTATAGTAGACGAGTGACATTTAACCAGTGTTAAGAAACAGCAGATCTCTTCATATCAAATAAAATTTTTTAATTTCGCTAAAGAAAAACTATCAAAGCAAACACTATGGACACCCTCTATCAAATGTGATCGCAGTATCCATCGTGCCGATCCGCAGTTTCGACATTCGTCGATATTTAGACGTCCTTTTGATCTACCTGGCGGACGATGGAGCAAACGAGTTTACGTGGAGAGCACGACGCGTATCGGGACTCGAGTCGGGGGTCCGAGGCTCTATTAGAGTGGATAGTGGCTCTCGGCCGGATAGAGGCGACACGCGAGAGACGGCTGCTAGCCAATCACCAGCACTGTACCTGTGCCGCGCGATGATTGCAATTGGCTGATTAACGACCTTCCCGCGTCGCGGCCTGCCACCGCCACCGTGAGTCGCGTAACGCGAGCGAAGTCACCGTTTTGCATACTCGATTGCACAGGTGAACCCGTATGCGCCAGCCGTGTCTATCCGCTGTCCATTATCGTTGCGGTTTTTCACGACGTTTGATCGCCATTTTGGATACATTATCACGGAACGTTGGGCTCAGGCCGCGACAGAAATTATCGCTCAACCGTCGGTGTCTTATGAATATTCGTGACGCAATTAATAATTAATATCGGGGATAAATCACCGTGTTTCTTATTCATTAGGTTGACCTGGGAACGATTAAGGAAGGCACGTCGATGGAAATTATTCGCGCCAGAGGTACCGATCGCCGTTTATTTGCAATGCTGTCCGCCGTTCTGGTTTTTCCTTCGGCCAGCCGTGTTAGATCGTTTTCACCTTGCCGAGATCTAACGACCAATCGAAGCTGGATTTTCCCTGTAGCGCCTGGGCCTTGGCGGTGGCATAAAGGAGTGTTATTCACTGCTGCGAGGTAGGAAATATCGAAGATTAACCAGTCGGCTGTGATTGACGAGTATACTCGTCATGCGTAAAATGTAGTTGCCATTGGTTATTTAAGAGTAGGTTTCACATATTAATGTGAGTAGCAGAAGTATAAGTGGCACGAACTTTTGGAAGGACCTAATATATAGCCGTCTTTGCGATCCAATATTACTCTGTGTTTGACGAATGTACCCGTCGTAGTTTGATTCTCACGGCACATAGGTGCGCGCTCTGAAAAGAGAACGCCACAGCCGATTGGTTAAATACATCTGGTAGAGACTCAATATCGAACTCGTTCACTTCAAGACATTCCCTTTGCATAGAACTTTTCGCAATCGTTTCACCCTGTTCCAGCAGGCAAATTCGACGACCCAGTTCTACTAACCGCTCGCAGGGCGAGACCCACTAAGTCAAACCACACGCTTCCAGGAGGTCTAGCGACCACTCCGGGTCAAACAAATTGTTTAACGACACGCCAGTTCCGTAGAAACGTAATTACAAGGTGGGAACGAGAGTCACCACACAGCCGTCACCCTCTCCAGGTTAGAGGAGCTGGTCCATCCACTAATTACGTCCGTTCGGGCGCCTTTCTAATGGATTTCCCGCCAATTAAGGGAGGTAGGAGGGAACGTCGAGGCGATCGTTTATCGGGGCAGCTTTCGCATACGAGGCTCTCTCAGCCCTTCGATACAGAAAAATTATCGCCGGTCGTGGCCGTAATTATCTCGAGGCTACCGCGATACGGTGCCCACACCGTGTAGATCATATTTCTTGTCGGCTTCTGCCTTTCTTCGTATATATACTCGCCTGCCCGCGAACGAGTGAGACGTTCCGTAGCCGAGTGCATTAATCTCCGGGGACGGTTGCGTTAATGTAATCGTTTAATAAGTCCGGTTTATTAACTGCGCTCGCTCTCATCGACATTAATTCACCCTTTGCCGCGATACCCCGTGCACCGAAAATCCGTCAGACGGTTGCCGAGTCGCGGAGAACGAGGACGAGGGGTGAGAGAGAGCAAGGCAGAGGTATCACGGTGGCGTTCCTTTGCTCGCGTGCAAGATGCACCGACCGTGTGCATCGACCACGTATGCGTACCGTTCCGAGACTCAAAGGCTCCCGTGATCAAAGGACACGGCGGATTCGAGGAACCGCGGAACAGGTTTAACGCGCCCAAACTGTTTCCCATGAGCAGAAAAGAGCCCCTGGTCCGCCACGTCGGGGGTCTGAATCCGATATACGGACGCGATTCGACGGATGGCGAGTCTAGGAGATCGTAGGGTAAGACACTTCGAAATGTGAGAGATTGGGTTGGCGTGGATCCTCTGGTGCCGTCGCCTATGAGGTCAAGGTTGTAGAAATTATTGTTTGAAAGGGTTAGTTTCTTGTATATGTAAGGTAAAGATATCGATAGTGGACTCCTCTGAGGCAAGTGTTTGTTTTTCAGATGCTTTATTTGAGTTAGAATCACTCCTGAACGTGGGTCATCTTCTTGTAAGCGATGGCTGGTGCATCTTTCCCAAAGGACCTTACACGTTGATACCAAGTATGAAACATCAAGTTTTGAAAACCTAAAATCCAGAATTTAAACTATCTCACAATACACAACAGCAGCCTCAATTCATTTGCCTCGATTTCCAAGCGTAATCTTAGACCCCGCGCGACAAGTGTCGCGAGGGAGCTCCAGACGTTGTGCTCCGTTTCTGGGGAAACGAGGGAAGTCTGCGGGTCCCGAAGAGGAGGGAGCACGCGATGTCGGGAATTTAATAAGACGGACAGAGGAAAAGGGAAATGGAGAACGTTCGGACGAGTCGGAAAGGGAATAAGAAGGCACGATCCGCGCCGAGCAGTACATGCGAGCAGGTGGATGAGAAGAGGCGAGAACACGAAACTACTCGGGCGGCAGCCACGGGTTTTCTTGGCCCACCCGCACCAACCACTCGTCTCGATGTCACGTGTTTATAAATAGTGCATCAACGTAATGCCAGGCGGCTGTAACCACGGGGAAAGATTTACGTACATCGTGACCACTATCCACGGTCTGAGACGCGCTGAACGCGGAAAGGAATTCCGCGATATAATAACGAGGGTGTCTCATCTCGTACCTAGTTAGGCGTTACCGATGACCGTCCGAGATTTCGCGGCTGCTTCGGTTTCTTTGATCCAGCCGAGAGGTTGGGCGTCGAGCGTTCTGCTCTGACCGATGCCTTCCACGAAATGAAACCCCGATTCTACTGGCGACGACTGTTTATGCTTTTCCGGCTATTTATTCCACCTATTTATTCCATGGGCTCGAATGTTTGCTCGTTTTAGAATGAATATAAAATCCTTCATAGTCAGAGATTTTTCCTTTTTTCAAACGAGTCGCTTGGTTGACTTCTTCCTTTAATATAAATATGCAGTACTATTTAAATACATAAGTAGCCATCTTCTTTTTGCTGATACTTTCTAGCAATACTTTTTTTCTGAGTTTTATTCAAGTATGAATTCGGTAGATATATTCCAAGAATTTGAACAATTTTTAATTGTAATCCAGATCGTGCTTTTTGGGGACATTTAGGTCTTCGGTGTCTAGAGTTGATGTCACATACGCGACATCCGAGGCGGGATAATTCAGGCCACACGTCTTGCGGGCGGACAAGTAAAATGCGTTTCGGAAATCGCGGCTTACGGCTGAGACGGTCGCACTTACACGCGTGACAATGAATAATTCTGTCACGTGTCACAATTAGGCGTCGACCGCCGGACGAAAACAATCCATTTTTCACGCTAATCCGCAGTCATAATTCCGAGAACAGTCACAGAAGTATCGTTTCGCGAGTCGCGAACCAATAGTTGACCGTTTTCGAGAATATCGTCGCAAAAGCACATCCATTTTATGTTTTCCATATTTTTGTTATCTGTATCTTTGTGCTATAACTTGTGAAATACGTAGCATTACATCTCTAAAATCGCATATACAGATTATTTCTTCTTTCTCAGGTTTCATAATTTCGTACAAATAGTAAAGAGTTCTCTTTGTTTCAAACTTGAGAGCTTCATTATTGATAATGAAGATTTCACATTTTTTGCCACGGTTATCTCATCATAGAGACAATTCAAACAAATTGCGATTGACACCAGATGGAATGGCTATCGAAAACTTTTTTTTGGAGAGTATCCACGTATCGAGCGTTATTTGGAGCATTTCTTCTCGTATCTTCTCGTCGCATTCGCGAGCGACAAAGGCGACGCACGTGGTCGCGAGCTTGCCACTCTCTAACAAATGGCGCTCGAAATTTTCGAAGTTTCCAAACGGTATACGCGCTTTGTCAACGTAGCGAAATATATTTCACGGACCCTTAGTTTCCCGGATGCGCGGTTAGCTATTTCTGCGATCCCGCGACAGCCGTGTCTGGTGCGCCGCGCCCGCGCTAGCAACGTCATGCCATTCTGTAAACGCGAGCGAAGCATTCGCTAGTTCTCGCCCGAGATTCTTATCACTCGTTGTGCAACGCGATCGCCCCCTCTCCTCTTTCCAACGTGGAATTTATCGTCGAGTCTCAATCTTGGCTTGGTAATCGAATCAACGGACCTGGAGGCCCGACGAAATTAGTCAACGTAATGAAACATCAAGACGCGGCTTGGCGGGAATGCAGCGTTGAGTTTCTGGTGACGTCGTCCGTGGAATTCGAATTGGAGTGGAAAGCGAACATCGAGAAATAGTTTTCGAAGCTCCGAATGTTCGAATGAGAGAAGGATCGAGATGTTGCTCCACTACGCGTGGGCGTGATGGTACGTTTTCGAGATTACGAGGCTTCGTCTTCTCGACTATAAGTCGTGTTTCAAGAAAGTTAATTATTTTATATCGAGTCTCGAGAACCATCGCGCTCGATGTTCGATTCAGGTCTTCCACGACTCGTAAAGCAAACGATCATTACTGTTCACTTAGTCGTTGTATGGTCAGATCTTTGCGTTACATTTTCTCAGAAAATTATAGATAATACGTAGCTCTTTAACCTTTCGCTGAATTAATGAGTCCTAGGATAAGTCTCACCGCTTAATTAGTTTCGTAATTTATTTCGCAATAATTACTCCTCTAGGCATACATAAAAACTAAGTAGAGAAGTAGGCGATCTTACGAACAGACGAAATACTTTGCGTGATTCTTAACTCTCATCTTCCATCGTCATCTTATCAATTTCGACTTTCTTCGAAGACCACTCTTCAACCCTCGCCTCCTCTCGACACCTTCCAACATGCTCGAATATGAGACTCCATCGCGGCACGCGCGAACATTTAAATTTGATGTACGGCAGACGCAACAATCCAGTAGACGAAACAATCACGGACAATGGTAGACGCGAAGTCGGCTCTCATCCGTTTGAGAAATGCTCCCGAGAAATGGATACCGACGCGCGAGATTCCGACTGGGCCTTGGTGAGATTATGTATGCGCGCATTTGTTGGCTTAATGGAATCCGCTTGCCGTATTACAATACGTGTGGAAATAATGGAACTCGCTTGTTGAAACGCGACCGATACAAAGCGGTTCGGTGTCCCAGACGTCAGATTGCACGCGCCTCCGACGGTCCTCGTCGGGCGCGGCACGAGAACGTATCCATTCTCAAACCTGACGGGACACTCCTCTAGTGTCACTGAATTCGCCAACGTCGTCGCTTCCGGGTGCCTCCTACGAAAGAACCGGTCGACCAGTTTAGAAACAACCGGCCTAGGTCGCTGCTTCGCTTTTGCTGGTCGCAAACAAGCTGCGCTCGAGGGGGTAGATCGATTTATCGCGGAGAACTGCGTACGATTTACGGCATATTAAACCTTTGCACTCGAGGACTTTTTTTCTGGAACGTACCAGTAACTCGAGATGGTTACCTTGATTACATCCATAGAGTATAGTTTTCGAAAATAAAAAAGACAGTAAATTATCAAAAAAGGTGTGTTAATCAATTTTGATAAAAAGAAATAAGATTGCATAACATTTATATCCGCAATCGAGCGGGAAATAACAATTTTTAGGTTTTTGCGTCTCCTGAAAAGTAAGGTTTTTGGTACGAAGGTGCACTTGTCTCTGGATTTAATTGATTTTTTTAATTTTCTTATTTGCATAATGTATAGAAACGATAGAACTGAAAACAGATCGAGAATTTTGTTAAAATTCCAAATGGTTAAATTTTAAAAATGTTCAAAGTTGATAAATAAGTTGAAAAGTTTGGCCTAACCGTTTCTAAGAAAAGTGTACTTTTATGGGGAAATTTTTAATTACTAAATACCATATGTTCCACGTCCCTTAAGAAACTTCCTCGTTTATCAACAGGTGTGTTAAGTTTGATAGTTTTATACAAAGTTATAATATAAGTACCTAGGATTTTAAATTTCTTTCGTGAAAAAGGCTAAATTAAGTCACATATGCACTAGAAGCACTTTTAAAATAAAAGTACTTCATGTAGCTTTCGACAAACCCTGTACCTCAAGCAACGAATACGAAATAGCGAACAAATCTAAGCTACACGATCTGTTTTCGCTTAAGCATAGCGAGACGATGGCTGCAAATAATTCTTTCGTCTTAAGAATAATCTCGACGTCCGGTTTAGCCATTGTATTTGCTTGAAATCGGACGTGTCCATCAGTCCCCTCGAAGCTCGATTCAGAAGATACCTCGCAACGCAATCCGTAACTCGGGATCCTTTCGATTGAGAAACAAAGGGTGGCCCGAAGCGGCGAGTCACTCGTCAGTCAATTTCACGGACGATCGATTAAGTGGAGCGCAATGATTCGATGCGAAGGATCCAATTGGGCTAAAAGATTCCGAGGCACGGATTATCCGTGGTCCGCCGGTTTAAGGTAAAACTTTATCTTTTATCTTACGTTTTATCTTTACTTTTACCATTTAGGTGGATCCCGCTTTTATCCAGCCGATTTCGAGACACAGGGAGAAGAGTTTATAAATGTATCTCCCACGCCCTCCACTGTCTGGCTGGATTTCTCTCTTTGCGATTTGGCCCTCTGGCCCCCTTTCTTCGTCGACACGCCGTTGTATTACGTGCAAACGTTTCGGAAGGTTAAATTAATTTGCTTCTTTCCGCAGACGTCTGCTGTGCGAGGCTATTGCCTTCGCTCCGACGACGACGACGGGAGACTCCTTGGCGTCGTCTCGGGGCCGAGCTTAAACGTGCGAAAAAATGCCTTTCTGTTCCACAAGAATTACGGCGCGATAATACGCTCCGGGAATTTTGGCTAGGGGAGAGGACGATGGAGATTTATTGTTTTAATGCGACTCGCCCACTCGCATTTGGCCTGCGAAAGTAGTTAACAGGGATGTTGACGACGGTGGATGAATTTATTTTCGGTTGCGTCTGCGTGCTTCGTCTTCTCGCTTACCTGAGGAAAATTAGAGTCTAGGTGAAAGGAACAAAATTAAAATATTTGTCATCCTATTTCAACAGTCGCCATCAAAAATTTTATTGGTATATACGAGTAGCAGGGACGATAGAAAAATCACAAATGTTTTTTTCATATGTTCTTCCTTGTATTTCTTAATTCAGACTGCCCGAACTGCCAAATGATCGCATGCCTCACGTTCGATAGTGTTTTGTTTTAGGATTGATTGATTTTTACATTCACATATAATTTATGTTCATATCTATAGTTTTAAACAGAATTTCAATATTATATTCGAATTCACTTGCTCGACAGTTTTATGTCGATTTCGATCAGTGAAATCCAGTGGCGGGGGGATGGTAAAACACCGAAACGTGCGATTGTTTTAATTCGTCGCGATATTGGCGCTCACTGTCGCGGATTAAAGCGAACAGTGGCGGGACGGTTCGCTAATAAAATTATAATTGAAGTATTAAGAGAGAGTGCAATTAACGACGGTGTTACGTTCGCCTCTTGGCGAAGATTCCCGTGTCGAGAGATGACAACCGGCTCTCGAGCCCGCTGGACGTTACTTAATGACACGCTCGAGTCCCGCTGTTCCGAGGGCCCGCGATTGGCTCGGCGAGATCATCTCTGAACTTATGACGCATTAACGAAACGTACAACCGTTCCTCTGGACGCTCTCGCGATTAACTGCCGCCTCCATTAAATAATTACGGAACACGTATTTGCCGGCTGTCGGAACTGAACGCTCTTTAACGAGCTACTTCGATGATGGACGCTGCGAGCTATGAGCTCTCGCGGGATTGTTCGGGAGGATCCCTTGGGCAGTGATGTTAACTGCCTAAGCAGGAAAATGGTGTGCTCGATTCGTAGTGCTTTAATGGGAAGAATACAGGGTAAAGGTACACGAAAACATGTCGTATTCATTGAGAATACGATGGAAAAAAGGTACGACGAACAATCCTGTGGACGAATGAAATGTATCAAACGTAAACTTTGGAGTCTGAGCTGACTTCATACATTTCCAGTACATTCTATTTTTAATCCAGTGTCACGTCACAAATTTTGTAAGAATAAATCTCAATTTTCATTATTCTCCAGATGAATTTGCAAAGAAACTCCTCGTTCTACCTCCGCAATACCGAGGAGGTAAAGCAGTTAATATCCTTCTGCCCGTATTTATGTACCCCTTTCCACGCCCCCTTCAACGTACTCCTATACCAACATTACCATCCTCCCATAATTGCTATTAACTCCTTCGAATTCGACGTCGATGAAATTTAATTGTCGGTTCTCGAGCGACCTCGGAGGTTAAGCTCGACCAGATGCGATTTCCCAGGGTTAATTGCTGCACGGAGTCTGTGCACCGTTGGATACTTGCGCGGATCACGCAACAAGGAGCGACGCTCGCGTGAAAATAGACGCTCGATGGCTCATAGTCGCGAGACGCCGCGACACGCCTGCCAGACCCCCGACCGTCGCCCGCGATGCTTGACTGTTATGAGCAGCTATAATAACAGTCGCGGCTAACCGCAACGAGGAACCCCTCATTAATGGAACACCCGCGAGACTATGAATCGCCATGGTGAACCTAGTGAACGAACTGCCGTCTGCCGACGATCTCTTGAACGCGGATGAATGTACCGTCCCGCTGGCCCCCTCCAGAGGACTTCGTCGTTGCGCTCGTATTGTAACTTTGATGACAATAATAGACAGGACCGGTGGTCTACGACCGACGTACGACACCAGACCGTCTTCAAAATCGACGCGGATCTTTACGTCATTTTAGAACCGAAAATTGGAGGGCCTTTATCAATTCTTTCAGGGCTACGAAGGTGATTCGACAATTATTTGGAAATCAAAAGCTTCCCAGATTGCGTAGTTTAAAAAAATGAATAGTGTTGAGCGTTGAATTGTTGATTGGATGTAGGGTCGATCGATGCTCGTGGATATATACATACATATTAAATTCGTTAATATATGTATTGTTTTTTATAGTAACTAGCTGCGCTCCGCGCTTCCACATGCGTGATATACTATTCATTTTATTAACCGACTTCGAAAAAGGAGAAGGCTATTCAATTCGACATGTATATACATTTTTTTTATCGTCGTTTGCGTTCGACTGACAGTTCAACCAGGTGAATGTATTTTATGTCATTTACGTTCGACTGACAATTCAACCACGTGAACCTTCGTGAATCAATCAGTGACTGTCTTTTGTTTTCCGTAACATAGATGTTTCAATCGTTATTTTCGATTCTTTATTTACAAATATTGAGATTTCGAACCGAAATTTTATTTTTATCAAAGTAAAATATAGCCTTATGTCCTTCCTCGGGATGCAATCTATCTCCTTGCCAAATTTTATCGAAATCTGGTCAGCAGTTTAAGCGTGATGAAAAAGTTACAGACTGACAGAGTTGCTTTCGCATTTATAATATTAAGTACGGGTGATAACTGATAACACATTGTTTGAAGAGTTGTAAATTAAAAATTATTTACAAGTAAAAGATACGCGGTAGCTCCAGCGCCAGGTATACGCGGTGGCGTATAATTTTTCACGTACTTGGCGTCGAGACGCCACCGCTAAGTTTGCGCGAGGTTAGTGTTGGTTAGGGATTTATGGCCTTTGCTCGTGACGTACCAAATAGAATTAATCAATCGATTTCTGTTTTCAGGGGAAACTCAACAACTCGACCTCTGAAAGTGTTCCAAGTTTTCTAAAGGAACACTGGCATCCAGCGATACTTGTTTGCACGTATAATTCACGAGGCACCAGTAATTTTCCGAGCGCGTAATGTGTACTTAACGACGAGCGATAAATGATCCCCCGATTGCTAACAAGCTCGTATTTTGATCTTCTTCGCGCATGATGGAACTAAAACGTCGCATCAAGAGCCGAATGGAGACGTTAATACAATTAACGACTTCGAAAGAAGTTTATTTAAATTTATACAGTGCGTCGAAAAAAGCGTTTGCGAAATTTATGGCGGTCTTAATGGTCGTAAACGTCGGAGGCGGTTCACCGGGCCACGTTCTGGAAACCCAAGCCTAAAAAATGGAGCCAATACAGGGGCAACCTCCCGAACATTTGATAAACCGCGCCAGTTGTAACATTCCGTAGTATCGGACTGTCAACTGTTGAAATACGATCGAGTACCAAGGTTGAACATTTTTGGTAGTAAAATTCATTCGGATCGATCTTTAGAACCAGTGATGCTGCAAACCCTTATTTAATTCTCTTTATCCAGCGTTTCTCTGAATTGATGTAATAAACGGATGGAAAATGAGGGAAATGAGAAGAAAAAATGTAGAAGATGGAAATATTGAATCGAAGAAATAGAATCTGTGCCCACGTTAGATTGTTTACAACATACAGCATCGCTTTATGCGCTAAGGAGGGGCTACTGTCTGAGAATACCGACTTTTTCCTCTGCCAAAAGTCGATGTCGTTTCATTAGCGCGAGCAAACGCGCTCAGAAAGAGGAAAATTGAAATCGACGGGCTCGTTAGGCGAGCATTCCCTGTTCGCAGGCGAATTCGGGACGCGCGCGATGATTTACGCGCATTCTTTCAAGCGGGGCTAGGATGAGAAACGATCTTGGGCATCGTCGTTAGTTACTTTTGTCCGTAAACATCGGTACATAAAATTGGGACGTATCGCGAGCGGCCGCGAGGGTCCAGACGGAGGCGACACGCAGAACGGAACGGTATCGTTTCGTTCGTTTCCAGCGGTTTGATTTACGACCGTCTTACGTGCACTCGTAAACGTTATATTGGTTTTCACAGTAGCGACGCCTCTTCTCTCCGCGCAACACGGAGAACCAATTAACTTCGCATCAGCCGCGATAAAAACCGACGCGGCCCGCTACGGGGAAAAAGCTGCTATTCAACGAAAGATATATATCAAGATTCCCTCGGCTTGAGAAAAATTATTGAGACCTCGAATCAGGTAAACATAATGAGATCGGAACGTTCTCCACCTTTCATCGAAGCCGCGGACTCGATTAACCTTAAATGACTGGTCCAGAAGCTTTTGGAATTTTCGGAAGGTGGAAGAAGGAGACTTTCTATATCAAAGAATGCAATTGGAATCGAATTTAATTTTCAACTCGTATCAAAAATTATTTACACAATTATGTCGTGTTTCAGGAGGTCATTGAAATGTGACAACTCGCGAAGTAACAAGGTTCCTGTCTCTTCTCTAGGATTATTTGCAGAAGCTGCGATCGGCGAACGAGTTACCGAAAGTTATTTCATCGACTCTTTCTGCCAACACTTAGAAGACGCCTGGCTATTCGGGCGAGGGCGTGCTGACGTGGGACGCGGTGACGCTGAGTGCGTTCCAAAAATACGACCGCACTTTGGCACGACACACTGCGCCCGGTGAGTTTAGCGGTTGTTTACATCGATAAAGAAGCTGTTGCGAGTGCCATTCCGGGCCATTAGTGACCTCCTACGTTACCCACGGTTCCCTGGAAAGTGTCTTCGAACGAATCAGGAACGCAGGACCAGGTTTCCCTTACGATTTTTTTATGTCCGTGGCTTCCGAACGATTTGGAACATTTGTTCTTTGTCGCTTCGATCGCGATATTTTCGAACGAATCGCGTCTTAAATTAGAGGTTCCCTATCGCGAGCCATGACCCACTGACCACAGGTGAGGTCACAGAGATTATTTCGTATTTTTATAAATTAGAAAAACCAGCAGTACAAGCTTTGAATTTCCTGTCATCTTGTCACAAAAATACGTGTCCAGGTATTTTAACTCTCCTTGCTGAATTTGACAGAAAAAGATAAAGGAGTTAATGATTAAGGAGTTATCGTGATTATTGAGAGAGAAACAATTAAAATTAATTTTCGCCAAACTTTCTTCTTGGAGTCGCAATTTCGAATACCGTAACTCGTCCGAGCGGAATGCGGCCTAAGCCACGAAGCTGCATTCCGCGAATCCGTGAAAATGAACGAGTAGCCGTTTCCATTCATTAACCGCGTCCATGCAGGAAAATTAGATGATGCGCGGAACATAATAACAATAACATATTTCAGACACGACCCGTGGCCGGCGTTGCTCGAAAAGATACTTGTTTGCACGACCGTGCGTGCCGCGAAGTGACGTTTAGTGGGTGTTTTCGGTTTCCGTTTGTCGCAAAACGAGGTGTTAATTCGCTCGCGCGAAAACTACGAGCCGTCACCGCTTTTGAATTATTATAGGCCTGTCGTCGTCGCTAATAATCTCGGAATACAATCCGCGATTTCGATGACATTGTTGGACCACTTTAGCTTCGTCGTCCGAGTATTATTAATGTCGTGGCTTAATTTTCATTCGTATTCTTTGTCAGGATGGGTCCAATTTTTCTTAAGCGTTTAACAATCATTATACATATTTACATAGTAGGTCACGTGTTTTATTATTTTTGGTATTAACTCTTAATGTTTGCTTTGAATTTAGTATATTTATTTGCTTCAATCAGACCTACTACTGAAACTTTATATTTCGTATTACTGTTATATCTATTGAATTTTAATTTCTTGTTATGGTCGAAGATAGCTCAAGCTGGCAGTCAAACATTTACGATATCTCAATATCCCCAATTTGCACAAGTACTGCTGTTTAACTTGACAGGGATGACGTTAGAACGGATAAATTGAGACGTCGTTGCGAAGATTAACAATGTCGCAGCATCGTTATAATCCAATTACAAGCATACCGCTTAATCACGTTTAGTGAATCTACGTTTGATTCGTGTCCATCGAAGCCCCGAGTTCGTGTGGCTAAGTTTCAAACAATTGCTGGGAGGAGAATCGTTTTCGAAGCCGTTCTTTACCGCCCGTTTAAAAGGACAAAGCGTGCCATTTCGTACAAATCCGCTTTTATAGCGTTCCTGGTCCTCGCCGGCCAATTTGCGGCCGGGACACAGTAATCGAGTTAAAACGCCGTTTGCCGTAAAACGTGTGTTTCTAGTTTTTGCCTCGGTTGGCAAATCTTCTTTTAAGTGTTGCCCATAATTTATCCATAGTCAGATGACCGGGTAGAAAAACGGCCAGCTTTGGGAGAACGTTTCATTTAGGGACACGCTTCGTATTTATAGGCTCGCCTAAAACAGGAGGCACAAGGATCGGACGTTCGCAATCAGAACTTCTGTGTCTGATTAACGTTGGATAGAGATGCTATGGGGGAGTAGATTGATTCTTTACAGATAAATTTAGTATCGTCGATGGAGTGTCTTAGAAGAAGTTAATTATAAATAGAGACGTAATTAAAGTCATGCGAAGCTTGTATGTTTTTTTGGATTAATAGTTTCGTATGTTTTAATTACAGCAATTACATGCAAATTATTACAGGATTACAAAAAATTCTTTCATTAAAGAACGCCCATAGACGGTCGATATTATTGTACAATATTTATATTTGTGCAAAAAATTGAATCGTGTAGAGGCGATATTGATGGTTGTGCAATATTGTGCAACTTATGGCAAAAACAGTCCCCACCAGAATTTCATAAAATTGTGTTAAGTGATACAGAACTCTGTTGTGTGTTAATTGCTGTGGACGTAGGTGCGAAGAAGAAAAAGAATGTAGGAAAGTAAGAAAAAATGCGCGAAAAATTACCAAATGAACTGAAAATCATTGAACCCAATATATTTTCAAAAGTTTGAATTTCGTACAATATATGGCACAACCTTTCGATATCGTCTACACACGATCAATTATATTGCACAAACCCAAATATTGCGCAATAATATTGACCGTCTATGGGTCGCTTAAAAAAAAAAAAAAAAAAAAAAAACAATCATAGAAACAAACGCTTAGGATAGTAGATGCAATATATCGAAATCAATATATGGGCAAAGGCAATATCCATAAAAATAATTCGTTACAAGCTCGTACGATGAGATTAATTATATTTTCTCTCCAACTGATTTTTCTGGGATTGTCTGACAAGGGTGTATTTTTAAACCTAAATAGAGCCGTGGAGCTAGGCGCAAGTCTCGCGTGGTTGAACACATCTGCCATGTGGGTGTTACCGCTAAATCTTGTGTGCGCGATATGTCGCATGCCCGTGTCACACGTTCCCCGTTCACAATGGGACTGACAGTACGTCGCCAGGCGTGGGTACGTTCGCGTGTTACAAGAGCACGCAAGACGAGCTTAATGCGGCCAACGACAGGCACACCCTAAAATCGAGAAACGCGACTATCACGACGGGGTATCGCCGGCTGACAAAGTACGAGCCGCAGAATCGCTTCCTCCGCGTGGAAGGGAAGCTCGGACAAATTATTCGTTGACGTCTGTTCATTATTTACGGTAATATTCCCTGCGTCGTTAAGATTAAAGTCTGATGCGCCAAGCATCAACACTTAGACGAGAAATAATATAAATGGTAGGCTGGAGGCATTAGGGGCGCTTCAGGAAGGCTCAAAAGAAGAAATTAATACATGGTCGTTGGCATTGGATACATTTTTATTTCATATTTTCTCATATCATATACTATCGTAATTCTCATTATCATAGTATATACTTCTGTGAGGTTACAGATTATGAATTAAAAAGTTACGTGGACCCATCATGAGTGGGCCAAGAATTAATTCAACCTAGTTGTTGTTCCAGGAAGTCAATTATTTTGTTCACTGGCTGCACAATAAACTTGCTGTTATAAAATAATATACATCACGGAGTGTAGAATATTATCGATACAATATAAATACATTAAACTCGCAATCCACGTTCCACTAAAACGCGCGTTTCCCTAATCATGTTTAAAGTCCCAGAGGGACGGTGCTATAATAAGACACAATGAACATCCAAAAGAAACGGCGCGAAAGCGACGCACCTTCGGGTCACAAGAAAACGCAGTGGAAGTATTTACGTTCGGAGTAATCGCTGAATCTATGTCGGTTCGCGTTGGATCCATTTTTAATGCGAATATTAATGTCCCTCGAGGATGAAACGAGCGTCGTCTGAGAACGGAGTCGGAGGCTTAACGAGCATTAAAAATACGGAAACTTCTTTTTCTGCAAGCCGTATCCGTCTTTATTTCTCCGAGGCGTTTCGCTATCTGGTGGCTGATGCCTGGCGAAATCCCCTCCGGGCGAAAGTCAGACTAAACACTTTATACCCGGGGCTATGGGACAAAAAGAGAGTTGTCACCCGCATTTTCGTGATGCGTGCGAACAATATCAGGCTGGCAACGGTCGCGAAACGGAAGACGAAGGAGGAAACGGGCCAACGAAACCGAGACGCGTCTGGGTCCTTAAAGGCTTCGGAGACAACAGATGTTCCCCTTTTTTTCGACGGGTCTGCGCATGCCACCGCGAAAAAATTCTTCCTCTCACGACGCTGTCAAAATCGAACGAGGAGGTCTTATTTATTGGTGGGGATCCGTCGCTGGGCCCGTTTTCTTTGCTCTCTTTCGCGCCGTTCCCCTCCACCAGCCAACGGGATATCGATATTATCCTCTCGTTTGCATGGCATAAAGTTCTCCTTTAACGAACACGTCCCTGTGAATTTGTATTCTAAGTTATTCTGAAATCTCTATAAAGTAGAACAGAGGATACCAACGGCCTAATTCGTTTATTTTCTGTTAACTTCGCAATTGTGTTTCTTGGTTGTTAAAAATATATATACATATATATTTAAGTATACGTATATATTTATATACTGTTATAAGTATATATCGCACCATTTTCGAGCACGATTGGCCCGACAGCTGGAAACGAACGAGACTGTTACTTTCGCATTCTTTCCGTGAGTGGTTCAGCGGATCGGAGCGGAGAGCTTGGCTCGAAACGCACGGTCTAAGTTTGCCACAAAGTCGGACAACTCTGATATATTAGTTTCATGCGTGGTTACATAACCGCGAAGAGTTGTTCGCCATCGCATACCCCACGTCAGCCACGTCGCCGCGGATGAAAAGTCGTTGTTGTCGTCTTCGTCGTCCCCAGCCCCGTGTCATCCGCGTCGGACACTCAGGCGGTTCTGGCGTCCCTGCGGATCACAGGGACGTTATCACCCTATCAAAAAGCGCCGTTTCCAAGTATATACTGCGCTCAAGATCGCCAAAAATGCTCGACGTTGCCCTCCCGTGTTTGCCAGTTCTTGAAACTGCAACGCACAGAAAGTGGCTTGGATTTGCACAATTGAAACGAAGAGATTTTGTAGCCGTGTACTTGATCCATTAAAAAATGTTATCCTTTTCCACGAGTGTCGCAATTATGGACACGGTTTTTCACAATCATTCCTTCGAACGACGTGACACAGAATTTTTCAGAGCACACGCAGTAACAGTTGCTTCGTTTATAAAAATAATGG
Organism: Hylaeus anthracinus; assembly: GCF_026225885.1. NCBI lineage: Eukaryota > Metazoa > Arthropoda > Insecta > Hymenoptera > Colletidae > Hylaeus > Hylaeus anthracinus. Next base: position 6,314,629 of record NW_026535289.1, on the reverse strand, counting down.
TTAATTCCATGTTTAAATATTTTTTAGAACAAGTCAGAAATGTCCCAGTCATCTTCGTATGAATCCACAAGTACGTGGCAGTGTGATGAAAAACGTAATGTTCTTCAGGCCATCAATTATTTAAAGTGAAAGCATGAGTAGTGAATACCTCTAGAGCTTCTTTCCTCAGAAAAACCACTACGTTTCTTTTGCTTCTAATTGGATGCCTCATCAAATCATTGGACCAAGTCACTTCTCCCTTATCTCTCTGAGACCGTATAAAAATGCGATAGAAAACCAAGACAGAAATTAGCGAACACAAATGTTAACACTCAGGTAATTACTTACATCGAAAGCCACTCAAATTTCACTTACTCGAGCGATACAGTTACTCGCATAAATATTCGTAACTTCTGCGTATATAAATATACTTTACACTTTTAAATACTTAGAATGCAAAAATTTATTTCGAAACATTAAACCTACAATTTAATTTAGACAAATTTCTTCAATAGACATAGAGGGGTACGAATATTTGTGAGATTGACTGTATGTTACATCCCACCGTCGCTCTCCTTTATATTCAGAAATTTCTCCGCGTTAAAGCTGTTTAACAGAATTCTGATTGTCATATTGCTGGCGCGTAAATTGCGTTCGCCCGTCCACCAGGTTGAGAGTTCCAAGAAATTGGCACAGGAATCGGGCGCGAGAATCGTCAGAGATTTTTATCGAGCAAGGATGAAATAAGAGTGGCCTGGCAGAGTTTCGAGAGGAGAGCTTCGGCATAGTAGGACGGTCGTCTCCGGGTTATAGTTTCCATGTAAATTAGTGGCCGAGGATGAAGAAGAAGAAGACCCGCGTCTGGCCTGCAGCGGTCTTTTACGCCGTGGAACGATCATCGGCACATGGTCGCTCGTAAAATTGTCAATGATGATGATTACGGTCCAATTACCAGTTCACGTATCGGTGCTGTTGCGAAAAAAAAGAGGGGGGTGGACGGAGAAAGAGTAACGGGAGGGAGAAAAATAACTTTTCACGTGCACCCCCGGCGGGCAGCGCTAAACGATAATCGTCGCAATTTGGTTACCGAAAATTCTAAATAAATTTACATCCCGTTAGCAATTAACCGCAGGTCCACATGTTACTCGCAGATTATTGCATTGTCCTCGATACATAATGCCGAAGTTACCTCGATCGATCGAAACGGACCGTTTAGTTCAGGGTTGACGCTAATAGACTGCCTGAAGTTCGCCCTTATGTGAAGTAACAATTCTGTATAATATTCTTGTCGTTAACTATTACTCAAACATGTTTAGTTAGCACACTTGAGATGATCATAGTACCTACAGTCTGTCTGTGTGTTTATTGAAGAAATTTGTCTAAATTAAATAATAAGTTTGATGTTTCCAATTAAAAGTTTCATTATATACATACGAGTGTAAAGTTTATCTATGTACATATTTATAATGAAACACTTATTTGGAAACAGCAAACCTTCATTCATAGCAGTAAGGATACGAATATTTATGAGACTGATTGTATATGTAAACAGTAGATTAGTGACACTGTAGATGCACTTTTCCAAAAAGATTCAAGTATAGGAAGATAGTATATACACTCCTCGCGTTTTTTCATATTTTATTTTCGCTATCGTTACTTCCTCAAATTTCACGTTCAAATACCACTCCCCTTGATAACTGCACCGCAGAACTTAAGCCTAGCTTCGAGACACGTAAAATAAACTGTGCTCGTGAAAGCTCTATTTGTACCCTACTTTCGAACATGACAAGCAACTCGTGCTCTCCTTAAGCTAGATAATTAACAAACGCGCACCTCTGGTTCCGCAAGGAGTTCATCAAGATCGAAATTGGAACTCTAAACGTGATCCGGCGAGAAGAAACGGAGCAACAGGAAACGCGATGATCGGCGCACAGACCACACGGTGCGTTTTCTATCGCCGCGAGTGTCTCGCCTAACAGGATCGCTATCGCCGTTTATTTCTTTTCCCAGGGAACGCGCGGTTCGTCTCGAAAAACGGTGTCCGTTGCGCGATGCTTAACGCCCGGGCACGAGCAAACGAGGCGCGTTCGAAACGAGTTCATTATCCTCGTGAAAAAGCGCGATCCATCATCGTCCTCGTCAGATTAGATCAAACGGAGAAAACAACGCTCGCGCCACGTGTTACCGTGTAACTGGTAGGAGGTAGCGCGGAACGCGGCCCCCGGGGGCACCGTTGTTCCTCTAGAAACAACATGACAGTTTGGCATGATTAGTACACGTGTACTATTGTTCATTCATCCCGAGGCCACCCACCGCAGTCTCGCAAAGGAAACATCGCGGGGACTTCGTAGACAGATGTAGATCACTCAGCCAGATACCGCGGATGAAAGAAGACAGCGCGCTACTCATCGCCGAGGCGTATTCCTCGAGCGGAGTCCAGCCAGTTATTGGCCACGTTTTATTTACGAACGAGGCCGCTTATCGCATGGCTCTACCGACCGGTGTCTAGCGAGCAATCCATTCCTACGGCAGATCAGATTCGTATCGGGGACGGGCTCCAATATCCTTGTAGGACGCGAGCAGCAACGAGATCGCGCGAAGGGAAAATGGAGCAGCAAGCACAATAGAAGGCTCATAGGTCTGCGCTCATGGAGGGTGCTGGATCGCGACGATACCAGCGTTGCGATTACACGGCTCTCTGACATAGGGAACGGAACCGTACGGAGAGAATCGGGATTTGGATCGGCCTGCGAGTCGAGTAGGAGCAAGCTTGGCTCGTAGCAGTCCTGTTTGCGGCTGTTGTTGATTGCTCCAACGAGAGTACGAATTCCGAGGTTAAAGCAGATCGTATTTGGATGCAAGTTGCAGGATGGGATCGTTGATGAACGCTAATGAGGGGACGTGAAAGGTAAATTTTGATGAATGTGCATCTTGTGTACACAGAGTAGAGAAGCAGGAAGATAGAAAGTAGTTCTTGCAACCAGGTTCCTTGCAGGGCTTGTTATTGCTTTTTTATTTTATAATGCTTTTCTATTTTCTATTGATTATTGCATCGATTAGTCCAGGCTTGTTACAAATCGTCTAGCACATATGTTTTTCTTTTCATTATTTTACACTAATCCTTAACTTCTTATACTACATTATTTACATGGCTGGCCTCCCTGTAGCTCGGATACATCGGGTTCGATATGAATATTTGAATTTCGATGATGTTACAAACACAAATTCGAAGGATCTATAAACAAAGTTTAATTACAGTAGAAATTTTCAAGAGTATCGGTCTGTTAAAGTAAATTTCAAATAAATTACTTAAAAGCGTTGGAAGCTACTAGTAACGAAATTGAAATATAATTCGGAATGCAAAAGGTTGAACTCCATGTTTTAGGTGAGGTACAGGACAGGTAAGTGTCCATCGCACGCGTAGTGTCTCGCGTAGATTGAATTCGCGGGTGGGGACGACGAGGTGGATGCTAGTCGAGTCGCGTTCCGTTGTTTCATCTGAAATAGCACGACAGTTTGGCATGACGGGTACACGTGTACTATTGTTCGTCCAATCCACGACCACCCACCTCAGACACGGTACACGTACCAAGGGAACTAGAAAGATGGAGTAGATCAGAGAGAAAGGCGGGCAGATATGAAGTAAAGGGAGACAAGCGGATACCTCTTCGCTTGATTCCTTCGTGTGAGATTCACGGCACCGAGCGCGTGTATTATCGTCGCTATTATTACGCCTTCGCCACCCCCGACACCGGCTTGACGGACAGTACGACAGACAGGTTTCTGCCTCCTCCGTTTCCTTTCGTTTTGGACTCGCCGTGGTGGTCTTTTTCTAGCCGACCCGGAGATGGAAACTTTGCTTGCATTCTCGTGACATTCTGCGATTATTAATAAGGCCGTGGCTGTCTCCTCAGTGGCTTTCAGCTCGGAGTACGCGTGATACATGCACCACCTCGGGAGTGGAGGATACGGGCGGTGGAAAGTGTCTCTCTCGGTCTGGTAATGGTAACAGGGAACTTGGAATTAAGAGGTTTGCGTGGGAAAGAGTTGCAAGGAACGTTAGAAATTATTGCGTGGCTCTGGATCACTTTTGTTTACTGAACGATCGTCCACATGTATCTTAAGAGAAACGGAGCGAGGTGACATTTGTAGATTCATTTTGATTGCAAAATTGTTGTTAATCAAAGTCAATATATACTTGAAATTTGTACTTTCAAATTTGTACGTAATCGGAGTATCTTCGTCATATCTTGCTCGAATAAAAGAAAAAACCATAAAGCTTCGCAAAATCTCACCCTTTGGCGACACTGGCGCGGTTTAAAGTGTTTAGGAGTGTTTTGTAATAAAGCACCATCTTGATCCATCTTCGGGCTGTATCGCTATCAAGCTGGCCGGCGCAATAACCACAAAATGAACGCGATATATCTTTCCAAGCCGAGCGACAAACACCGCCCTGTACCAGGAAGAAACCGAGGCTAGGCGCCCGGAATAGAATTGTTCGTCAAACAGCAGCGATTAATATCATTTTGTAGCTCACAAAAGAGCGCGCATCGTCCAACAACCAGGCTTCCTGTAACTGTCCGCTGGCATCGCGACGCCCTCCTCGCTGAATAGCCTCGGACACGAGGCGCGTCTCATTGTCAGTCTCACGAGCTAGCGAGCGTCACGCAACGCGATCGCCGTAAATTATATTCCACGCGTGGATAGAACAATGAGCGTGACGGAGACGAGGGAGCGAGCTCTCTCCGCTTCCACAACTCGCTTTTCTCTTCGCCTTCACGCCCCTTTGCTTTTCAAGGCTGGACCAGCGCTGGCAAAGTGACTTTAGATAGTAAAATTACCACTCATGCTCTATCAAAATCATAAAATTTTTATTTTTAGAGAGCAGTACAATAATTTCCACCAAACTCGAAAGAAAAACATAAAATAGAATTACACGTGGACCATGACCGTTTACTTTCACGGTTCGAGGCTCACTCCCCCTTTTTTCCTTATTGCCATACAAGAACGCGAGCGGCGCCTGTTTTGCGAATGCGTTATCCATATCGCATGAAAGACAAAAGAAAAACAGATGCACAGAAAGTTTATTAAATGGTAAATCCAATATAGTTTTTGGGATATTAATTACAGCCATCAAATTCGTTTGTAAATTGATAGATGGATATCGAATTGTATGTGTACTTTTAGTTAACAGTCACTCAATAATAATGTTCTAGAGCTAATATTAGGTGGACTGGAAAGTAACGTCGTTTTTAAATACTTGTTTATCACTCAACTCGTTGATTTTTATCGATCTGGCATTAAAAACTTGCACACTAAATAACAGAAGGCTGTTGATAACGATGACGATTGCATAACTGATTAAAAATAGAAATTTATTAAAAATCTGTTTGAATTTAATGTAAAAGAAACGACATTACTTTCCAGTCTACCTAATATTAACTCCATGGTCTGACGCGAAAATATTTCCAATGTTGTATATTTACCTAGAGAATGTCTTGAATAACACACACGCACGCACGCACGCACGCACGCACGCACACACTGTGATTGGTCGCAAGGACTTCTATCATAAATTCAATTGTATAACGTGTAATGAAGATAACAAGGATGACAATCCACTGCTGAGCACTACAATTTTCAGGTACTTCACAGGTGAATAAGGGTTCGCAGTTGCCCCACTATGAACAATCCCATCGATTAATTGCACTATATCATTAAAATGGTTCTTTGTCCTGGTACTAGGCATTAGACGCTATCAAAAGTACCAGGAGACGTAAACAACCTCATGTTTCGCTCGATAGTACCAAGTTTAGCAGTCCCACGGCGGAGTTCCTTCGCCTGGTCTCACCTCTGCGTCGCGAGCGTTCATTTTTCCTTGCTCGCTCTTCTTGCTCCTGGCCGCTGCTTCGCGCAACGCTTCTCGGAGAAATCGTCCAGAGCTCGCTTTAGTTGCATTCCTCTGGCAAGAGACCTTAAGCGTAATTCCACGAGGGGCTAACGCCTGCTACGAGCGAGGCTGGCGTCGATGACGGCGTTATTGCCTGCCCTGCACGCCGCCGCTTAACGCGATCGCTGACTGAGACCAGCCGTTATCTGAGAATAGGCTACGGGCGGAGAGACCGCGGTAAAATTGGTTGGAAATTATGTGTGCGCGAGTACTCGCCGTACTCGTTTTTCGGGGCCCCGCGTCACGGGTGGCGCCGCATGAGGCCAGGTACTTTGTCCTCGTGCGCTTCGATCGTTAACGCTGGAAATGCCTCGGACCCTTGGGAACACTCGTGAAGTGCTGTCGTGTCTGATGATACAAATTTTAGGTGAACTGCACTTTATAAACTAGATGCTGAAGCTTGCGAAGTATCCTAGAAAATACTTGCAAATTGTGTATTGCTTAACTTCTATGTCGTATGTTATATAAGATATATGCTCTAGCCTCGAATTGTATTGGATAATCCTTCGAGTACTCCAAGCATTTGCGAGCCTGTAATATATATATATTTTATGTGGGCACAGAAAACGTAGCCCGAGGGATCCACTTGCGCTCTTAGCGTGGCAGTCAACGTGTTAATCGAGGAATTCTTAATCTTCAGAGACATCCAAGACCTGTTATCATTGCAACTCCCGAGGAGCCTATTTATACGCTTCTCAATGCCAGCTCTCACCTACCGGAGCCTATTAGCAGTGTTTTTAGGTGTCGGCTCTCAATTTGACGAAAAGAACAAGGCTCTTAGCATACCCACCGAATGCATGACTCGATGTCAGCTTGGATTAACTCTCGTCTATTTTTATTTGAAAATCGGACATTGCTATCAGCAGCTTTGCTCGACAGGCTCGAGAATCTACTATTTCATATTACTATCCAAAACTATTTCACACTCTTCAAGATCGATTCGTGTTATTCGTCGCGCGTTTCTGTCAGACTCGTAGCGCAAGACTCCCATTAGGAACGGTGCTTTTCGTTCAAACCTTTCAGTGTAATTACAGAAAACGATCGTCGTGGAAACACTCGGGTGACAGGAGAGTAAGGTCGCGGTACCGTTCGCTATTTATTCGACGACCCGTCCGCTTACATAAGGCGGGACAATATTTCGATCCGCATTTCAGCCACCAGACCGACAACCACCCACGCGAGCCGGCTGGCTGGCTTCCCCATTTGTCTCCCGACGCTCTTTCTCTGGCCGATCGCGCGGAACGACGCCGTGACCGACGCGCGTCGCAATTTTCTGCTGTGGCAGCCGCCGCGAGAGGCAACGTTGCGCGAATCCTTCTGGCTGCCTTCCTCGTCGCCTTGGACGTCAACCACGGCCACGCACGCTGTTAATTCTCAACGACTGTTAGGGTGCACGAGAAAATATCGCGTGATTCAGAACGTCAATTTATCGAACCATTTCTGCCGTGGAGAATGATAGGATAATTCTTGTGCTGTAGCTTTGGAAGCATGCGCATTTATCTCTGCCATACTATAGCGATTTTTTGGATGGTACACTTGGACGCCCTGAAAAATCTTGGCGAAGAGGAAAATTGTTCTAGAATAGTAGAGCCTTTGCGTTTTCTTTTATGTTCACTCTATTTGTAGTTACGTACCTATATCTGTTTCTATATTTTTTTTTAATTGTTTCTTTAACATCCACCTCTTCACGTGTATTTTATTTTTCAGGTCTCATTTACCTTACATACTCCTTACATCACTGATATTGCATTATGTACTTGCTTTGTCGATCTCCTTTTTATTTTTATTTGATATATACATCATCTCCTATCATTATTCATGTTACTCTTCATTTTAATCTAGCTTGATAATCCTTTTCTTCCATCTTTTATGCAATACATCTCTGTACATTAAATAAAATATTGGCAGATGCACTTTACCAATATTTTGGATCTCCTAATCGACTATTGCACCCCTGAACATACGGGGTCGTGGATTTTTCCCTGTAGCCTCTTGCTGGTTCCGGAGCTTGTGGTGGAAGGCGATGAATCGGTGAATTCGCGACGCGAAAGAGAGTCGTAGGAACGAAGAAGGAACGAGCCTTGGAAAGCCAGACGTCGCCGGCAATAACTTGTTGCACCCAACCACTTGTTGCACGCCTCTCAAAATTCTTCACGCCTCGCCGAGCAATTTTACCGTAAATTGCCTCTTCAGGAAAAAAATCTCTCGCGGCGTATCTCATTGGCGCGAGGCCGCGACAGGGGCTCGAGCAGGAACTGGTCGCGAGAAGTTTTGCTCGCAACATTGCGACCGGGAAGGACCAAAAAGGACGTCGATAGACGGACGCATAGGCAACAAATTGAGAGGTTTTACTACGACGTGGGCCCCTCGCGACTTGTCGCGTCGTTATTCGTTTATCGTCGATATCGTTGCCTTTTATACGCGTCGCGCGAGGATTCCGTGCATTTTTTCACTTCTAGCGTGCGGTAAACAGGGATTTCGTTGAAGTATTGGAACCAGGTAATGGCAAACATCTCCTGTAACGGGACCAAACTCCATTAATTTTATTTAGAAGGAAGAATATTTACGTTTTCTTCTATTTCTCCCTCCTCTCCCTTACATTAAGCCCATCCGCTTTATTTTCCATTTATTTCCACTTTCTTTGTCTCTTAAATTTCTCTTATGGTCTTCTAAGCCTCTCCATCCGCAACGCCCCTAATTTCGATACAAATATCCATTCGAACGGTACACGGTAACGAGCGTTAAGCCCTTGTATCCGGCTTCGTTACCTCCAAGGAGCATATGGGCGGAGAAAAAAACGACATTTCCATTAAAATCTACTAGGAAGTGATCTACGCGAGAATATTAATTTCAGTTCCTCGCGTGGCCGCGTTGATAAATTAGCTCTGCAAATGACCATGAATGTATCCAGCGTTCGCGTTTACCGCTTGGAAAAATAAGGAACGCGAACGATTAGATTGTCGTAAGGAAGCGCAGGTTCTTGTTACTTCGCGCTGCGTGCAGCGAACGCGATTAGTCCTCTTTTCTTTTTAAACGAGACTTAATGCCGTTTTATCGGCGGAATTATCTGTCGTCGTTAACAATCGCAACCTTGATGAATATCAACTTCTCGTGACTGATCTAATTCGTTGGCGTGGGCCTTTCTCCGTGGTTTCCTTTTTGGATATCGAAGACCTTTATCGCGAGTCGAGACGTTGCGGTATCATGCGACAAGAGTTAAATCAAGCGGTTAATTCACGGTAGAATTGTTACAAAGTGAACGATTTATTTATAACTCTACACTTATCTTTCTTTAATAATATACATTACGAATTTCCGTGACGTTTACACGGAAAGAAATGTCACAGGCTATAAATCGTTTGCAAAATGTAGCAGTGAATAAATAATTTATGATAAGAGGTGTTATCAGGTGTCAACCAGACATAGAATAGAAAGCAAATGGAATGGACGGGATGGTATTAATATCTTGTTTAACTATGTTGATTTTTTTAGCAGCGCGCAGATGCTTATTATAGTGTTAAAGGGTCAAGCCAAGCTGTCCTTTCGTTATTCATTGACAGCTTCATTCCGAAGCGCCTCTGGTTTAATCGGGAAATTTTCTTTAAGAGTGAAGATTATTATCTTGGCAATATATCCATATCTATCATGTTTAGTTTTTACTCGCGACACCAATCACTCATTTAATTAATCCTTGATCGATGCCCAAGCGTACGTGTTATTAATTACTATTTTATATACTTACATACTGTTTAATTTATTGCTTTGGTAACACAGGTTTTTATTTTCCTTGTAGCCAATGCTACTTTATGGAATATTTATTTCCTATTACAATACAAAGAGATCCACTTGGTTCGAAGAAACGAGAAATAACGTAATAACTTCACAGAGGTGCTGGGAAATTATGACAGAGGAATATCATATATTTCAGACATTAACAAATATAATTGTCAAATGTCTGAGTTCTCTAGATCATCGAAAACTGAGGATCGACGAGTAACGTAACGTAATGCGCTTGGTTTTAAAGTGCTCGGTGATTTTTCGATGCGCGAAACGCTAATAAAGATTCAGTAGAATGAGTACGTTCACGTTCAGACAAATAATAGGAGACTCGCGCGACTCTCTGTTGTGATCTCGGGATGGATCGAAGCCAGTTCCATCGCAGCCAGAATAAAGCATTATGCCGACGGAATTCTAATTTGTACAGATCAGTTTTAAACAAATTCGAGTGAGGAGTGTCGACAACCCTCCACTTTCCGAAGCGGAACAGTCGCTTTGAAAGATGATCGGTCGCACGTGGATCTATTGAACGTTGAACGACGGTGAGTGTACATCAAAGCAAGTATTATTAGGTTGCGAAACGAGCTCGCGAAAATAGCGACACCCTCGCACGTTTGTTTCGCATTTCGTCAGATCCGTGGACGGTTTCGTGACGTGCACGTGGACCATTGTTCGTGGAATTTTAGTTCCGCGCGCGAGACAAATGGGAGCTCGTCTTTCCTTCGCAACGTGCACTAAGCTCCATTTACAACTAGATCCGAAATGACAACTTCCCTGTCATTAGTTCCTGGTAAACGAGCACTAAATCACACCTTGGTATTTAAAATTCGTTTAACTCTTCGAGGTTAAGAGGGCTAGAAACCGTTTTGCTTGACTTTTCGTCGTTGGACTATGTGATAAATATATTACGAATAAGTAAATCTATGTACTAATTGTATACTATTTTTAAAGCTGAATAATTTTTCAAAAAATGTGAAAGTACATAACAAGATTGTCGAAACTATTAAACGTTTTGCTCCTTCAAAATTAATGTATCAAGCTTGACTAACATCCATGCAGTTTTCGTATTGTTAATTTTCCATTGAAGCATTCGATACGCGAAATGTCGACGATGATCGAACTGCATACTCGACGGCAAGGTGTTCAGGGATTAGATCCCGACGGGTTGATATCGCTGACGGGTTTACGGTCGAAGAGTGTTCGTCGAGGAACGCACGATCGATCGATCGGTTGCATCGATGCGATCTACGTCGTACCAGCGACGTCTCACTCGGCCCCCTTTCTCCACGTCGCCTGCCACCCACCGGACTAATGAACTCGTACGACACTGCCAGGCTCCAGCACCGCGGCAAAAATCGTTTTCACGCATGCAAACGAGCGACTCGGCATTAATTAGCGTCAACGTCATCGTGCCTGGCGCTCAGCTGGCCGGTTTGGGTTATGTAAGCGTGTAATAGCTCGTGCACGCTGCCGCTTCTGCGCTCGGTGCACGTGTGTTCATGCCACTGGCGATAAGCGTTAATTGTTCGACGGGATTTCCCGTTGTCCAGCGATTGATTTAACGCAAAAACGATCAACACTTCGTTGGAATCACGATTATTTGTTCTTAGGATTAGCGAAAAACTCAAGTGCTTTGATACTTGCAAAGAAATGAAATTTAAGTGCTTGTAGTAGAATGTAGTATGTCTATATTATTTTTGTCTCACTGGAGTTCATTGTAATATCCTTCAATAATGTAATAATTAATATTAATATTCTTAGAAATATCGTAGATCCAAAATGGAAATCTCACCCTTCATTCTTTGCTAAATATACCCCTTACTTTTAATTTAACAGGAAGCATTAGAGACAAGAAGAAAAGTATTAATCGATCCTTAATGACTTTGTTAATAAATCTGCGATCATTGTGATTGTCTTATCGGTGGGAAGAAAGGCATTCAAGGAGGCCAACGTAACGGGTATCAGTTTAATTAGATCTTTTAATACGCTTGACTTTTCGCTTTTATTTGGCCGTTTTCATCGCGTTATTCACCAGCTCGATACAGATGATTAGATTTTGATCGATTGCGTCGAGTCAGGGGTCGGTACGACAAAGGATAACAATCTTCCGCGGCAGACGATGAAGAAACGAGGAAAATTTACGCGAATAGTTAGCGTCGAGGGAAGCAATGTTTACGAAAGTACTAAGTGAATATTCTTTGCGGCAGAATGTTCCAAACGATACGATACCGAGCATGACTTTTAATTGTCATACGCTCACTTTACGAGGCTCGTGGCGGAGATGTAACGTGACTAAGTAATTTGTAGACGTTTGCTAGGCTGGGTAGTTCCCGAAGGCCAGTTTAACGTCCTGTCAGTTACGGTGTGGATAGCGTGTACACGTATTCGGTAGCAATGGTAATTGAACAAATTCGATACTTGCAAAGCGATGACTCAAACTGTATCGTACTATATGATGTTGTTGCTTGGTCATATTTATAAACTGCTGAGGTGCTCTTGTTTTTCGACTTAGCGCTCTACATCACGTAAAAATTGAAGTAGAATTCAATTTAGAGCCAACATAATTATGACTCGAGCTTCTACTTTTACGTGGACTATATTATACATAGTTTAGTTCCATCATACATGAATCACTACTAAATCAAATATTAATTTAAGAAGTGCAATTGCTGAGAATCATTTAATTTAATTTTAAATGTAAATCACGCCACTTTCACAATTTTCCAAACATGATTAATGCAATTCACCTTCGTTTATTCGTCACGAAATTAAACGATTTACAGAATCGACGACACCTCGTATCGATAAATAAATTCGCGAGGCGTTCAACGAATCGACAAACAGCAAATAAACATCGTGGAAGAGGGACCAGCTTAACGAAACGTTACTTTCACGTCATCGTCGTCACTTCCGCTTCTCCTTTTTTGTCCTCCCGACACCATCGATCGCGGCACGCCATCGCGCGACGGACAGACGGACAAAGGACGAGAAAAAGTGCGCTGGTGGGTCGAAACGATGGCGGAGGATTCGCGAACGCAGCGCAGATATATCAATCCGAGTCAGTATGAATCTCGCCGACAGGTTTAAGGCTCGCTGCGCGGACGAGTCCCGGACAGGTGCGATTCCTATGAAAGACGCGCGACTCACACGCGCGCCGTTTGGCCCGCGTGCGTGTGAGCGAGCCATTATCCGCGGGCATGGCTGGTCGCGTTGCCCGTTGAATTAGGTGAAAAGGCAAACAAGACGCTTGACTTCGAGGGGCCGGTGACATTTCGCGCGGGAACCATTAATAAACTGAACGGCTAATCGGGTCTTTCCTGTTCCGCCTCGCGGGGAGCCCTATCAGTCGAAAGAAATTCACGGTGAAATCTTCGATGATCGCCCTGATGCCACTGACAAGCAACGTCGACATGCGTCAGTCGTTTATTTTGCTCCTAATTTATGGAATTAAACGTGGATTTGAGTGAAACTACCGCTGGTATCGGTAATGAGAACTATTCATAGTTTGACGTTCCTAGGCCTCTTCCTTCCTTCTATCGCATAGGTGGATGTACACCAGAGATGGGCAAAACCTTACGCTTCGAATAAATCTGAAGTTTGCCGATATGTTTGTCTCGTTTCCTCTTTTGAACATTTTACAAAGAAGGAAACGAGACAAACACATCGGCAAACTTCAAATTTATTCGAAGCCTAGGGTTTTGTCCATCTCTGATGTACACCGCTGGGATTTGAGTAAGTTGATTCTGCAACGTCAAGAATATTTTTTAAATATTTCCGCCAAGAAAAAGCTGAGAAGATATGAATCCGTCTTGTCACCAAGAGAAGTACTAATTTTATAGTAGAAACATATTTGCAATTTATCTTTGAGTTTGACAGTCTACATATCCCACGCTATATACAAGACTGCCTAATTCGGAATAGAAGTCACCCAAAGCCACCATTATTCATACCCATCGTATCGTCTAATTACTTATCGTTCCTCGGCTCCCCGACCACGTTCATTCGTACTGAAAAACAGAAGTATCGGCGCTGATAGCCTGCAGGAACCTTCTCTCTCTTCGCTCGCAACACCTCATTCTTAGCGAGTTCTTCTGCGTATCTTCCTGTATCAAGGCATTAATTACAAGAATCAGTTCGACAGACTCGACGTCAATTGACGTCAAAGTGAAAGCATTTCCGTCAGCGGAGACGCCAATTAGCACGTGTTAACCAGTTTGAAAAAATATAGGAACATTGCGCCGCTTAATGTGCGATCCTGTTGGCGTCGATTGACGTGCACCGTTGCTTCGCAACGTGCATCAATGTATAAATATTGTAGGTTACAATTACCGGACTATCAGCTGCGCGTAACAGGACGTGTAACGATTAAGTTGCGAATGCATGCGAACAGTTCTGTCATATTTGCGCCGCAAAATGAAACCTTACGTCTCAATTCGCAACGCATGTTGCTCGAAGAGTCTCGTCCGCAATTTTACTTTGTCGACTAGTGTTTTTCTATTTCCAGGAGTCTTCTTCTTCGTGGGCGAATAGTCCGTGCAACTTGCAAATCATAGTTGCTATCATTTTTACGAGCACTCAAGCAGACATTTATTTTTAAATCCGCACTTTTCTCACCTATATTTATTTTCGTTTGTCTTTTTGATAATACGGTAGAGTAGGCTTCTATCTTTCTTCCCTTTTATTTAGAATTTGCATTTTATATCAAGAACTGGTTATCTTGATGAATGGTATACATAGACCTGCATTCATTTACCTTTAAACTTTTTGATATAACAGTTTCAGATATCCTCTGCAATTTACATTTAAACCAAAGTATTCGACCGTATCAGTACGGATTGTTTAGAAGGACTAAACGAGTGAGTTCCTCGCCAGGAAATCAGCATGTACCGTATCATGCTTGGTCCAGAATTTATGTGGAAGTGTTCGTAACCCACTATAAAGTTTCCATTTGCCACCATTATGGTAGCCAGCCCATCCACGATGCAACGAAATGTCTGGGCGTACGGCTCGGATCGGAAAAGGGAAAGGGACAGACGGTCTCGCTCGCACCGCGATGACGTACGATAAAAAATCTCATTTTCGTTGCACCTTGCGTGCGTTGAGCCACGCCTGCTAAATTACGTTTTTCCCAAATTGCCCGCAGTCACGCCCACTCGTACGTTCTCGACATCGAGAAGGGTTGACGGTCATTAAAGCGTGCACGGTCTCTCGCGCAACGATCATTCGTTCGAGTTTTAATCCCTTGAAAAAAGCGAGCGGTTTGTGGAATTGCCTGGCAAATTGTTTCGTTTGACTTCTGCCGCTCCCGACTTTGTACAGCCGTGGTTTAACAGTCGTTTCTATCTTTCTCAACTCAAATCCAAAAGCGTCCGTATACTTTGCATAGAATTGAACTATCACGAACTTGATTGTAATACGATTTTTAAAATTTAAATATGCGATAAAAGTGACAGGTGGAAACTCTTTGTGTATTATTTTGTTGAATGTCTAGGTACGTTGTGCCTATCGACCAATTTGGCCTCGATTAAACAGGCAGAAGTGGCCTAACTGCAAAGATGTATTTACCGCGGTTAGCGTTCGTTATCTGTGCTAATCGAAAGGAGAGAATTCAGAGACGTAGAATAATAGCCGAATTAGTAAGGTCATGCCAATGTCTATTCTTAACATCCATTACGCGGGTCGAAATTTAGCGGTAAATCCGTTATCGTGGCTAAAAGCCTGCTCGTCGAGCGTCGCGAAGTGAATTATAGCTAGAATATCGAATCCGTCGCACGTCATTGGCGAAATTATGTCGATCCAAACGCTATTAGATACGCGAAAGCACGAGGGCAGACTGTATAATATGAAATCAAGGATGATATTAATTATCACATATATTTACCAGCATATAATAATCACATCTGTTAAAAAATATAAGGTGAAATTAAATCAACGCGTAGACTTTCCAAAAGGAGGAAGCAAGGGATCGCTAACACAGATCTTGACGAGTCGTCGGTAGCTATTCTCCCGAATGATTAATCGCGAAAGGCGGTTTCGCCACGATAACTAAAAAGTAGGAAAGTGGGAAGCTCATAGGTCGCGAGTCCGTGACAAACGCGAGCTGAGTTTGACGCTTGATCATTGTTCACTTCGTTAAAAGCATTAGCGCTGCTATTAGTCACAATTACCGAGCGAGCTGTCGCGCAGTCGCCCAGCTTTCGACCTACACTTTCTATTATAATCTCGCTGAGCAACCTAAGCACTTTTTAGTCACTTTCTGGTTCGTGGGACACTTGTCAATTTTCGTTAGCACAGCGTATAGTTGTATCCGCCGAGTCAATTTTCAGTTCACTTTTTACGTAGAACGTACGAGCGTCATATGGACGCTTGGATTTATGGTAGTCCATGACTAAGGAACGTTGAAGACGTCTACGTGTAAGTATCTATCCGGGGAGAAAAGTTCAGCGCGGGTTAATCCTGAAATACGGCGACCGGGCGCGGGGCAATAGAGAAAATGTTAAGCCGCGTTAAACGATCGATCCTGGCTAAAGTGCTCATACGTTATGATCTCCCATCCTCGGGGAATTGTGCCGTGAAAATGCAGCTAATTTATTGTGGCATTAAAAAAATACGTGTATACGTTGAATCTCTTGGTTGGAGGCCGAAAGTTCAATCCGAAGAGACAGGGCTCGTCGTCCCTTTGCTGCCTCGCCGCTCCTGCCTACCACGGCAATCGATCCAGCTTTTCAAAAATACCTAATGAATTTTCCTCCTAACACACCTGTCTTCATAGATTTATCAAATCTAAAATAACTAACAAATAATCGACATAATTACGAGGGAGAAAATAAAGCTCTTGCCGCTGATTGCAAAACACACACAACGTAATTATTCTTCTTATCTGTCGCGCGCAATATGTTATTAGAATCAATAATTCATCAGAAAATAAGGTAAGAGCCTTATCGACGGACCTATTCCTCGCAATACGGACCAGTTCGGCCAGTATTGAATATCCACTCTCGCTTTGGATGAATGGAAATCGCGTGAATGACCGCGGAACGCCCTGGCCGAGCGGGGGGTTGCAGAACAAGCGAGTCGACGCGCGTGATCGAGGATGATCGACCGACTCTCCGAGAATCTCTCGATCTGCTCGTTGCGCGCGGCTCACCGCTTCGAGAAATCGGCGAACGATCCTCCTCGAGGCATGCGCGCGCCCACCACGCACCCGTGATTTCACTCGCGGCGAGTGAAACTCCGTGCGAGCGCGAGACATCCGATCTTGGACGGAGAGGAGGACGCAGAAGCCAGGAAAAAGACAGGCCACCGAAGAGGGGCAGAAAAGGAGAGAAAGAAATAGCCAAGTGGAAAGTGGCAGGCCACCGTTATTGGCCGGCCAAAAACGCGCCGCCTCGAGGCGCAGTATGCAAACGACGCTTTAAAACGGGATATTTGCGCTTCTCGCGCTCCGCTGGGTACCCACGCACACACACGCGTCCCGACGCCTCGCACGTCGAGGATATGCTCTTTTGCTTCGACCAGGTAACCGCGGTTTTACTGTTTCCACGATGCTCGCCGCATTAGGCCCACGCATCTGGTCCTCGGAGCCGATAAAAAATGCGGAGGAACCGGCCTCCTGGACATGCGACCTGTAATCAGTTCGGGACCAAAGCGAGGAAACAAAGCGTACGCTCATACCCACCGGTTGATTAGGATTTACATTTAATCGGGACGTCGCCGCCCGTCCTTCGGGGGCTACCCCGTAAAATTGATAAAGGATATGTGTAAGGGGGATGGGGGATACTTGGTGCAAGGTTGCAAGGACTAACTTCGTGTGGTCCGTGTCAGGGACTTTGGTGAAATTCAAATATGGTGTTGTCCAGGTAGAATTAGGGAGGGTTCAAGTCATCGTTTTAAGTACATCATAGTTTTAAAGGAATATTACTGTTATAAATTACGATCTGTACGTGATGTACAGTCAGTCCCATAAATATTCGTATCCTCTACTGAAGAAATTTGTCGAAATGGTATAATTAATATAAATGTGTAATAATTATTATAAATGTGTATACTTTACACATGTATATATTAATAATGAAAAATTTATTTCGAAACATTAAATCGATCATTTAATTTAGATAAATTTCTTCAACAGACATACAGGGTACGAATACTTATAGGACTGACTTTATGTATGTTGGGTAGAGTATAGTTTATTTCTCGGAAGTAGCTTACCGGAAGACTATAAAATTTGCTCCTACAACTTCTGAACCATTATATTTTCGAACAAATCTGACTAAGATGTTAGGAAAATTATCATAGAGGGTACCATTATTTTTTTGTCAGCATAAAACAACGTATAGTCTAGAAACTTCGATTACTACAATGCCATTTAAACTGGTACTTAGAAGCTTCACGAACATCATTTTCGAAGAAATACACTTTCTAAGTTATTATACTTTCCTAATCATCGCGCGACCAAAAATCCGTCATCCGCGCTCGAGTCTCCGTCGCCGAAGACGTCGAGGATTCGGTGCGCGTCTCGTTACCAATTCGAGTGGGTTCCGTTACAACGTGCAGTGAGCGAGCTTGGATAAAAAACGGCGAGTGGCCAAGCCTCGGGGGAGGACCGAGGAAAGAAAGGAGACTACCGAAGTGGACGTAAGGCGATGGAAGGAAAGGGTTGCTCCACATATAAAAGAGCCGTAGCCTCGGGCGCGACTCTGCTACCGACGTTCCTCTCTCGTGCACCGCGTATAAGACTTAAGGAGAAGCAACAGCATCAGCAACCGAAGAAGAAGACGAAGAAGAAGAAGAAGAAGAAGAAGAAGAAGAAGAAGAAGAAGAAGAAGACGGAGAGGAAGGAGAGGATGTAGAAGGACGAAGACGAGAAACAACGGGGGGAACGTCCATCTCATCCATCCTCCTACCGTCCCCTCATTCTTGCTTCTCCTAATGATAGCGTGCACGTTGCCCCTTCGATGCACGTCGACTGCACCAGCAACAACAACAACAACAACAACAACGCCAAGGCACCAAGGCTCGACGAATATATACACCGAGAAACGGACGGTGAAGGCGAACCTAACTACCAGAGCACGCCTCCGCCTCCGTGCACTAAAACATTACCACGCCGGCAGCGTCGGCTGCCGTTCCCGCTACCTTGTAGGGTATCATCCGAGCCACGTATAGGGCCCTAAGTGCTGTTCCAGGGCCCCGAACCAGAGCCACCCCTTCCTCGTTCCTCTCCTTCCAGTCGGAGATTCCACTCCTCTCTATCGTGCCCGAGAGGGAGAGACGGGTAATCGAGCGAGACCCGTGATTACCCATTGAGGGTGGAATTCATTATAGCGAAATCCACCTTGATACGCTGCTCCCCGCCGACTCCGCCAGCTCCACAGGCTCTCTTTCTTCTTACCGTTTTCTCTGACGCGTTTCTGCTGTCCCCTTTGTTGCCAGCCTCCCGCTCCTTTTTTCCTCCGTCCTTCGCGCCATCGACCATCGCCGTGCTTCTTTTTCGCGCTTTTCATTCCCTTCGAGCGAGGTAATTAATTTCCAGGCGACCGCGGGGATGATTAAGAGCGCCCCGTCCAGCGAGCTTGATTGAGTCTGCGGCTTCGTCGGAGTTTGGCGAGAGATGAAAGCTTACGAGTTTCGAAAAATCAGGCTGCTGGTAAATTTATCCCTTTTTGGACCATTCTCGAGTATATTATCTTTCGGTGGAATAAAAATTATCCTTGCCTAGGAGGACACTTAAAAATTCATCTAATTCAATCTGAAACAAAGATTGTAATTAACAAGCAACATTGCAGAAAATAGGTTAAGAGAGATAGGCACTTCCCATATAAAAAATTTCAACATTAACACGTTGACTGTTGAGCTGCTCTAGACCAATAATCGTTAACATTCCTGCTAAGCTAAAATTTTGTTTCTATACAATTAGAAATGATATAATCTAATGTTTGTGGTAAAACTCATACCTGTAACCTTTTTAAAATTCGTGAATTCTACGTAGAATTATTCTCTTTAATAACACACCTTCGGAATTACTCTATTTAATTCATTAGTGTAAATCCTTGTCACCCACATATGGGTGACGTGACGGTCGAAGCTCTACTATCACAACAAACAGCTTCAACTACCACAAACATCAATTATTCATCTCGAAATTCTTTCCTTTCATCAAAAACAACCCCCAAAATATACCTCTAAATAAAAAATAATTCTCTGCAAATCTCCACCAGAAGAAATGGGAATTCAATCGCCAAAGCCCGAAGAGAGACGAATCGAGTGACTCAAGAAGAAACGCGCATCAAATCCAGAGGGTCGGGAATAGACGAACGAAATTTCCGTATCAAAGCGAACAGGAGGACGGTGATTAACGTTGCGCTGTGGTTTCTTCGGGATCCGAAATTCAATTTGACGGAAAGGAAACGGTCTGGCAGCGTCCCGGACGCGGGCCACTCCTCGACGTTCCTTCCCCTTCCACCCTGTGTCCAAGTTTTTGCGCGACGGTTTCTCCGGGCGGGGTTTTTGCGTCGGTCTCTGGGAGAAGGCGCTCGTTTCCCGTGAGCTCGTGGTGAACGACGACTCTGTGTGTACGTGACAACGATAATCAGCGAGTTTAAGTGGGGTTTAATTTCCTTTGGCGCGGGCGGCGGAGAAAGGCGAGGCTCCTGGAAGAAAGGGAGCAGGAAGGATAGCAGCGCTGTCGTGAGAGGGAGGAGAGAGGGCCAGGGAAGGGAAATGCATGTATACACCTGCCAAGAGACATGCAGGCTCGTACACGGCATAGGCGGACCTTAAACGCGCTGGAGAAGGAGCCGAAGAGGTGAACGGAAACGGCGGGAGAGAGCGCGAAAAGGAGCGGGAGAGCGAAGAGAGAAGAGAGGATGCTTGAATGCGAGCTGCGCCTCGGACAGGGACACAAGAACGTCCCGAGTACGCCCGCGCCACCTGTAATTGGGTCCAATCATCGTGGTTCTCATGTGGACCGATTATCCTCGAACAGCGGTCGACCTAATCGCAGGGAACGAATACCTGAAACCATCTTTTTCGGAAAAATGACACGATTTTTTATTCGAAACATATCTTCGAGATTATCGAATATAGTTAGTTGCTCAGGAGTTGGCGAGGCAGTTTGATTGGCTGTCGTCTAACGACGACACCTTTACTCACACGCATTTTCAAAGCTACCGCCTAACGAAAACGGCGAATGAGACGTATCGAGATAAACTGAGAGACCGATAGTAACTATTGGCGGTAGATATATGTAAGAAAAATTAAAAAGTTCGAGACGCATAAGATACACTTTGTATTTAACCGACAACGTAGTGTGGACTACGACTATGCAGTGTGACTGCTCAAAAGAAAGGGGACTCCTGGGGGAGTAAAGTCTCTTCTGTCTCCCTTCATTTCGTAGGTGGCTAACCAACTCCTGAGCAATATACAATACAAATGTACATTTCTATTATCGACGCATCTGGTTGTGGTCGGTTTGAAATTATTTGAACGAACTAATCTAGGTCTAACTACAAATAGGTTCTTATTATTTCTTCAACCTATACACTTTTGAAACTCGGTGATTTAGTCAATTGAAAAATGGAAACGTTGTCGAGGAAAGTCCAACTTCCAAAGTAATCACCCCTTTAACTTAAGTCCAGAAATATTTTACTATATTTTAACTATCGAACGAAGAAGTAACATTCTTCGATATTCAATATGTCGTTCGTTTCTATTGAGAATGTAATTTCGTTTTGAATGCCCAGGCTCCGAGGGCGAGTGTACGGTTTGACGTTTATCTTGGTTCAGTGTTTACGCAGGATAATTTGCCTTTAATCGACAACACCTCTTCGCCTTCGCGATTTCTTGACACTTCGAGCCGTCAAGCTCGAATGAGAGTTGCTGGTTGACTGCGCGTACAGGAGCCACGTCGCATCTTCGAAGGCAGCTGCCTTGACTCCTTTGCCTTGCCTACACGGACTGCATCTATCCTAAGACTGCTCAGAGCGATGGATTGGAGCGCTAGTCGAATCTGTTCCAACGTTGCAGATCAATTCGATACCTCTGTAGATACATAAGCAAATTTGATTAAATATGACTCTATTCTCTTTATGAAATGATCTGATCTAGGAAGAGGAAGGTTATTCAGGTGAAACGTACAAAAGGATTACTCGACGTTATCATCGTATGCAGAAGACTAAATTACAATTTGTACAAATGTAATCACATAGCCTCAGCTACAATTTTATTACAAAAGAATACAACAGGTATGAATATAATCAGAAGAAAATGAGATATTAAAATGTAAATAGAAAACCTCAGTAGAGAAATTAAATATGCAAAGTAGCGAGAAACGGTATTAAAAAGCTTAATACAACTCCGTTGCGTATTCTTCGTACGTTATCGTCTCTACTTTGTAGATTCCATACTCGACAAATTGCTCCCGGACCATCATAAACAGATACCTTATCGCGTTCAACTATCATGTGCCTCAACTTTCTCGAGGGTGGAAACATTACGCGGAGTCGATACACCTCTTGCTCGGAACGTTCCATAAATTCGAGATCTGAACCACCAGAGATCGTCATCGGCATATAACGGACGAGAGGAAGTCGACGATCGGAAAAATCCACATACCGTCGGTCGGTGAAGATTATCTCAATTATGAACGCGTAAAAGAAGCAAACTCATGCCGGCGTGCTCGGTCATCATCGTCGTGAGAGCGCAATCGCAATGCCTCCCTATATCCGCGCGCGTATATAAACCGCTCCTCCACCTTTTCCTTTTCCTCATCCCCCCTCAGGTTTTTTCTTCCCCACCCATCCGTGCGCGTACATATACGCCTCCACCTGCCACTCGGCGATGAACCGCCTATAAAACCCGCCGAGGAAACGACTTTTATACTCCTTCGGTGTGCGTCTATGCGTCTCAAAGAAGAGAGAACTCTGGAAAGAGTCGAATTAACCGCGTGCTTATCTTGAAAAAGCTTCCTCGATACTCAGAGAGGCTGATAAACAGATGCATCCAATATCCGCTGAAAAAAGAAATAGTTAGATACCTCCCACGTTCCACAATACTGGCACTGACTTAAAGGAGACTCTTGAAGAGGTTTCAAAGTTAAACAGGTACTACATATGTAAAGGACATCATTTTATTATTTTCTAAAATTATTTAGACATTCGCAGTCTATGTACAGTGCTTCCAAAAACTGAGACGCAGATTAACCCTTTCAAACCTGCCGTCTACAATTGAGGACACGAAACCGACACTATCGTTTAGGACGAATGTCCTCTCCTTTCTGCACATGAAGAGGGACCAGTTTTCCTTGAAAACTACGCTACCAGGATTTTTATTTTTATTTTTTCCATACTAATTTTAGTCCAAGGTAACCCTGAAAATTAAATTACATTAGTACGAGACAAAAAATAATTTAGGTCCTATAGGCTTAAACAAAAATTGCATAGGAAAATGTTGAATCTCACAATGGAAGATGACGTCGAGCATCGGTGAAAAACATCACCGGTGTGCATCGCGATGCGTCCTTCTTACGGACCCGTTACCCGAAACGCTGGACGATCGACGAAGCGGTACCAACCTTACCTCTCCTTTTCCCCGGGGAATAGCTGTCTCAGGGCGCAAAAGAAACGAGAAATGGCATCGTAACGATAAGGTCCGATCCCGAGGCTCCCTCGAGGTGGCAAGTCCGGCCAGGATTACTTCTCTCGTATTCCGCGCGCGAATACTTTCGATGCTCGGAGCCCTTTTCGGTCCCGCGCTACCGGCTCCGGTATCAGCGGGCGTAATCGGTTGGCATTCTCCGCGAACGCCGTGAAAGAAACCGGGGAACGGGGTCTTGGAACTTATGGCGGCGCCGCGCAATGACATCAGTAAGCCGGAACGGGTCCGTACGTCATCGTTGCGTACGCGAGATTCCATAGATGAGCCGTTGATACGCGGTTATTAATGCGGCGCGAATCGCTTCTGGCCTGGGCGAGAAAAAGAAGAAACGTTTAACGGCGAGGGGGAGCGAGGGGACTCAGAGCATCGGTCGGACAACTTCTTCGACCGGTGAGGTGCCAATAAAGTTTCACATCGCGCGCAATCGCTGGCCAGGATCGCCTGGTTACTTCTTATTCCAACGCGGGGGCGAGCTTATCTGCGAGGACGACACCCTTCGCCTTGTCTACCTGCTGCTGCCTCTTCAGCCATTTTATGCCCTTCCGTTCGCCGGGGATTATCTCGCTTTCGCGATCTGCTCGTGCCCAGCGGAAGCTTCAAGACGCCCCTGGCGACTATTAGCCATGGGAAAGCGGCGATTTCCGGCGTGTGACGTCGCTGGATACTCCTGCTCTTCTCATCCCTTGGACGCTCATCTTCTTACATAGCTGCAGTGTTTCGATACTTGGTGTGACAGAAATAGAACACTTACAATGTGGTGGGTTCGATTATAGTCGTTTTGATAGTCGATCGGATGGATTTTTTAAGACTGTTTCTCTGAA
Source organism: Hylaeus anthracinus (assembly GCF_026225885.1). Classification (NCBI taxonomy): domain Eukaryota; kingdom Metazoa; phylum Arthropoda; class Insecta; order Hymenoptera; family Colletidae; genus Hylaeus; species Hylaeus anthracinus. Next base: position 6,290,446 of record NW_026535289.1, on the reverse strand, counting down.
CTGGATAGTTCTCTATCTAGGAATATATGGTATATAGTAATAAGCTGATAGCAATTTAACCCTTTGCACTCGAAGCCATTTTGTTGCAGAATGTGCTAAGAGGAATCATCTTGTATTAAATAATGTAACATAAGGAGCACGTAATTTGTTGTAATACTACTTTGATTTATTTGTTCGTGCTACTTGAATGGAAACCTCCAAGGAAGTGTACGCCTTCGAAAATATTGTACTCTAGAGAATTTATCTAATCTGATCTCTACCAAAGTTTTCTGTCCTTTCAACGTCCGCTCATCAGATGGACATCCGAGTGCAAATGGTTAATAATGACGTAGATCGATACTCTATCGATACTCGAGTACTCCGCACACGCAAAGAAACCAAAAAGACCTCTTCTATTTCGCAATCCAACGTCTGGTTATCGAGATACAGCGACTGTTCGATAAGTGTCGCATCATGGTCCCGACTTCACGACACCTGCCGACCGAAGGAAACGTATTAATGTCCCTCCTAAGCCAAATCCCATCAATTCCTAAATCATAATAGGCTAATAGTAATTTAATAACGGTGTAAATTCATACTCTATCGCAAAGAAATCAAAAAGTACTCTTCTATTTCGCTATTTCTATTTCTATTTCGGGGGGCAGAAGGGTTTAGGTGGTAAGGAGGTTGGTTCGATTCACCCCTGGCTACCGGCTGTGCCAGATAAATGCGCGAGATAGCGGTGTACAAATGATCTATTTCGCCTGGTTATCGAGATGCAGCGACTGTTCGATAAGTGTCGCATCATGGTCGCATCGACTTTACGACACTTACCGACCGAAGAAAGCGTATTAATGTCCCTCCCAAGTAAAATCCCCCCAATTCCTAGACCCAACCACCTAAAAATTGAAGAGAGAAGCCATGCATTCCTACGATGGTCTCGTAGCTGCGCTAAAAATACCGTGGTCGTTCAGTAAGGTCAAAGGCATGCGGGGTCATAAAGCGGACGCGGGGCCGCCACCCGCGTGCAGGGAATAATAATAATTAAAGCCGCTTAATTACCGGCACGTTGCCGCGAAGGTTTCGGACGGGCGATAACTCAGGGCCGGCCGAAGAATCCCAGGAGGGTTCACGCGTCTCTGGGCAGCGCGTGCAACAGGGTGGATGGTTGTCGGTGTCGCAAGGGGCAGAGATAGGCTGCAGAAGCACGAAGCAGTTAATATTGTCCTCGGAGGGCATATTTTACGGGAGATACGATCTTCGGGATGCCTCGCTAAAAGCTACACGTGTTTATCAGCGTAAGTCCCTCCTTTCTATCCTCCTTCCGCCGATGGACCCCCTCTGACCAGGTCGCAGTTTCGTTCGGGGTAACGTTTCGCGACGACGTTCGATCGCTGCTCCCCCTTCCAGCCCCTACCATCGCGATTCCTGGTTATCGAATCTGTATCTCAGGAAAGCGGCCTCGATCTCGTGTCGTCGAATTTGTATTCGTGCATACGGGTCGCGCCACGCCATCGATAGCCGCTTATGGGAGCGTCGAGTGAAAGTAATAGACCTCTGACGCCGCTGGGGACGTTGACGAAGGGGCCCGACTCTGATCGATGCAGCGACTCGTATGGAAATCGTGGATCCTTTTATCGAGCTGAGATAGTCTATGAATTGCTATGAGAATTTCTAACTTTCCAGAATCCTAACGTTCCGATTAAATGGAGTTTGAACTTTAGAGTGGACAGTTTGCATTTAGGTTTGCAGGCTTTCTTTTGGCCCGAAAAATGTCGCGTATCCTTTCCCTATACTTTCCGTATCTTAGAGTCTTTTTTAAATTACCCTGTTTCCATCACCTTTGCAACTGTGTACCACACACTAATTCGCGATAATAAAGGTCATCAGGAGGGGGGGGGGGGGGCAGAAGGGTTTAGGTGGTAAGGAGGTTGGTTCGATTCACCCCTGGCTACCGGCTGTGCCAGATAAATGCGCGAGATAGCGGTGTACAAATGATCGAGGACTGTGATCAAACGGTTCAACATCCGAACGAACGCCGCCGCGAGGTGCCTCGTATCGTTTAACGACATAACGGACTTCAATGTAAGCTAAACGCTGGTGGTTACGAGTGTCGCGAGCTCGTGGACTGGATTGCCCAATCCTCGCACGATTGGTCAAACTATCGCCTTCATATAATGAATCGATCGATTATCAGTCCACACTGTTATATTATAACTCCAGTCGATCGTACCTTCTAGATTGTAGAGCACCATGCCGAGTGACCATAAAGTCCCTGTCTATTATGGTGATCGGAGACAGGAAAACTATATCGACTTCATTTGTAAATTAACAGTGTGGCGACGCTTAGTGAATAATTAAGAGTAGAATCACTTTATATTAGAAGTATCATTTTACCTCCGATACAGATTATTAATTTGTCCCATTGATTAAGACGTTAGAATTGCATTCATATTTCATTATTTTTATCTGCACTCCAATGCACGACCCGTTATCATATTTCATCCCCACATGCTTGGTTTCGCCGTTTTTATAATAAACCTGTATAATAATTACAATGACAATAATAACATGTTAGGTTTCCGTAGAACATTTCACTTCGTCGATATTTGTGGACATTTCTAGTCCGAGAACGGCCCACTGCAATATGTCATTAGATAGATTATTATGTTTATCTTTATTGGCGAGTTTTGAGCGCGACACGTTATCAACGCAAGTGGGTGATCACTCGAATAGGACGTGCGGTGAAAAATAAGTCGATTAGGAAAGAAATAATGAAACACTTCGAGCTGGAACAAATCGCTTAGACTTATCCGAACATGAAAAAGGTTGAACTGGTCCCGAATTAATTGATTTGCACACTGGATAAGACACTGACAAATATTTATTTCCAGTGTTATAGTTTATGTTTTAAAATAATTAACCAGTCAGCTGTGGCGTCCTCTTTTCAGAGCGCGCACCTATGTGTGCCCTGAAAATCAAGCTATGACAGGTGTTAAATCAGGAACAGTGATGGAACAGGAACGGGAAAAGTAATAAAAAATTATGTATCGTTTGCAAACAGGCAACGGCACTTTATTTAAGACAGCCCGTCTACCTTGGCTCGTCTCTTCTTAACAACTAACTACATATAATCGTCAAACACAGAGTAAGTGACGCAGTTGAAATATTGTATCGCAAAGGTCGTCGCAAAAATTCATGCCACTTATACTTCTGCTACTCAAATTAATATGCGAAACATACTCTTAAATAATTAATAGTAACTAAATAAGATAAATTCAGAACGTTCCGATAGAATATAGAGAAACGAATGCGTGTATATCACGTAGGCAGTGGTTAATAAATTCTTTCAACATTTCGTGGTTCGTTACATTGTTGCATAATTGTACTGCTCAAGCGTTATTATATGTCTCGCAACAATTTTATTCAAATAATACCCAGGTTCGTACTATACGTGCCCAAAGGAAATCATCGGCTGCGTAATGATACCTCTAGCGAGCCGATACGTATCGATCGCCGATCGTGAAGTAGTCGAGATCAGTATCTCAGGATCTTTCTGAATTTTACATATTATATTCGCGCACCAGTCAAAGCAACGCCCTTATGACAGTGTTTGCGCCATGTTCTTCGGAATTAATTGCTCGTAATCGGCTCGCCTAATTTCACAGACGTGATTGCACGTTGCGCGCTGCACACGGTGGCCGGCGTTATCGTGCTTTATTTTTTATTGCGATCGACAATTATCCGAGGAACCTGAAATTTGGATCACGAGACAGGCTTGCACCGATCGACTTGCGTGCATTTTCTGCGTTTTTGCGTGATCCTGCGCGAAGTGCAGCTTGCATTGATGATACGGTGCGCCTATGATTTTACGCGCTGTGAATATTCCGGTGCAACGGATTTAATGCTCCGTTATTTCGCGAGAGCTCGGTATGTGGGCACTAAACGTCGGTTTAATGCATTTTAAAACCGCGCTGATGAAGTGACGAGGTCGTTATGTCTCGAATCGAATATTTTGTTTGCACAATGTTCATGGATTCGTTTTTTCAGTCATGCATCGAACGTTTAAGTTCAGACAAAATTATGGTAACCTTATAAGTTCGAAGGATTTAATCGAGCCCCGATATTTTTACATTTATCAGATCCAAAGAAGGGGAATCTAGACGTACTAACACGTTCTTGAAAGATATGACAAGAGTATTTAATCGCTTCAAACATGATACATCAAAGTGTGTACCTTTGCTACAAAATTACGCCATATTCTACAATCACCTCGAACCACAATCGAATGCTCGCAATACTGTTTTCAATACAAGATTATCATTTCCAGCTACATCAGTTTCCGTTTCGTCGAGCTTTCAAGGTTTCAGGTTTTGCGCCGCGTACCATGGTACGAAGATCATCGATATCGCCCGCGGACCCGAGTCATAATGCCGATAAATCTGGACGAACACGGGATTTGTTTATCGAGAGATTCAAGGGCAGCGATCTCCGGCGACACCGGGCACGCAAGTGTACACCTTTAAGCGGATTGCCAGCCGAGAGATGGCTGGATTGAAACCGGCAAAGAGACAAAAGGAACCTGGATCAGAGCTCGATCTGATCGCCATCCGGCTCGGATGATCGCTTTCCGTGGCACAGAGATACGAGAAGGGCTCGACTCAAATAATCAATCGGAGTATGACGCACGAAACAACGGTAATTAAAAGCAGGTGCTTAGTCAATTATCGCCAACGGAGAGAACATTAGGCGAGGCGAGATTAACGAGCACTCGGTACCTGCCAGTCGAAGGGACAAAATACCGGCGACCGAGTTCGCGAGTTTCACGGTGAAATTATTTAATAACGCGGGTTCGAACGTTCTCGGGCTCCGGATCGTTAAGCGTTTTTATGAATGAATTATCGCCATAAACGATGACCGTGAAACGCAACGAGTCGAAGGATGGAGAGCGTTGAAAAAAAAAAGGGGGACCCAGCAACAATCGGTCGCGCGTGCAGGAGAAACACGAGTCGCGTTTAATGGCACCCATTAAGTGCTTCTAGCGGTCTGGTCGCGGTTATAAAACGAGACCACTGAGGAAAAAAGGTGAAATGATAATCGTGAGGTCAGACGTCCAAGTGATCGGCTAGAGCAGCCGCTCGATTGAACGAAACGACAAAATTAATTAAACATTTTTACGTTTATTCTCCTCGGGTACGCACTCGCGATATCGTTACTGGAATAACGGCCATTTGTTGTTTTCATTACGACCCGTTTAATCAACGTTTCGAGCGTAACCTGTACGATCCATTTCGGGATACGTAGAAAATTGGCTTTTAAACGTATAGTATAAATCGACGATGGCAAGTGGCATTTAAATTGGCGTTGGAGTTGGTGACGCCAATTCAAATACGTGCTTCTAGCGCGGATGACAATGACAAACGTAAAGATTTAAGCATACATAATTGACGCGTATAGGTGGGTTCAGCACCTTTTTTAAGAATGCGAAGTCAATTTGTGCTATAACCGTGTTTACTTTGATATCAAATTGCGCAATGAAGAGATGGAATAAATATACAAAATAAAGATATAAAGTAAATATATATAAAAACACCGAAAGACACGGAATGAATGTGTAAGATGAAATAAATTCGAGTCAGAATCAATGTCGTAGGTGTTAGTTAATTCAAGAATGGGTCTTGAAAGGATTAACGTAGTATTGGTTAAATAAATAATAATTTGCGCAAGATAGTGCGATTGTGCTTATTTCCACTGAACAGTGCCATCAAGCGGGCCACGCGCAGTATCTCGAAAGAAAGGATAATTGGTCGAGGAATAAGGAAACGCCAGGAGTAGCCCCAATAAAGTCGAAGGATCGTGCACGGCCGACAGATAAACGAAGAGGATCGCCCGCTCGCGCACCATTTGCATATTCACCGCTCGCCGTGTTACAACAATAAAATGGCGGTAAACACGTGTTTCGTGGTACGTTATGGCCCGTCTTTCGACACTGGGCACCTTACTTTCGGGACGTTCCACCTTTCGTGCCTTTCACGCGAACAGGGATACACGCTACCGCGACCGTAATCGCAAATTATTCGACCCTGTATCGTGTGTCAACTCCGCGTTTCCCGTTTCTTCAACTCCTTCTCACGGGACACGTGAACACTTGCCTTCCCAGTTGGAACTTTCGATAGGAGTTTGGTGTTGACTTTTATCCAAAAAAATAAAAATGTTTTCACAGATTCTTCTATTACATTAAATTCTAACACACGCACCAACTAATAAAAACAAACCAATTCCGATCGATTTACTAGAGATACTCCAAAATAGCGCCCTTTAAACCACCTCGTTTAATTGATTCTACTAAATCGACTTTACTCTTAGAAATCTAACAAGAACTATCCGTAAATCTAGCGTTGACTTAGACAAGAACAGTAAACGATCCTTTTTAAAACCAAGATCCTCCTCCTTCCACGTTTAGGAACGTACGCCACGCTTTTTAAACTCCACCACGAAAACCAGAAACATACAACAGTTATGAGTTAACAGTTTTTCACAACTCGATAAAAAAGTTCGCAGGTATTGGACCGCGTTAGTCGTACGCGTTCCAAGTACCGGTACCAACATGGTACCAAGTAAAGTACCAGTGACCAACATGGCAGTCAACGCGTTAACCAGCGGCGGTATTTGGTCGTTGCGGCAGTACGTAAATCAGTGAGTAAATCAGCACTGGATTAAAGCGTCGCGTACTCGCCGGGGCACTCACTGTGCACGCGTGTTACACGCGCCCCCACTGCTAGCGCGCGCGCTGCAGCCTACCCTTTCGTGTAGGCTCGCGCGGACGCCAGGCGAGGAAAGTGTTCGCCGCGAGCGGGCCGAGCTATTCTGATTTTTGCCGCGAGCTATCTAGGCGCAAAAAAGGAGCACAGCCCAGACAATCGCTTGCTCGCCCACGCACTCGAACACCTATGCACGCGGAGCCGGAGCTCTGCTCTCGTGCCTAACGCCGCCATGGCCAACCAGAATTCGCTCGTACCTGCCAAAAGTAATTGATTCCAGTGATAAGGGATACATCGCTTTGGACAGGGTGTCTATTTGGATAAAGATTGTAATTGTTGGTGAGAAATGTGGATTTCTTATGAGCGTTAGGTCTGCCATCGATCTTCGTATGCTTCTTTATCAGGCACAACTCAGATTTGATAGAGTGTGACACTCGAAATAACGGCGAGGGTTTTGATACTGGGAATTATGATACTCCTATTTCAAACTTGTGTACATTTCAGGGCTTTTCATATCCTGGCTTCAAACTCTAAGCTACTGGAGATCAGCTCAGGAATATCTCTGAACTCGCACACTGGCCCTAAATCATTGTAACTACCTGTTAATTGTACCTCTACAGACATATGCGTACACACTTTCCTGTACAATGTAAGACAAATTCCAATTAATTTATCAGATATATTCCATTTGATAAAATATCCAAAATGAACTCCTCCTCTTTTAAAGACCCTTACTTCTACTCAGTAAATACGTCTTCTAGCTAAGAAGTTAAACTTCTGTCAGGGTTGGATTTCTACCGCGACACCGCCGCAAGGCGCGGCGCGTTTCCTCGCGAATTCCATCGCGACCGGCGCGAGAATTTCGCGTGTCTGTGCACGGCGCGCGGCGGTGAGTTTATGCGTCGATGTAACGGGCACAACGTCACGGAGTCGATAGTCGAACGCCTTGCTGCGGGGCACCGAGCCCGCGTGGAAACGGGGGCCGATCGTCGACATTTTGAAACCGGTCTTCGAGGTCCGGAACGACTCCTACGCTTCTGTGGGCGCGCGCTCGAGAAATCGATCGACGTGCGTCGAATTTCGCTGACGCGTCGATTTCCATACGGCGGCACGTGTTTCAGATAATATCGACGTATACCTCGAGGATAGCGTTTCCCACCCCTGGTCCAGTAGCGTCTCTATGGTATAAGACTCACGGTGGGTGGTACCAAGATCGACGTTATTCCTGTAATTCTTAAACGGAAGGCCTTCGTGACCCTTATGAAGGATTTCGTACCGTTAGATTATTTTAGAGTGGACTGGATTTTAAACTTATGTCAGATTGTGGATTTGAAGCACTTTTAGAATACGCAATTAAGGAAAGTATGTGGAAAATGTATGCAGGAGTATATGCACATATTCGTATTGAAGTATTAGTACCATCAAATGTAATAATTTATCCGTTTGTTTTGGTTCTATTTTATTGGACAGCAATAATTGCTCATTCGATGTAATTTGATTCGTGGAATGTTTAGAGCTGTCCCGCAGGTGATACTGACCCTAGTGGCATCACTGTCCTGATCGTGATGCACGATGCACCGTCGTCGAGCAATTTCCCCTGTTTTGCTCTTTAGGGAAGCCGAAAACGGTGCGGTGACTGATTCAACGCTAATACACACGCAGCTTTATATCACGTTATTACCGCGATACGCGATAATAATAATTACCGAGCGCAGGATACGGAAGTTCTTGCGATCTTATGCGATTTCTGATAATCCCATCGAGGAGGGACTTCAGCGAAACTTCTTTCAGGATGATCTTCTTTTGAATCACCTACGATCTTGTCGAGACACGTCACTTTTTATCCTCGAGGGATTTCGGCTAAACTGAATTACAATGTCTCGATAAGAAGACTCGTTCCGTCACTTGTTAGAATAAAACGTCTACTTAATACCAGTACGTCCTCAACGTTTTATTGGACACTCAACCTTCCTGAGATCTCTTCAAACAAGTTTCCAAATAATAATAAGTAGAAATAATATTGTTATATGAACCTTGTTATACAAAATTTCAATTTGTCACAATTTTTCCATTTTACAATAAAAATTTCTTCCTGCAAATTACACCTTTTTCATTTCGCAATTCTTTTCCCTTAGATAAAATTACCAATGACATCGCACTTTATAGAATCTACAGATACTATGAATGCAATAATTACGCGCAGTTTAATGATTCTTAACGATGTTAAGACTGGAAAATTCATGATAATATTTAGCGAACCCAACGGACGGTCGAGAGAGTTGAGTTCGCGAGACGAAGTTCTCACAGGGCGACGATGCAAGAGCAAAAAAAAACTTCCCCCGTCTGCATTTCTCTCTTTCCCTCTCCCCGGTGATATGGAATCAGTTCGATGCATTACCACCCTGACATGGGCGCCGTCGTCTTAATTCCCATCAAGCTTTTCGGTTCTGATACTAATCTGGCAGTCGGCCGGTCGCCGTACGATCACGATGACTCGCGCCTCTCGCTCGCCCTCTCCGCTCCTCCCCCGAGGCTTCCTCGTTCTTTCATTCGGTCATTCCGAACGAAATCCAAACGTCTTAATCCGACGTACAAATGGACGCCACGGCGGCTTCTTTCGTCTCGCCCACACCCACGGATTTCGCGGCCGTCTCGCGTTTCGCGGTCTCCGTCTCGATGTTCGCAAATCCTCGGGTAGATCTCGCCCCGCGAATCGGACCACCCCCTTCGACCATTCTCGTAATCGATCCTGCGGGACTCGCCCATCGACGAAATCTCCTCGAATGAATAATCGATCATGATCATTCGACAACGACGACACGTAACTTGTCGCAGAAGGGAACGTCAGAAGATCGCGGAGACAAAAAATTAAAGTCGCTGCAGTTTCTCACAGCACAGAGTTTCTGGAATCCACAAAATATTAGGTAGTCCTAAAAGTTCGTGCCTCTTATACTTTTGCTACACAAATTAATACGTGAAACGTATTATTAAGTGTTATAAAAAAAAGGTAATCTCTCTCTCATTTTATAGTCAGTATGTATACCGTCACTCTAATATTTCTCGTCGTTCTTTTTTATTAAATATTGACACTGTCTTGAGCACGAACTTATGGGATATAACCTAATATATTGGAAAATTTTAGAAATTCATAAAATCGACAAATTTGAATCTATTATCAACACCACCGCTTCACGGGCCCCCCTTCCTCCTCGATTTTTCCATTCCGCTCGCCGATGCAGTTACGCGCTGCAGCTATCGGTAACCGAGGCACAATCGGCGTATTCTTCTCTGCCTGAACTTTTCTCGAGAAAGGTCATCGAGATACGCTCGTTAGTCCTGGAGACAGTTCCCCGTTGGCATTTCTCGATTTGGGAATTTCTCGCTTTCTCGGTGCTGGCTCTCCCCGTCCTTAAACAGTCACCGGCGTCCATTATCCGCTCGTTATCACGCGTACCCCGTGTACAAGCGGATGGACGAGCGCGACGTTGGCGAACGCTAATCGAGCGAACATCCCGCGGGACGGACGAAGACGAACGAGAGGAATCCTTAAAGGGGGGTCCCCCGTCGGCGTGTGTATCTGCCGATCAATCTGCGGGGCGCAATAGCGAGAATGCCAGAGGCATGCCTTTCTGCCCTTTGAACGATGGTGCGCGTTCTCCGCGCCGGATAGCAAGAGGAACCCTGGCGGTGAGCGGAGGGGGAAAGAGAAACTGACTGACTTCGCCACGTACGTGGATAAAAAAAAGAAAAATTCCCGTCTATTCGCGCCCCCTTTTACTTGCATAGGGATTACGGGTCTATCGGCCCTTTCATTCAGTCGCGCATTATCGAGTGGCGCACAATAGCCCCTGTATAGCAGCACCTACTGGGCTCCGATTGAGTCGTGCAAAGCCCGGCTTATCTTCAACCTTTACCTTCCCACGCGTATCATCCCGCGATAGCAGCCGTGGGTACATAAGTGCGCGAGATGTGGGAAGCCCTCGATGCACGGCGACAACCGCGATACGATGAACCGGGAGATTTCTTTAGACGTCGTTAAACTCGTTTACGACGAGTAGTATCGGACGCGTTTCATCGTGGAATTATCCATCAGAAATTACTGGACGTTAGCTGCAATTTGAAGTAGCCTTGAATATAACAAAAGTCTTATTCTCTATTGAAAGCTTTATACCGAACCACATAAATTCTCGAGCTCGAAGGATTTCCTCACGTTTTAAATCACCGATTCGTTAATTACGCGGCAAAAAAACGAAGGAAAAAAGTGGGGAGTGGTAATGGTGTCTCGTGCTGGCTGGGTGGCAGTCGCACGAACCCCTCGAAGATCGCTCACTTACTTCCTCCGGGGAGACGAAACGGAACGGGCTCGAATTCGCTTTACGACCGCAATTTCGCGGGCATTACGGCCACGGTGGAACTGGGCCCAGTCGCACTTCCGTTATATTTTTCTCGGTACGCGGCGCGCGAGGCGAGGCGAGGCGAGGCGAGGCGAGAGGTGACTAAAACTTTTCACCTCCGCCTTAAACGGGATAATTAACCCGTCTCCGGCAGGCTAACGGTAAAAACATAATATTTCAACGGCTGGGGCCCCTTTGGTGTCGGAGGAGCGCGAGCCAAACGGGTACCGTACACATTGTATGGGAAGGCTCGCGGGCTCGTACCCGCCTCGGCGATGCTCGCGCATTACGCACCTTGTAATTTCGTCCAATTAAAAGCGGCCGATAGCGGCGGAGATAACCGCGGCTCCGGGACTAGACCAGACGAGCGTTCCTATTAGCGCCGATAATCGACGCCGCTCCTAGGGCCCAGACGGGAAAAATTGATCGCCGAGGCAAGATGAAGGTAAGGGGATATGTTTTGGCAAGGTAAACGACCCAATTATTGACACATGGAGCGTTGGTCAATGCTTCGCAGCTCTGGTCTAGGATTACGCTCGCGAGATGACAATCTTTCTCGACCCCTTGTCTGTTTTCGCAGACAGTGGGTTGTTTGTGAGATGTTTGACATCGTGGGTGGTGTTTTCTAGGGAGTAGATTGGTTTTAAATCGAGGGATAGTGTTTGTGATCAAGTTTTTTTGCTCTTTCTTTTGATGTCTTAGACGCATATTTATTACTATACATCGACAGAAAATTATTGACAGTTTATAAAAGATTTTTCTTTCCTGCTACCGATTTTAGAGAAAATTATGCGCATTATTGCTTAGCATTGCTACCGGTGGAAGTGGTCGCCACGGAATTATTTATCGATCATTTTCGTTGTACCGTGACGTTGCACGGTATCGGTTCACGCTGATTCCGGAAAAATACGTGTACCTGGTCGCGATATCGACGTTTCGTAGCGGTAATAAAATTCAGTAGTCAAAGCAGCTGGCCAATTATGTCAGCCCCGGGACATAATTCTGACAGTATGGTCAATTCCGGTGAGCGATTGGTGTTCGCGATGACTACAGAGTTGCGGCGAAAATTATCATGCTCGTCTATACTGGCGGCGGTGCACCTGCGTTCATTATGTTGTGCCACGATTATCTCGAAACGCGAGCGCGATAAGAATATCCAATTTAAACGTTTCATAATTCCGTATCGATGCATCGGTTTACGGGAGAGTTTAATTTCCAGTTTAACGCGGCCCGTAACCGCCGTCCAACGGAATCGAAATTGCCAGCGAACGTTTCTATTCCCAGTTCGAGCAAGCGCGTTGCCCCATCGACGGTTTCGCGGGATCGTACAAGGAAAACCGCGATATAATTTCTACCTACACGATTGAGCATCGACCGGCTTCGATAATGGCGTGCCGCGAATCACATATGGGCTCAGGCAGATAGCGACTTTCCTAGAAACGGTGGAACTCGACTAGGAGAGAAGGCAACCCGCCGAACTGCAGTTGACTCGATCGAACTGGGGCACCTTTAACTAGAAAAGAAATTGACAGCGTCTGCGGAGATAAGTATGCGATCTGTACAGCTTTAAAAAATGGAGGCTAAGCATTCCAATCATAAATAATAGAGCTGGTACCGAGTACGTATTGTGAGAAATGGTGGAGGCAAAAGATCGAAGATGTAGATGTGCTAAGGTATACCTCGGTCACTCATACAAAAATGAATATCCCTTCTTCAATTTCCACACGACAACTAAGAAATGATTCAAACAAATTCTTGAAATACGGTCGTCAATTTTCCTAAAGAACAGCATCAACAGAATTCCAAGCTCACAATCACAAATGTCATAGAAAATGTTAAAAAACTTTTCAACAAAATACATCTTTTACCACGACAGATCATCTTTAAAGACTCGTTCGCCACCCCCAGTCTGTTCGTAATCACAAGATTTATCGTTTCAGAGGCGAGTCGGGCGAGTATGCACGGGGATGGCGAATCAGGAGGACTAAAATGGACGTAGCATGGGAATCGGAATCTTACACCTCGACGGTGTACGGTGAGTGCACGTACCGCTCATTAATAACGCGATTATTAGGCGCGGCGCCAGCCCCGTTACGCTATTCGGATCCTAACCTAATTGGCATGGACAATCGGCCACGCCATGAGCCGTTTCGTGCGCCGATGAATTTATCTTCTTTCTCGCGGGCCGCGATGCGAGCCATAATTCTCCGACGGTCACGACGCGGCTCCTTCGACGAATAAATTTTTCCCCATTCGAATAGGCGCCGCTATGTTACGCCCACGCACCACGACCATACGAACCCGCCTATTTTCTAAACGGTCGCGATTAGCGCGCTCTTGCACTAAGTTTCTGTCATTTGACGAAATTGGATCTACGTAGGATACAATTTAAAATAAGATCACGTTCCCTTCTATCATCTCGTAATTGAATACTTTATCATTTTTTTATTTCTTATTCTTTTTCGTAGTCAGAAAATAAAACTCTCTAACAAACCTTTATTCACAAACAATCCGTGGTCGACTATGGCTTCTGGCGATTTTCGAAACGAAAGCCATGAGGTGAAGCTAGGCATTGAGTAATCACAAAAGTACGATGTTTCGAAGGCCAACATCGATATCTCAAATGACTCGGGTATTGTCGACTACAATTCTTTCAGTGTACAATTTATTTCCATCCCAACCCATTAAAGGATAATGGTTATAAAAATTCAGAATGGAGCTGACACCACGCTCGCATCGGCACTGATGTATTTACGACGGTCGATTCGCCCTGAGATCTGCCATGTCGAGTGACAAAGTAGCATAACACTCGCCAGAACACGCGTACGGTAAAATTCCCAAGCACTCGGTCCGTCTGACGTATTTACGAGGGCGTTTCATCTCGTTACGATCCCTTTTCCCAAAAATCTCGAAACATCGTAACACCTGGGAACTTTACGCAGCGCCCGCCGCGCGATTTCAGGGGCAATTTATACTGTCGATGGTTGGCAGCTCGTCGATCATCGCTGCGTTCTTTTTGCGGCCTCGTTTCTCATTGTATCGGGCCAAAAGTTTCCGTGCAAAAAATCCTCACCTGGTCAAGAACGAGAGGCACAAGGAGGGAGGGGACAGACTGGACGCGATCGCTTGTATCAGCGTGCACGGAATGCCGGAAAAGGGATCCATGGATCATTGTTTTTGCGGCGGGACGCAAGACGGGGACAGAAACGGAGGGCATAAATCCCTCGGACGACTTTCATTGAGCTTAATTGGATCGCGGCCAATCGGCGTGGTGCGTCGTGTTCGTCGACGTCTCGTCGTCGAAAGCTTTTCCCTCTACGTCAAAATTGAATGGCAGCCAGAAATCGCGATCGAGGGTCCATACTCGCCAGACCCTCTACCATTCTAATCGTTTATTTTTTTCAAATCTGAACGACGATTAACCCTGCTGCACAATGTGGTGGGAAATTCTGTTTTACATGGTATATCAACCATTTTATTGATTTATTCGCGGTAGAGTTAACTCTTTTTTTGCAGTATCTCTTAAAGTCAAAGCTATCCTTTCAAGAAAACAAAGGTTCATTCGGTTTCTCGCTCGAGTAGGATCTACTCGACTCAGCGTGGATGGCGAGCACGTTGCTCGGTTTGAAAAGAAACGAGGATCCCCGGAAGGGCTGGAGGGGGTAGTGGCTCGAGCGAATTCTATTCTAGCGATTGGATCTCGCGGAGGTAACGAGCTTCCGGTCGATCGCAGCTCGTTCCACAAAGTTATAATTACAAACTGGTGCGGTTTCTCGGAGAAACGGCTACTGGAGAACATCGGGGAGTTGGTTATCAGTAGCTGTCTTGTTAGGGCCTTATACATTTCCGATGATAACGATTCCGATTAAACCGCTCGGAATTAATGCGTTCGCGGCGAAACCCGGACAGATAATTGCGCGGAAAAACGCGTAACGTATATCTCTGTTGCCTATGAAATTTGTAGTCGTTAAAGTTTTATTTTCAGTCCTCGCCGGCGACTTAATCCGTGATGACGGTCTGAATGAACGATGTGGCACCTCTTATAGGACAGCTGCTTAGAAAATTAGATTATCTATCTCGATTCGAAAGCGCTGGAACATCCCGTGTTAACTGGACCGTAAACACCATGGGTCCTTATCTACGTTGGGTGTCATCGCTCGAAAACAGTGGTCGACACCCTGGCTGTCATCCCTAAAAAGAAGGATCTCTTTATGCCACGTGTGTTTTATATCCGATATGTAATCGAGTACATACTGAACCGAAGTCGATACAGTTATCCTTGCCTTCATTAAAGAGGGGAGAAATTAAATTTGTCGTGTTTCGATGATTTTAGGGACGAAAGAATTCCTGGTCACATACTGATGTATTCAGCACGTAGCTCATCTACTTTCGATAATATTCAATATTACAATACAAGTTTTAATAACATCTACTGCTACATTTCATGTGTAATTAATCTTCGTTTCATACATCTCTGATCCATCGCTATTGCACAAAAATAAAATGCCTGGAGAGACACTATCGACCAATAATTGAGCCGTTTATTTCACAAATCGATTAACTCCATAAAACAAAAGGTTGAACAATGCGATGAAATGATCTCTGAAATAAATTATTTATTATTCAATGGGCACATAAATTTTGTCATTTAATCGTGTTAATCTTTATTATTCAGGAAAGTTATTAGAAATATAAAGAGTGGTGACTATACCAAGTGCTTTGACATTTAAAATTAAGATCACCAAGACACCATTGTACACTCTCAACCAAATCAGAGGAAATCAATTTTTGTCTACTAAAATCACGAACCTATCGTCATTCTTTCTTTTCCAAGCATCGCGAGCGGAAATCGCGGTCGGTTTCCCGTTTCGTCGACATTATAAACATATTAGGATTCCATTGTGCCGTTGAAACGGTGCCGGGTGTTTCCAGTCACGTATCCCCGTCGTCTAATAATCGCCCGATCGTGCTACGTCCCCGTGTGCAACACGCCCTGCGCTCCACTACCGCGAATGCGGCGCCGATTTGCATACAATCGCGCGTTGCATGGGCTTCGACGTATCGTTTCGCGCGTTTTCAAGACTTCTTTTCCACACGCGTATCCCCGTCGCGTTACGGTGCACCTTAGTACGTCCCACGAATGAGATATAATGCCTATAAGCCGCTTGATCTGCCACTCATTTATTTTTACTGCCCCGCTGAAAAGTATCAACGATTGTGTCCGATCTCCCCCGTTCGACCTCGCGGAATATCTTTACCTTTTATTATTTACTGGATCGCAACGCGCCGGTGCACGCGATGGTAATTCGATCGGCGCGTTAAATCAATCGCGTTCACGGTTCCTGGCCTGATTCCGTCCACTTCTTAAGCTCTACGCGATTTCCAAGAGAACACTGTCTCGAGAAGATTAAAAAGAAAGGAAAGGTAGAGGCTCGTTTTATGATACTATTTTGGCGTAACACCTGCTCGAACGATTTCTGTTGGAATGTTTACTATAAATCAACATTTTATTCTACTGCAAAAATAAATGTACCGAGAATGCATGTATGTACAATGTATATATGTATCTGTCACTGCAGAATAACGAAAGAGAAAGTTTAAGATATTGCCTGCCCTCTCAAGTGCCTGAGAGGATTTTTCCTGTAGTTATAACGCTAGAAATTCTTTCTACCTTTGTCTTATAACGTTTGTCAGACAGTTTTGAGCAGCTCCACGTAGAGAAAAGATCTCAATTTATTCGTGACGTTTTAGTAATAAAATCAAAACTTTTAATTGATAAATTTAGTATTTTATTATTTCGTTATACCCCATTTTCAATAGTTTCGAATAAAAATATTTCCTATAAAACGCAGTGTGTTCGCCGACCCTCGCGCTTATCAAAGTAATCCAAGCGGAAGTATGTAAAAACGTTGAACGTGATTTGCATCGCTCGAAACGAAAGTGAAGAAGCACGACGCGCAACGAATTCTTGGTTGGAAACGCGTCAGGAGGTGGTTTCTTTTGGAAAAAGGCAGAAAATTATACGTGATGCGCGACGCTCGGGGACCGTTAGCCGAAGAAACGGTTACGCGGCGATAAATCTGCCCCGTCGGACACTGATTGCTTCCATAAATCGGCGGACTTATTAAATCAATTAAATCAATTTATTAATTTTTGACGCAAAAATCGCGCGACTCCCCTCGCCCTCTGCCCGCCCCCTGGTCGCCCCTCCCGGCCGTTGCTTTCCGTGGGCTGATTGATTTATCGGCGGCAATCAATTTCGCGCCGAAAGTTTCGCATGAATAAGTAATTTTTCGCCTTGCGTGGTCCCTCATCTTTGGCACTCGGCCCGGAATTCGTCGAACGCTTTATCGGCTAAACCCGCGATGGTGACAGCCCCTTGATAGACGGCAACGTGTTCTGTTTTCGCGGACGAAACGATTTCTTGGAAGTTTCACCGGTGAAATTCCTCCACCTGGGTAAAGAAGAAGTTTCCAATGAGCGATTCCATAATATGGCGAGGTCAGTGGCCAATTATCGTCGCGCATCTTGGCGGTAAAAAATATAAAATAAATTTATCGCGTCACACAGAAGGTGATCTTACATTTCTAGCCGTCACATGCGACCGGGCGAGCCTGCGCAGCTCCGGAACGGTTAATTTGCCCGCAAACGGCTACTTTTGCACTTCGTCGATGCTCGAAGGTCTCCAAAGGTAAAAGATGCCCGCAGATTCGACGACATTCCGTGGCACGGGGCCGCGTCTTCGTGAAAGTTCACGTCCATCAGAGCCACGGGCAACCTGTTCTGTACCGATTTTCACGGTGCGTTGCGCAACAACGCGGATCGCGGAATGATCGAACGAGCCACCAGCGGATCGACGAAGCGCATCGATCATTCGACTATCGGACATCGATCGACCGTTTCTCGAAAGCATCAAAACCTTATGACTTCCAGATCGTACTCTTAAAAACGTTTCGCTGCTGGGCGGACGTTCAGGCCGATCGTTATCGATCTCTCGAGCCCTCGGGCTGTTTGTGTACATTACATCCGCGTGGATCTTGATCGAGCATCGATCCTTTATCGGTGGGAGATAACGAGGGCGTTTAGCGTGGCGCGTTACCAGCGGTTTCCGTCGTCATTCTCGCTGCTGGAAGCGGAGGTTTCGTGTCGATGTCTATCTGAACGGCACCCGACTGTCTTCGAGTGCTCCAATTTGTTTTCTGGCACACGCGAGTGTGTGCCACCTCGTTCAGACCTCCCGTCGTCATTAACTGCTTAAGTTGCATTCAGAACTCTTAAACTGTGGCTCTGTATCGATGCCAAGGCGTCTGGCTCGCGATATCTGCGCCGAAGCGCGCCCCGATGAGTCCATTTCAAAATGGCAGCGCGACAACTTCGACATTTCCAGCATCCGATGAAAAAGAACGTCTGCCTATTCTAATTTCCTTGAGAAGTTAGCTTCGTTCATAAAATATTTATTCGGCAACTACTTGCTTCGAATAACATGTATTCTCCACTCTTGGTTCTATTTTATTCAAGGACAGAAGAACAATCTTCTGGATAGAGAATTTCAAATAGTCTATATCCTCTTACAAATATATTTTCGTAATACTTGGTCTCTGGGGATAAGTATTGTTGCGGTAGTGGATCAAAGTGAAGAAATAAATGATTCTAATCTCCCTAGAAAGGAGCCTTCTTACCAATCGCAAAAAGTATCTTCGACAGTATTACTTCATTTCTTCCTGGTGCTCGACTCCCTTTCGCAGACACTGAACTCACGACCCCTTGAATGTTTCGTTACTCTTCAGCAGTCCGAATACAAAGGATCAGAAATGAAGATTAGCAACAACATCGAGTAGATCGTTTGTTTGACATGGCCGAAGTGGAGGATTGGAAAACAACGGTCGCTGTGGACGAGCCTTTAATCGTCGGTCCCTGCCAACTCCGCGGGATGCCATGCCTCGAGTCGAGCATTCCTGACACCCTGAAGTGGCTGTCGGAACCAGAAATGGAAAGAAAGAGAAACAGCAACAGAAGGAGACGGTGAATGGAACCGAGAAACCGAGAACATATCTCGAGTTCCGAGATAATAAGAAGAATACTTGCCACTTCGCGTCGAAGAGGAGGTTGCATCCGAATTCAACAGACCTTCGCGGATCCTTGCTACTTTTGCTACTTTCACGGCGATTCCAACGTGCGAGATTACGATAGGCTACGTAATCGAACGCTCGCGAACGTCTATCATTTGAAGAGAACGTTTCTATGAGCCACGCTCGGTTTAAATTGCTTCGGAAGCGTCGGAAGTAGTGAAACTACGTGATTTTCTAGACGCTGGTAAAAGGACTTCCAAGCCAACTTTTCAGTTCACAATCAGCAATTATGTAGTTACACTCGTTTTACGCTATCGATTTGAACTGGACGCGGTCTTCAAAGGTGTTCTCAGCTGCCAATGATAGCATGACGATGAAGTTCGAGGTGGAGGCGCGACGAGGACGAATTCATGGGAACGCAATGCGGATATTTCAGGCTGGTCCTTTCCTTCTTCTTTTTCTCCCTTCCATCAAAGCTTCGTCCCTGAAGAGGCCTTTCAAGAAGATTTCTACAAATACCTTTTCTTAGCGAATTTGTAATCGAATCGTCTATCAATTCTTACTGAAATCGTTCCGAAAAAAAATACATCCTGATAATCTAGTCCTGGGTATCCCTTTCGAAGGTCTGGAGGTTTGGCAATGCCAGTTTATTTAGATCTTTGCACTCTGCCCTATTTCGTTACAAAATGTGCGAACAGGAATCGCGAATAAATAAATTTATTCTTCATAACCAGTAACAAAATTTGCTAGACTTGCGATGTCCCCTCATAGGGAACATTCGAATGCAAAGGTTTAATCCACCTAAGAACGAGTGTGTTTTCTTGTGTTTCCGTTTCTCCGCGAAACCAGTGAATGGACAATGCCCAGAAGCCGTGCCCGAGTTCAGCGAGTAATTAGGGAGCAGATAGAGCATCGAACCGACAGACGGCTCCCTATTAATAGTAAAAACTCGCATCTTCGCGCTGGTTCGCGGTGCAAAAATAATAGCCAGACGACAGATGGGGTCTTGTTGCGCGATATTTTAAGTGATATCAAGTTATTAATACACCGCGTTAGGTGTCCCGCGTCTAAATATACATTATTGGCACGGGCCCAAGTGATCCCTTGGCTGGTTTTATCGCGGGGGGATAATGTTTTACCCGATAATTAGAAACCGTAGATCTCGGTAGGCGGAGCCGGGCCAGCCGATAAGTTTTAATTGGGACTGAACGGGTGTACATAATACGTCTCTTGCCATGGCCGCGTACACACGACATTCCTCACGGACGGCCGCGAACGAAGCCCAGATATCTTAACAAATCGGTTCGAGTTCCCTTCGTTCGACTCGTTTTTTCCAACCGTGTGTTCCCTTCCTCCTCGTTTCTTCGGACCCGAGTCGTTTCGCTCTCGATCTTCGCCGGATCCGAGTGATCCCTCGTTTCTACGGGACACTCATTAGTGCTGCCAGGCTGCACGGTTACGAGACAGAAAACCGAAGATCCGAGATCCTCGATCATTAAGACAATGTTTATTAGCGGGCTTTGCATAAAGATATTTATTGCCCGACATCCACGCGCTCGTCAACCATCTACTTGCTCCGAGGGACCGAGTTCCTTGAGAATCGTGTGAATTCGTCTATTCGAGGGCGATAGTAAAATGGCTCTTGAAATCGAGCGGGCATAGAAGGATTTGTCGTGGATTTTTGAATGCTTTGTGAGATTATTTTAAAACGGTGACTCTTAACTTCATTCAGGGGCACTTTGCAGACTGAAGAATTAGATTTACCAGGTTTTTCGGGTGGAAGACTGTAAAAAATATCGGTTAAAAGCAAAGTAGACAAACTTGAAAGAAGACAAGCATCGTGATAAGATAAGTAGTATTACGTTGTATCTTAATGCATTGTACTATTAGAACATGTATTATGATCTATGATGCTTAAAATATTCTTTATTTTACAATATTATCCTCCATTTTGCTGGTATATTTTGTATTGAAATATATTTTGTTGTTTTATACTGTGTATATGCTTATACTGCTAAAGTATGCTTTATTACCTTATATTACGTTCTGTAATGCTGAGATGTTACGTATTCAGGATACAGAACGTTATAAACCTTCCACTCGTTATCTGAGGAACTGTTCGAGTAGAGATCAACTATATTTCAATCTTTTACTCACCAGCCAAATAAAATTTGTATATAACGCATCATACTCCTCTCCTCTCGCGAAAGATCGCAGCCGAAAGAGGGCTAGCGAGGATCCTCCGCGAATCCCCACGGTTCCCTTTCCTTTCCTCCCCTTTTCTCTTTAACCGAGCCCTTTCAAGCTGGACTTACCGGGGTCCACGATCTCGACGACTCATTAGTGCTGTCAAGCTGTTGAACCCTTAGCAGAAATCAAAGCTAACTAGCTATGCTCGATCACTCAGACTTGTATTAAGGATATTTGCATAAAGGATGCTTTTATCGGTATTAGAAATTCTCCCAGCGAGACAAGAGGAAACTCTCTCTTCCTCCGTTCGCATTCTGCCTCCTCCGAAGCTCTTCTTCGTTTTGCTACACCTCCGTAGAGCCAGGGGTCTATTGTGCCACGGGACTAGCGAACGTTTAATTTCGATGGGACATGTTACCGATTAATGGGACTCAATTAACTCGGTTTGTTCATCAACGTCCGAACCAACGATTGCGCCACGAGAAACGACGGAAGAAAAAAAGAGAGAAGGGAAACAGGTATCCTTTCAAGTAGACGAAGGTTAATGGTCTAGCGAAAGACGCTCGAAGAGGTTCCCTGTGACAGGTCCGATAGCGGGCAGAGTGGAAGATGGCAGTTGGTAACCGAAGAGGCGTCTGTTAACGCCCGGTATTCACATGTAAATCCACCACCAACCAGAACGAAGATGTAAAAAATCGAACTGCGTAACCACGAACTCGAGGCACACGAGGGATGAAAAGGTGCCGGGGGAAAGATGTTAAGTGTCCGTTATGATGGACGCATAGGTGGATCCTGGACGGTGCTCGCCTTCGCGAGTTGTTTTTCGATGGGCAGACCCCTCGCAATAGCGTTCACCGTCCCGGTAGCGTCGATCGTCGATACCTCGATCGATTTTTCTTAGGCACGTCGGCCTCTTTGGACAGTGACAGCCATCGAGTGCACGTTTCGAGCCTCGATGTACATATCTGATGTTCAGAGTGCTCGAGATCGGGATGCGCCGTTGCGAAAGGGTCTTGGATCGTTTGATCTCGATCGGCGACGCTTCGAAATGCACCTTTGCGCCCGGTGCAGTCGGCGATTCGAAGAACAGTGTTACTCGAGAGGTTCGGGTGTCGTTGGTATTATTTATTTTCTTAAATGCAAGGCAATCTTCCATACGCGAGATTTATTTATACGTGCTCCCCGATAACAGAAATAATGAATTTCTGTAGTTAAGCGTAATGAAAATTGTTTTCTCTTTTTTATTCTTATTTGTGATATTTATTAAATGAACGATAATTATAATATCCGATGGCCAACACGTTGCTTCAATATTTATCACTCTACACGTAATAAATATTAAGTAGAAACCTGCGTAGAAACGTAGACGGTTATCTGACAGAAATATCTGTATTAGTATAAAAAGAGAACGATTAACTATCAACTTTTCAAGCAATCACCGTTCAAGAAATATTGGACTAGACACCTTTCTTTATTGTTTTTTTTTTTTCTAATACAAGCCTCCATGAATTCCCGAAGCCGTTGCCAATTTCATATTTTCTCTCATTAACTCGGGCGCCATTATAGGTAGCCAGCGCAGAGACGAACCTTGAAAGACGAGAGGCTATAATTACAGGTGTAACAGGCGTCGTCCGTTACCAACGATTTATTCGTCTTTCCCAGTCCCGGGCAGAAGCGCGATCTCGATTCCCTCTAATAATTCAAGCGTCGCTTTCTGCTCGGCACGCGTGTAATTAATGAACTTCTAATGTTTGTTTAAAGATCGCGCGATCGAGCTCAGCCACGCTCAGGAAAGAAACGATTTACGTGGAATTTTGTTGGCGTACCGATCGAAAAACGGTGGCTCGGATAATCTCAAAAGGTAAGCGACGAAAGTAACGAGACTTCGAGCCAGCTTGAAAATTCTCGAGTCACGCACACTACACGTCGCTCGTTGTCCGCCAATTACGAAGAAGTTGCTTTTCACCGTTCCACCTATACAACCCGTCGCACGTTTTGCCACGGACTTCGAGAGTCACGGTAACCGTGGTCTAAGAGAAATTGCGAGTCTAGAAAACGAACAAACCGATCGAGCCAAAGGTGGAGAACGCTCTGCCATCATCCTCCTCGGCTCCACCTTCCACGTTCGCGTTCGTTTTCGTTTCTAGCTTTCCTGTCGGCAAACACCCGTGGAACATTTATTAATTGGGACACTCGCCGTATCGGGTGCTCCTGGCTGCTTCGAATTGCAAGAATTCTAACAAGATGATGGAGAATTTTTTGGAATTTGGATTACGGTGATCATGCTGTATAAAAGGAATCTCTAGGTTAGATTCTGTAATCATATCATGGACTAAGAAGCCCGAATGGAAGGATTTCTAATAGTATTCAAAGAAGGAAATTCATTCATTATCGTGTAGTTTCGCAGAAAAATATATACAGTCAGTCCCATAATTATTCGTTCATGAATATTCTTCTATGTCTAGTGAAGAAATTTGTTTAAATTAAATGGTAGGTTTCATGTTTCCAAGTGTATATTTGTAGAAATATGTTGATATATATGTACATGTATAAGCTTGTTCATATACATATTTATAACGAAAAATTCATTTAGTAATATCAAAGCTATTATTTAATTTAGTCAAACTTTTTGAATAGACATAGAGAGTATGAATATTTGAGACTGACTGTAATTATGAATTATGAACGTGTTCAAACCACAGAGAATTTCTCGAAGTCAACACAGTCGTTCAAAAAACAATATTCATTCCCCATCTGAGTGACGCGACGAAAAAAAAAATTGTTTGCGTGCGAAGGGTTAATATCCCTCCAAAGTATCACCTACATTCAATTATCGATCGTTCCCGAAATGCACTCTCGTTTAAATCCGCATACGCTGACCCCGAAGTCGTGGCTCGAAAGGTACGTTTACGGCAACGTTTGTCTTTAGCGTAACGCGATATGTACACGGTAACACGCAATCACGTTAGCTGGGATGACGGAAGGAAAAAAAGGACCGACGATAATTGCCGGGGGAGAGAGGTATATCGTGGGCGTATAGGAAAACGCGGACGAAAAAAGGCTCCCTGGCGATGGTAGGAAGGGGTCGACGGAGGCGGAGGTGGAGGCGAGTGTGCGCACCCTTACCAGTTACCTGCATTACGAGAACGTGCGCCGCATTCGTGCCGCGCCAAGATAAGTGGTGTATGATTTGGTGATGATTGATGGGGTCGCAGGTCAAAGTGATCAGCGGCGCTCCGGGCGCCTCGGCTCACCTGACCGCGGACCTGAAACACTCGAACCCCTCTCGCCCGTGTAATACGCCTTAGACCTCCCTCCCAAAGTACTCTTTGTCACCCTCGTTTTTAAAAAAACCGTCAGAAAGAAGATTCGAAACATTTGTTGAACTCTTGACACCGTTTATCGAAGTTCTGAATTAAAGTTGAGGACTTACAGGAACCATTACGATGCATAACGCACTTAGATACTTGATCAAACACTAACAAACTCAACACCATGTACCCCAAAGTTCCTTAATTCTTTGCACTTCGAATTACATTTCAATTTTGTTATCAGCAGCTCCCAACGCTTTTAAGTGTTTTATTTGATATTTATTTGAACTAAAAGTAAGGCAATTTAAATAAATAAGGGAAGAGACAAATTCACTTAAATACCAGTTTTATTCTCACTTTTGTTATATTTTATAATTTTCGAGTGTATGATATCTCTTGAAACAATTTCCTTCCCTATTGATTTAAACATGAAAGAATTCAAGTAGGACTCGACAAAGAAACTCCTGAGATAAAAACTGATGTCGAGCCACACTCTACATTGGAGTGCAAAGGCATTAGGTAACCCTTTAATCTATGACAGTGCGAGACTCGTAGTATAGAATTTGCGTCGAAAACGAAAAGCACGAATCAGAGACATCCTATGAAAGCGTGCAAAGAATTTTATACCTGATTATGCCATGCACGGTAATTATGCCTACAGTAAACCTACATTATGCCTACAGTAAATCGTAGGGCAAAGGGTTACATTTATACCAAGTATACTTTGCCTCCAAGGTCCAGACACTCGACCTGATCCCATCCCTGATCCTCCGCCAACTAAACCAAATAAAAAAATGAAGAAACTTGCCACAGGAAGCGACCAACACCAAGTCAGCCATTAGCGGGATTTAATGAGAATGTCATCCCCGGAGAATCATCGACGGCGTCTTCCTCCGATTTGAATCATGCTCGCGATTTTCGCGGGACCCGCGGCCGTAAACAACCGACAGGCGAAATTACGATCGCGCACGGTGGGTGTGTACTCGCTAACTCAACGTGAATCATCGTCGTGATCTCCTGGACCGCGGTCGTGTCCGTGAAGCCGGTACGTTTCCGAGAACCTTCTCCTCTCTCTACGACAAATTGGCCTAACCAACCCGCGCCCCTCCCCCGCCGCGACCCAAGATTTCTCTCCACCCCCTTCTGGCCACGTCCTGACGTAGCACGGTGAATATAAACCGCACCATTAGTCAAGCTTCTGACTAATTCGGGCAATTAAGATTGCCCGACCGGGGACCAACCGTGAACGGAGGGACTCGCTTCGGGATCTAGGAGAGACTCTAGCTGCTCACGGAGACGCAAATGGAAAGGAGAGGACGCGGCGAGTTTTCATCGACTCTAGGAGTAATTGGGAGTAATTCGAGGACAAGAATTTTAGTGGATGTCGGTATTAATTTTCTAGGTTGGGCCCAAAATTAGGAAGGTAGTAAATTTGTGAGAGAAGAGAAAAATGGGAAGGGGGATTCACTTCTAGATTCACAAATGTCGAATGGTAGATTCTGTGGTAGATGATCTCAAAGTCACGAGTCCCATTCAATCGCAAATATTACAAGTGTATGAATATGCCTCGCATATTCCAGCCAAAGAGTTCCGCCTACCGAGCGGAACCATACATTATACCCTTAACCCTTCCAGACCTGAATTATTTTATTTCACATGCTAATGTAATTTAACTTGTACGGTTAACTTTTAATAAAATTAGTATAAAAAAAATAAAAGTCCTCTCGTGTGCACAAAGGAGGAAATTCGTCCTAAACGATAGTGGAATTGTGGACGCCAGGTCTAAAAGGGTTAATCGCACTGAATGGCGACATTATGCCACAAGAATCCAAAACATACAGGTACTATTGCAAACTCTTTTCCTCAGGCATACGTTGCGCACCCTTCATTGCAATAATTGATGCAGTGTTCATCCCACTAAGTAACCAACAAATACTTCCTTTGAAAGACGAAAGACGTTACGCCACAGAAATCCAAAGCACACAGGTACAAGTTCTTTTCCTCAGCCACAAGTTTCGCACCATCTACTACAATAATTGATTGCCCGATACATATTATAACCACAAGTTCAACGAGGCTCGAGCACCGTTCGATACTCGACTTTGAGAACGAGAACAATCGATCCCCCGATAACAGTCACATTCAAAGGGCAGGTATCCGTGTAATTGATCACGTGGAGTTTCTCCATGTGGGCGATCAGGTCCGGTGTCCACAACCATAGATCCACGGCGAGTGATCTAGAGACAGGCCCGCACGTGACACCGTTTCGTATATGAGGCGCACTCGGCCCTGACTAATTAAGGCGTTCACGTGCGGTCATTACGTCTTGTCTTCGTGGACGTCAAAATCACGATAATGCGCGGAGGTCACGTCGATCCTAATTGCCAGCGACCGTTCTGGCAGTGAGCCAGGTATCTTTGTTTACGAAAAACTCAAATCCCACGGGCTTGTATATATTTTCTAGTTGTGGACAAAATACTTTGTTTCTTATCTCAAAGAAGTATGTACGAGTCCGTTGAATTTCGATTAAGTATTGCAAAGCGTATTCTAGGAAGAAAGAAAGACTCCAGTCAAACATTGTGGTCAACTTTCGAGAGGCTTAGCTAACTGCTGAATTTATGCATATAAATATTGTAGAAATCAACATGTTTCGATCAAGTGTTAAGACAGAATTTAGTTTTCCAATTTAGTTTTACTTCAATGTACCCCTCTCGTCAATCATGTCTTATTCGTATTAAAAGCATGTTCGTCGTGCTATTCCAAAGTAACAAAGATAAATATAATAAAGTGTCCATAGAAAAAAATCAAATTCCATGGATCTAATTATTCACCACTGACAATCAGCAAGAATTACTCGTCGCACACACTTTCCCCTTATCGATAGCGACGCATTATCTTTTTTCTTCTTCGTACAATACATGATGTATATACAATGTAACTCACGCGATAAGGTTCGTTCCCGAACGGTATCGAAGGTGGGAAATGGTGAAACAGTTGGCTTCGATTGTTCACCTTTGTTCGCGGACTTGTTGCTCGTCGTGGCGCGTTAATGGTAAATCAATGTAAGACGTCGTGTTTGAGGTATCGTACTTTCTCTCGGTTTTGTTCGAGGCGTGTTTATTGGACTAATCGTTTACCAAGTAACGTTAGCCGCGACGTTTGAAACGGCGTCTAGATGAGATACAACAGATTTCACAGCGTTGTCTAGATAATACTTTATTTTCTGAAATGACAGGTGATCAATCATAGTAATAGCCGGATGATGAATGTTACGCATGCGAAAGACTGTGTTCAACGTCAATGTAAATTTGAGCTTGTCGATCTGTGATTTTCCGCCGTTGAATTCTAGTTTCCTTCGTTCTCTTGCGTTTCGTTGTTCGAAAGGACGAAACCGCTGGGGCGAGCGCGGGCTCGTTAACCGAAGCAATTAAGTTTAGGAGCCAGATTCTAACGAGTTGCTTCGTTTGCTCGATGATCCTCGACCGATCAAAAGTAGAATCTGGTAGATTACGCAAACCAGACGAGTGCAGACTTATTTTTGTCTGTTCTATTCCATGTACCACAGTAATGTAGAATTTGTATTTTTAATAATTTCGACAAAAAGTTCTTCAATTGAGCTTTTCAAACATCCTCTTTCTGGATCATTTTCTTATCAATTTCCAGGCTCTGACAAATATCACGGCAAGGAACGAACACTGGAAAAGAAGTAGCCTATGCATCGCGAGCGTTTTTCGTTCGGAACGCATCGTCGGTCGCAAGTAACGAGGACGGCAGTAATCCTGGCTAATCAATTTGGGCCTAATTGGAGATTACGGCGATCCTCTCGGTCCTCGGCTCCTTTTCCCCTCGGTTTCTTTTCCCTCTTTTATCCTTTATTCACCGTCCATGGCGGGACGCGGCGCTAATAGATTAATTTATTACGCCGAAGCCCTCAAAGACACCGCCCGACATCGCGGACGGACGACATATTAGTATCGTGTCACAGCGATCATTAAACAAACGCGACGGAGAACCGCGAACCTTCCTTTGGTGGAATGTTAATTCCATCAGGGTCTGCCTGCGCCGTACACGCGGGAATGCATTTCGGCGTGGGTGAAGTTTAATATCCCCCTTCGAAAATAATGCCAATCGGTTTCTTCTCTTGCTCGAAAATTCTTCGGCGATTCGAACGATTCTCTTACGGAGAAACTATAAAGTATACGGTAAGAAACACTTCCTGAGATTTATTAGTAGATGTTTCGAGATTATATAAAATAATTTTTTATTATTATCCATTGATCCAAGAAAAGTAACAGAGCAAGTGAAAGCGCGACTATACCTTGTATACCTTCGATTCCATTACATCTTTACTTCTGATACTAATCGCGAAAACTTTGACATCAATTCCCAATCAGTTGAATTCACTTTCACCCTCGTTAGAGGTCCGATTCTGTGCTTTTCAATTTCGCGTTTGGTCTCATTAGCCGAGTCGAAATCTCAATTAATCGATAGAAATCCTTTTCTGCTCGTCAAATCAGCTGGCTCAATTATTCCGCTGTGCCATTAAATCCCCACGAATACGCCTCGCCGAACTATAATTCCAGGATTGGTTCAATCGGTCGTATAATAATTGACACCAAAATTGCGCGCTCGATATCGATGTCTCGACGTTTATTAATCGCTTGTTTCTAAACCGTTGTTCGGGTCATTGTTGCGCCAATCCTTTAATAATTTCTCTCGTTTGCTATTTTTATTTCGGTCGAAACTTCTCTGGGTTCAATTATGGAGTAATTGTAGCGCAGGTGAAAATGGAGTGATATTATCTAAATGAAATAAAATCGTTACGAGTAGCCGATTTTATCCGCGGATTGTGTAGGAGAAATGTCGGTTAGGTAATGTTTTAGTGAAATTGGAAACCAGGGAAATTATTATCACACTCATTTTTGTAACCAACAAGCATTCATTCGATCAGTTTGAGTGTTTTCAACTATGAATTATTTGATTTAAAAATATCTTTTAATTCTTTTCAAAAGAAGAAATGGACCAACCCTGGTCCCCTAGTCTGTAATCATTCTTTCGCTTACAATCTAAAATTGTATTAAAGACAATGCAGAATCGTAAGCCAATGATCCAGAGGTTTTCAAGCACGATTCACAGCCATCGCTGCGACCAGGGCGACGAAACGGTACCTTCGTTCCCCTGGTAGCTGTTCGCCAGCCAAGAAGAAGCAAGAGAAGACCGAGGAGGCAACAAAGAACGAAACGCTCGAGTCACTGGCTCGTCTGGAAATCTAGGAATCAATCAATGACCGTCTTTCCGCGGAATCCTGCCGGCTCGTAGGCGGATATCTCCTTCTTCTTTCCCTTTCTCTCGTTTTGATATACCTCTTTCCTTCCCATCCGTCCGTCTCGATGCAATTCCAACGACACAGCATCGACGGTTTCTCTCGTTTCCTTGGAATTTACCCGTCGTCTCGCTTTTTGCGTCTCGAATGCCGAGCATCAGCGAGAATCTGGCAACCCGTCGACTAATCACTTCATTTCGTACGTCGTCGACGATAATAGGGCCTCATGTTGGTAATGAGAACGGCTCGGTCGTGCGTCGACTCCTTTCTCGGTATTCCCGACCTTTCGAAACGAAGACAATCAGTATCGTTGCGGAAAATTGGTCGGCGTTGACTACCTGGCTGGGCAAATAAAATAAACGAACGCGCAGGGAATCGTTAACCATTTCAAGCCTTCGTTAAAAATGTCAGAGAAGAAGTTTATTTAGCAAGATTCGCTTCAAACATTTTCAGAAAAAGTACGCGAGGTAAATCTCAACTAAACATTTCGGAATGAAGACAAGTCCTTCAAAATCCAATTTTCTGAAGAGGAATTACATTTACAAACATTTTTGTCAACTGCCTGCCTTTCACGAGGGCGGATCCCTCTCCAACTCCATAAACATCCAAGAAATACTTCCTTTTTGAAATATAAAATAGAACGCACGGGATAGTGGGTCGAATTTTCCTTTGAGGCGGCGGTCGAGCACTTCGAAAGTACTGACCGATTTTCCGTGAAAAAGCGCGCGCCGAGCTGGCCTAGAAAGTGTCGGAAAAAATTGTTGCCCGACAGGAAAGCACCTACAACCAGGCGGAAAGAAGGGGAAACGCGGATGATGCAAAAGAGGCCCGTCCCTTTATTTTCACCGTCTTTCACTCTTCCCCTTGACGCGGATGCACTCGACCTCCCGCGCCTTTCATCGCGGATATAAAGCGCCGCGGAGTTCCAGTTCCTGCAAAGATAAGGGACGAGATGTTTACAACAAGTAACAAGCGCGCCAACCAGTACCCACCGATTGCGAACTTAATCTACAGCCTCGTCTCCGATAAAGATTCGCGGACGAAACGATCCTGCGACAAGTTGTTTTCCCGTGGGCCTTCGCCGTATTTCTGCAATTACAAATTGTGCAAGGTAATTGGGCCGTGTAAGGACAGCGCGGTTTATTGAAATCGCAGGAGAATCGTCGAGGGAACCTCGCGGAAAACACGACGTGCCAATATAACGACGCGCGTTGCCTTCACAGGTTTCTTTTCTCCTCGAGTATGAATTGAAAACGGGTTTATTGTCGACGTTCCAAGGGATCGATCAGCGACCTATTTTTAATCGTAAAGTGGACGTAATAGGAACTACTTTAAATTTTCGTATTCTAGGAGGAAACAGAGCCTGGTATCTGGCTTGTTTACTTTTTCAATAATTTAAATTGAAATTAAAGCACGTCTTATACTATCGTTGATGTTTTTCGACTTGTCATAAACGCACGAACATCCGCAATCGGTACCTACAGATTGGAAATAGTGGAGGATTGAGGAAGTCGCGACACATTTTTCCCTCGAAAAGTCGCGTCGTAAAGTCACTTAGCGAACGAGCATCCCCGAAAGCTCGATTTACGAGAAGAACTCGCCCACACGTTTGCGCGTCCGAGGTCCGCGCGAAATCTGCGGGACCCTTAACTCTCAACACCATAAATCCAAGCTCGCGCGGCGTCATTAGCACCGAATAACGAGGGCGATGTTATGGTTGCTCCAGCTGGAGTCCACGTCCGAAATAACGATACCCGTCACCCGTGGAACCATGGTGCGCGTCACATTCCCGGAGATCCCAAAATAAGTAGTTTCGCCCTTCTTAAACTCGGCCCATTTGCATGGAGATTTCGGGACCTGGTCGGCGAGGATTCCTCCATTCCTCGTGGCATCCCTTCAGCGATGTTTGTTGACTATACAAAAGAATCGTCTTCGTTGCTTCCACGTTCGACGAAGGTGGTAATATTGCTTCTTGCTCTGGCACCCTTTGCACTGTTAACACGTTAATCGCCACGTTACCCATATATAAGTAACTGTGCTTTTCACTGGAGAACTATAAACATCAATTCTCAAAATCAAATGTCAAAGTAAATAAATTTGGATGAAGCTCTTGAATTTCGATGAGGTTACAAAAATAAACAGTGCAATAAATGTTTGATTATAGAATTTTCAATTGTCTGTAAACAAAATTTAATCCCAGTAGAAATTTTCAAGAGTATTGGTCTCCCAGTGATCGTGTTAAATGGGTAATTCTATTGATTACTAACAGGTGTCTGACCGTGAGGTGCTCATACTACTGCTCATACTACTGCTCGTACTACTACTCAAGACGGTGCTGTAGGTCCCTCACTGTCGTCGTGATTTAGCCATTATATCCAATGTTTACCAATTACCTGTTAAATTCCAAATTTCTCCGTTTTCGTTGCTTCATCGTTCGACGAAGATGATAATATTTGTTTCTTGCTTTGTGACCCTCTGCACTAGTAAATCAGGAGATTATCTCACACATTCAGCCATTACATCCAATGTTTATTAGTTGCCAATTAAATTTCAAATGTTCACTACACCTCATTCCACGAATTAATCACTTTTACCTCTACAATTATCTAGGTTACTTTTTCACCCCAAAGGTTTAAAAAGTAGACCATCGTGAAAGGTAATCTGCGTTTGAAAGACGCTTAAAAATTCCCTTTGAGTGGATGTCGCGCATGATTGCGTGTGGAGTCTCGAGTACCGAGCAAACCTTGGAAGGCAGCTCATTGAGAACATTGTGCAACAATGTGTCGCGTGTTGGGAGAAAGTTGGCTCCGCAACATCCACTTTCAGGGTGCTTGTCTTGCAGCTGCACCCCTTCCTTCTCGTTTATGATTTAAGCCCGCAGCACGTGCAGCACCCGCTTCTTCTCCCTTTCTCTGTCCCTCTCGCCTCGGGAGCGATCACGGCGAAGGATAACACGGCGAAAATTTATAGATGCGTGGACTTGGGTAGAGCGTGACAAACAGAAGACTTCGGGTCGCTTTCCGCGTCTCGTTGACGATTTCCCGCGATGATTCGTCAACGAAACCTAACCATGGCTGATATACGACCACAGGCACAGTCTTGTTATTTGGTTAATAACTTTTCGATGTAGTTGAATTTATATTTGCCATTTTTCTTTTAAATTACATTCTCTTCTAAGCTCTTGAATCATTTTGAAATCATTGCAGTTGAATCATTCAATTCATATGGAGAAAAAATGATCGATGGATTATTATTTAGTAAGGAGTAATAATCAAGTCAGTAATAAACAACAATTTCCATTGCGATATGAGCACTTATATATCCTCACATCTTTCTAAAAGGCAGAGTAATCTCATAGACACTGTTAATATTACATGTCTGACATATCCTATGCCTAAACTACTTGTAGCAAAATGATTTCTGTAAGTACCACGAACCTTCACCCTCAACTTCACCTTCATCCTTCATAAACGGATTTAATATCGCCGCGAGCCGTTTTAAATTAATTGCAGCCTATCGATAGCCACTGCAAAGCTGATAATTTTCACAGTAGATTACGCTGTCGTCGATCCAACGATAATTATGACGAATTTTCTCAATTACTGTTTCCCCGAGGCTCGTTTCGATAGATATTTCCCATATACCGAGTTCCTAATCAAAGTAGCCGCTGTTTGCGATACGAGTTTACCGCTTCGTCTTAATCGTCTTTTAATTATGCCTAACACGACGGTAGCCATGTAATCGCCTACGGCGTCGATACCGCCGTCGGTTATTTAGTTGCCGCTCGCGTCTACGCGACGAGGAATGCATAGAAACGATAAAGTTATGAAACACGACGGAGAATGTTTACGTACGCGTAATTAGAAGAAGAGCGAGTTACGCCGCTAATTTATCTCCCTGTCGGTCGCGAAATAAATCACGTTTAATGCATCGCGCCGCGGCGCGCATAATCATCGATATTCCGCGTGAAAATATTCTCACCGCGATTCAATACCGCTGCCCGAGCTCAGTACTTTTTCATCCGTGGCGTGCCACGCAACTGGAATTGACTCCGACACAACATTGTAACCTTGAATAAATGTAAGCGATGTGTAACGACCAGTTTTAAATTGGTCGGCAGTCACGAGCAACAACAACAAATGGTGATCGTTATTTATCGAAGAAC
The DNA here is from genome assembly GCF_026225885.1 of Hylaeus anthracinus. Classification (NCBI taxonomy): domain Eukaryota; kingdom Metazoa; phylum Arthropoda; class Insecta; order Hymenoptera; family Colletidae; genus Hylaeus; species Hylaeus anthracinus. Next base: position 6,256,254 of record NW_026535289.1, on the reverse strand, counting down.
GACGCGTCGGATGTCGGGGTAACTTCCAAAAGCTTTCAAGTTGTATATAAAAATGATACGCGCAGAAATATACGATAGAAGAGCTAAGAAAAGAACTTTATGAAAAATGCATCGTGCAAATGAAAAAGGATGAATTTAGCGCAAAGGAAATGATTATTTAAGAGAAGTAATTAAAAATGTAGTACGAAACATCTTATGTTGGATTATTTTTACTGTCAATAATTTCACGTATGTTAAACAGGAAGTGCTATTTTATTTTTAAACAAATTGCAACCTTTTGAATTTCGATATTTATGAACGTTTCTGATAATCTATGTCATCATCTAATATTTAGGGTGGAGGTAGTATTGAATATCTTTTTATCCAATTCTACCGAAATGAAATATATATCGTGTAAACAGGTTTATTAACGAGCTAGGTATGGTATCTTTATTGTGATGGAAATTGATTTAAGAAACCTTGAGTGGAGATAACGTTCAGTTACAGTTTCGATGATAATTCTGCTGTTAGTTTATACTATATCTCCGCGGGTAAAAAAGATAGATTGCATGGAAGACCTGTTTCGCTCTAATCTCAGCGAAGTTACATTAGATATCGATCGAACCGTGTTATAAGGGAGCTAGAAATGGTACTGCTTTCGAGAAAATTGATTTGAGAACAACTCGGGTAAAACTAATAGTCAGCATCGATTTAATTTAATAATTTTGCCATTAAGTGATATGATGTCGCGATGTTTTAAATACAGGATGGTAATTACACAAGAAGACCTGTTCGCTTCATCTCAGCGACGCTGCATTCGATATCACGTAAACTAGTTTAGCAACGAGCCAGAAAGGGTACTTTTCCTTCCGAGAAAATGAATTTAAAAATATTTGATTAAAAATTAGTATTGCTTCTGGACTTCGTAAACTCCTGCACCGAATACACGATGATCCCTTCCATTTGCATTTGGTTCGAATAGAACTACTTTATCGATTATCATCTCGCGGAAGGATATAGTTCACTGTTAGTTTCGATATTATTAATTGCCCACCTCCTAGGTGCATCAGTTCCCTTTCAATTCCAATTATCAATCGACCAGATGCTAATGTACCTTGATATCTTAGATGAAGGAAGCCGGTAACATTAATGAACTATATTTCTACCTTCGTCAAGTGGCATTTGATATCAAGAAAACCAGCTTAACAGTGAAATAAAAATACTACTTTTATTTTCAAACAAGGTTGATTTACAAACATCCCAAGCAAAGTGTGAGCTATTAATTACACACCTCGATATCTCAAATGCAGGAAGAAGATAATACTAACCTCGCACTAACCTCCGAGAAATTAGATCTTAATAAAACTACGTAGTTCGTCTGTGACTGTAAGATTATGTTACTCTCGTTCATCATCAGCTCCGATAATTAACTAAGCAATTAATAATATCCTTCGACACTCCAAGAGCAGACAGAAGACAAAGTTAATCTCCTCCTCGAAAACCAAGTTCGTTTGATATCAAGGAAATTGGTCCCCGAACGAGCCAGGTGCCCTCGCGGCGTTTCGTTTCGCGTCGGGAGACATCTTTTTCAGTAGAAATCAGTTCCGCGTATCCTGGCAGGCAATCAGCGTGGAATTTTAGGTGGTCATGAAAATCGTGCGCTCGCAGGACTCCGCCGGGAGCGGCACCTAATCTTTTTGCCGCGTTATTACCGTAATCGCGGTGGTCTTCGCTGCCATTATCGATGCTCCATATTTTCGCCCTCCCGCGCCTCCGCCGTCTGCTTTTGTGGCTCTCGCTATACACACTGGAACCGAAATCGTCGTCCAATTACTCGCTCATAAACGAGCGACGCTAAAGGAAGTTATGCGCCCCGCCAATAAAAGCAGCGTCAATGACACACGCACGGCCGCCAGCAAAAAGCGTTAATGGCCTGCGTACCATGCCGGGGCCACGAGCACAATGTGTCCGGGTGTACAGGTCCCTCCAATTCCGAGGGACCTGCGAAAGAATTGCCCTCGAGGGGTTGTAGAGCTCGCATTATGTTGTTATCTCGACCGTGGCTTTCCGTCTTTGCCAGAAATTAGCGTGCGTGCCCCTTGGAGGGTGTAAGTAAATGTATCGACGCACAGAAGTATGTAGTGCGGTTGGAGTTGGACTGAGGTATTATGATCGATTTAGCGATTATGCAAACTAGTGGCGCTAGGAGTATTCGAGGCGCTAGTAGTTTGCGTGCTCGCCGTGCGTTGATAACGTCGCGGATATCAGATAATTAATTTTTTTCTTTGAGAGTCGTTAGTCACTTTTTAAATTTATTCTCTTGGGAGTAATAGTGCAATTCTTAGTTCACTGACGAACACAATAATCACGTCCACAATAATTAAGGAATGCAAATAAATTTAATTGTTAAATCGTAGACTTAATAAACAGACAAGAAGCTCTTCTACAATTAAAACCTCATACGTTGCAACGATACATCTCCTTCCTTCTGGTCCAAGGAAATTAGTTTCAACCCAAGAATAAGATTCCTGCCATCTCTTGATTACGTCGAATCCACGTACCACTGTACAAATCACCCTATACAGTGCGTATACAGGCCAAACTTTATTCAAAGTCGACGAAGACTACAATAACCGGAAAGACGACGGTCCCGCGTCATGCGCGCTGCCCATAAAAGCTTCTCAGCGGATAATACACGCATTAATAATTTATAACTCGGCCGTTAACAGTTCCGTTTTTTCGTCGTTCTTGTTCCTTCGCTCGTTTTGCTTCTCTCGAGTCGGTAGGAGGATCGCTCGGTTCCCTCGATCCTCGCGGTTTCGCGCGAGGAACGAGCGGTCGTGTCGAGCGTCGCGACGCTCAGGGACGTCTCGTTTCCACGACGATCGTCCACCGGGGCCGAATCCATTAAAATCAAGCTCGCCCGCTCGTTCGTTACCTTCTTTAAACGAATCGGGCTTACGCGAATGAGATACGCTGCGCGGACCGCGCCGATGATATACGATGACGCGAATGCGCGTGTACGCTCGGCGATTAGCGTCCACGGGCTTGTAAAACTTTATGGAAACGCGGATGTTAAGAGTAAGATGAGCCTCGGGAAGGTCTCGAGCTCCTCGCGATATTGCCACCGCTGGATGTTCGATCCTCTTTCGCAACGACCTGCTTGGGAATGATGAAGAGGTTGGTGAATTGGCAGTGTCGAAACGTAGCCATTTTTAATATTCATCGGCAAAAGAAAGGTTCAACAGATGTTATTTTTGGAACGATGATTATTTTACCAATGTGCGACGATGGGATGTTGAAATTTGGTTTGGTTCTTAATTATGAGATTTAGAACGTGGTTGCACTATTAATGTGGTGGTTAATCAGGGGATGGGGATAATTATAATTACTACATGTTCACAACCATTAGCTCGATATTACTTGCGACTAATTATTAACAATACATGTTGATGCAATTGTGGAGAATATGATTTTGCTGTAATATTAATGTCTTACAAATTATTTTCTCAATAGACCCAACGAACCCTTGTTCGCATCTATTTCATTTCGATATTTCATACACCCCTGCCTCCACGTCTCTGCTCGTACTCTTTTGATTAATAATCGTAAACAAATGCACGATCCCCAGTAATAAAATCAGCAATCTCCTACCAAAAATCTCGCGCTGGAACGCTCGGTGCGCGATTTAATCGAGTCGGATCCACCCAGATCTGGTACGGCGATCGTTAAGCATCCCTAACGGTTCTTCCCGTATTCGTCTTCGCATAACGAGCTGAAAAAAACGGCGGAGAGTTTCTGGAACACTGAAATGTGGCTTCGAGGCGTCTGGTTCTTGCGATTACAGTATCGCCAAATCAGTCATTCGCGGAGAACCTCCTGTTGGCTCTCCGATTGCGGAATCGCACGAGGAGAGCCAAACGAGCGATTATCGTCGATTCCGACGTACGACGGTTGTTTATTTTCTCCGATAAATCAAGCCCGGGGGTAATAAATTTATTTCGCGTTCGGTCTTCGATGATCGATAATTTTTTTCCTCTCGCGACCCTTGAGCGTGTTCGGAGGAACGATCGATATAACGATGAAGATTTCTTCATCCAGCAGCAATTTCCTGGCAGCGTCGTGTTTTTATCGGCCGCGAAGGTCTCATTTACATTTGCAATTAAGGGATTCGATTTTGGAAAAAGAGCCCGATACGCCTCTCGATTGGGGAACGCGCGTGGAGATACGGGGGAGTGCCGTTTGATACTCGACTACATGGTCGATTAAACCGACCTGTGGCCTGCATCTCGCGCAGCTGAATTCATCTGCAATTTTTAAATCGGCAACAAAAATTCGATTAGCCTGGATTATTTTCTTTTCTTTTCTAAAATATTGAATTTAATATCTTAGAAATAAAATAGTTTTATCGGTAGTTACAAGCGGGAACTGATAATACCTATAACTACTACCAAAGGATGTTATTCATCCCTGAATGCCTCATCGGAGTTTCAATCGAACTCGAAGAAAGAAAGATAAATCGACGGAACAATTCGGTGTGAACGGCGCCTTAAGGTGGCAGGCAGCGTGCTGGCACGTCAACAAAGGCATATTTCGCATTCACCGAGCATAAGGAGTATTAACTCCAAGAATAGTGTGCGTGGGCCGATCTCCCACGTACGCGTGTCATACGACGCGTCATACGTGACAAAGCTGTTCATGCTGGAAGTCGAACAGGTAAGAGGCTCTCCTATCTTCCAGATTGAATTTCCCCGGTAGCAGACGCTGTTCCTGTTCGCTCGTTTCGTGGATTTTGAAACAACGTGCTGGACAATCAGATACACAAACATCCACGTGACATTTTGATTGAGGTCTTTCTTTCTTGCGCTTCCTCGAACGTGGAAACCATATGAAATGGTGTTACATATACGGAAATAGAATCGAACTGACGAGATTGTGGCGCTGGAATTCAGATCTGGATCTTTCACCGAGAGACTGATCTAATTTATTTATCTAACACGTGGGCGGTTCAGCATGAGTAAACTTTTACCTAACGATGCCTGTCTTTCTGAAAAATATTCATGACATTAATGAAAAATCAACGAAAAAGGTTTCTTTTATTCCCACACTGCTGCAAAAATTAAATAAAAATTCTTGTCACCAGTTCATCAATTATTTATATATTTATTTTCAACAAGCCTTCGAAGCGAGGGTCACGTGGTTGTTGTTCGCCCTTCCCCTTCTCTACTTTGAGAGGCACAAGCGAGCCACTACCCTTGACCGACACAGGTATACGAGGGGTGCGTCTCATTCGTCGACGATCCTTCGGTCGGTATGGATCTTGCGATCGCGCGTCCGCGTCTCGTGTCCCTTCTATTCTTCCTTGTAGTTCTTGCTTGGTATTACTTGTGGGTATCTTAGTTTAGTTTCCTTAGTTTTAAGGCATGTATCTTAGTTAGTTTTAAGGCATGTATCTAAGTTAGTTTTAAGGCATGCGTGTACGAGTGTCTGTCCTCTACCAAATAATTATTCATCATTTATTAAATTCTTTTATTTGTTCGTAGGTCCATATTGGACTCGCAACTTCGTTCTTCACTTCGGTCACTATTACTTTATGTGATAAGTGAAGTGACCAACTGTGTAACTGGACAGAAAGGTCGGTTGCCGTCCTCCTGGTGGATCTGTATTCGAGAGGAAGACGATCGGCTCCTCCGGATCGGTTCTCTACTCCCTGTATCCTGTCTGGTGTAGTCCAGGCTCCCGGCGCAGTGCAGTAAGTCCCAAGCGCAGTGAGACGGGTGCAAGTCGGGTCCTATAGTGGCTCCCAACGGAGTGCAGGGTGTGGAGGACTGGTTCGGAGGCGTCGGTCGTCTTCCTCTCGAGTCCAGATCCATCAAGAGGAAACGGGACTGACTCAGTAAGTCCAGTTTCATGGTCGCGTCGTGTCGCGATTTCTATTTAGCTTCCATTTAGTTCAAATAATTATTTGGCAGAGTCAGTCATAGACTTTGGAAAACAGAGGGAGTTTGTTTTCTTTGATTTCCATGGTTTCGTACTTAGTATTAAGCTCGTCGACTTTATGTAGGGTATGCATCTATGTATGTATACTCTATGTAGAGGGAGATCGAAGGAAATTTGATTCCTTCTATCTCCGGGTCTCCAGTCGCAGCAACCTCCGCGTGGTGAGACCTGGCAATCGGTACTATTCGTGACGAACAATCATTCGTCGCGAATAATACCGAGAACTAATGGCTGCGAACTTGTAATAAGATCTTTAGATGTAAAAAGTGCAAAGTGTAAAGTGTAAGGTGCAAAAGTGGAAAGTGGAAAGTGCAAAAGTGGAAAAGTGGAAAAGTGGAAAATGTAACATGTAAAGTATAAAGTGTAAAGTGAGATTACGTTTAGATTAGCAGGGACAACACCGAGGAGCCGTAGCTGGTACTAGTGGTCCGTAAAAGAACAAAGTATCCAGTATGTAATTAGTTTTTAGAAAAATTCATTTTTATAAGTTATGCATTAACATTAACATACTTTTATTCCAAAATGTTAGTCAATTTTCACGACAATTTGTATATTTAAACTACAGATCAAACTACGGAATACATATTCTCTGAAATTTTGTTTTCTTACATTATATAAAATTATCCTATTTATAATACACTTACATTCTGTGCGAAATGGAATCCTTAAACCCGCGTAATCTAAGAGCTAGAAAACTTGTATGATGTCGTTCCTAATAACACAAATGCGTGTATTATAAGTGTCGTGCTCGAGGTTCAGACCCCATTAATAATTAATTATAACTTATTTTTGGGAATAATATTTACGTTTTCTGGTGAAAAGGACATTCTATTATTGATTCATCATATCCATAAACACATTCAGAACACTTCGAAAACTACCGTTTGCCTCGCTATATCGCTGAAATATCACACTGTGCCGCGTCACGATGATGCAAGATGCTCGATGGCGACCGATTGCGCAACGGATCTAGCCGCAGTGGACGATGGCGTGCAGCGTTGGCGGATCGATGCTTGATTTACAGCCCGTCGGATGTCTCGCGTGCTCCGCGAGGGAGAATCGACTACGCAACGCGTAATAGGTTGTTGCCGTGCGACGTCGTGGAAGTAAACCGAGTTTGCCTACATTTCGGTGTGGGTGTCGCGAAGTTTTTCGCGGGTGGACTTGATTGGCACACGCAGATACAAAGGGAAACCGAGTATAACAAATGGGTAATAAACCAGCAATGAAACTCGAGCTGATCGCAAGCAATAATGGGGAGAGTAGGTTGCTTGGCGTGCTTCTTTATTTGTCGTTTAATGTGACAGCTTTGGGTCATTTGCTCGCCAAGTTTAAAAATACATCATTCGCGTGAAATGGATGCTGTTGCGACAGAACGTCTTTAACACGGACGCGACGGGTTTATTTTACGTAAAATTAATAGCGATATCGTTAGGGTCAATTTCGAACAATTATTTACAGTACATTCCCGAAATGGGGGAATGTAATAGGTTGAATAGGAAAAAATTTGGATGTCCTCAGAATACAATATCATACAGACGTAAAAGCCTCCCCTAAAATAGCTCGAAGGTTTTGACTTTCAATAAAATTCAAATTATATGGAATACATCCAGTTCTTTCACTTTAAATAAAAGCACACAGCCTTTTACATGACGCAATCATCGTCCAGTGAAAAATGTTGGATATCCCCAAGAAACGCGTAACTCTCTGTCGCACTGCATTCAATGCTGTGAATATCCTCATCCATTCCCGTTCGCAGAAACGGGAAACGAGGAGGAAAATTTGATATATGCGAGCGTGTGCACAACAGCACCGAGCAGCAGTTAGGCGGTGGGTTGATGGGAGACCGCAAACGCTGTCGGTTTACCTAACCGGCTCGCAACAACCAGGAACCGTGCGCAATCTGCGAAAATCTAGACATGCCCGCGCACCAACTGAAATCTGCCCGCGTAGTCGTCTGAGTTTCGCAGCAAAGTGGGGTCAATTGGAGACGAGGACCTCGGTTGCCTCGCTCCCACACTCCGCAGAAATTTATTCCGTGACTCTAATCGAGGCCGACCGCTCTTCACCGCGACGAGCTGCCAGAAGGATCGTAGGAGCCACCTTCCTCGCGAATCCATCTTGAATCGATCGCAAAAGGTTCTACAAACGTCTCGTGCTTCGAGAATTAATTCATTACAAAACGATACATTTATCGTTGCATTAGTTTAACGAGGTTTGTGTCGGAAACTGATTAGGAAGCATTTGGACCCATATTTTGTAGTAATATATTTAAAGAGGTCTCTATTGGGGATTTCAGGATTTTATTATTTCAAGACAAGGAGGATAATTACAGGTCTCTCACGTTCAATTGTAATCATACATTTACTGTAATAGAAAACTGAATCCTAAAGCCTCTTTATATTAAAACTAGAGTTCCAAAATTAATCAAATGGGAAATAACTGAATATGCAGTGCACTATTCGAGTGCATATATGTCCTCTATTATTTGTATACAACGTCCTAGACCTTTTCCCCTTTCTACAGCATTTCCATTATACTTTGTACGAATATTTCCAGGGTGAATTTGCTTTGCATCCTCTAAAAGAACGTTTAATCTCAAGGACCATTCGTCATCGCTCCAGACTGGTCGAAATTTCGAAAAATGATCGTTATCGAACGGCAGTCGCGGGTCTCTTCTTTCCGCGAAGGTAAGCACCGCGACGCTGTGATTTACGGCCAGCAGCGTCGGTCTCCGTCGTCGTCGTCACACGAACGTGCATTATTCCGCAGCGTCGTATGAATCAAGATCGGTATCGCCGTTGGCTCTTATAAGATAACAAGCGCGGCTCTTGTTACGAACAAACACAGCGTGTCGAGCGTCGTAGTGGGTGGTGGTTTCGTGTGGACGAGTCTTTAAGCGTTAATTGAGACAAGAGACCGCGCGTTGGTGGTCTAAATTCTTCGCTATTCCGGGAAGGCTATTTCCAGATGTATCTACGACAATTCGCCAAGTCCAAGGAAATGAGGGGTGGAAGATGACGTCCGCGGATATATGAATTTTCTTCGTTTAGGATACGACACACTTCTGCCAAGCGGTTATTGTACACGGGCTTCCTCGCTCGCGTTCGCCAATTTTCCTCCGTTCGAGTCGAAAATATTTGTGATATATTCCGATACACTCGAAGTGGTTCACCTGTTATTAACCCGAACATGGACACCCACGTAACACGTCGACGGATTTAGCGGCGAATTCGACCCCGTACCGCGCAACTGTATTAGCTTACCATTTTGTAACCGTACGCCGCTGTCCATAACTCAGCAGACACTTGTTTGTCCGGCTTAGTGAATAGAAATTAAGATATAGATACAATTTTCCGTCGCGATCTTATCACCGTTATTTTGATGTATTCGCTTGCACGAGTTACTATTTTACTGGCAAATTTATAATGCACACGTATAATTAAAATAAATACGCGGTAAATAAGATTGCGCGCATAAATGAATTTCCAAGATGGATGTGTCTAAAATTAGAAAAGCTTGATGGCGGACATTGAAGAATTACAGTTAGTTTCAGTTCTAGAATCATTCTATATACAAATTAGAGTGTTTCCTGGAGGGATTCCGTTAGCTGTTGACCCTTGCTTTCGAGTAACTCAAAAGACACAGTTTCCACGAACGTAGACTTCATAATAGAAGGTAACAATAGTAATTGGCAATGCTTCTCGAGGATAGCTGCTTGGGCAAGGTTTATCAGTGAACCAAATATGGTGATTATGGCGGAAAGAAGGACATCCAACAGAGTAACTGGCAATTAACCCCTTGCCAATGATGGCCAACTTACTTGGAGAGCATAAGAAGTTTTCCCTGAATCGATATATAGAATTCCTTTAAACAATAAATATAACCTGCAATGACCGCATGCACAGAATATTTGATGCTTCAGCTCTATAGAAGCACTGGGGTCATGACGTTCTTATATGGTGCTCTCGTCTACTATAAAAGGTTAATATTGACGTAAATTTTTTTCCTCTTAGTTTCCTGTAGAGAGATCGATGCGTTGCAGACAATTGATGTATATGACCAGTCGCATACTGTACTTAGGAAAAAGATTCTGTCATACTTTACGACGTCGATTGTAAACTAGTTCTCGACGTGCCAATAGGATTGCTGCTCACGTTTGCGTTTATCTCTTTGATACTTATACGTTTACGAGTTAATCAATACTATCTCTAAATAATAAGTGGCTTATTTAACGAATATACTCAAAATGACACACGGAGAGTTAAAAGGGATAACACCTTTACATTTTAAGAAGCGATAAAACCCAAGTTACAATACCACGATGTCCCATTGCCCTCGCAGATTTACGACAGCCACTAACGTTTTTGATGGAGCACGATACGCAGAAAGAAAGTTGAAATTGTTCTCGTGTATCGCTAGGTACACCCAGACCACATTCCACAATGCACTACGGAATCCAACGCAAAAGGGAAACGGAGACAGGCGAACGCCACGGCCGAGGCAACTCATTCCTCAACGGGAATCGGTGTAATTAGAATTTTTCGCGCGGATCGACCGCGGAACAGCCGCGGTTATAATTCCTCGATAAACGCGCGTGTGGGATAAGTAATGCTTATCGATCTCTCCTCGATGTTTCGCGGCGACTTTCTGGAGAACGGAACGCTCGGCGTGGGAGGCATCGGGACGTAATGGCCGTCAGATAATAACGAACGGATATGCACCCGATCGACCACTGAATCAACTGTGGCTGTTTAGTATTTCACGGTTTACGGGTTATGAACACGAGGATTATTGTTACTATTATCGCTGGACCACCTGCGTGGCTAGCGCGTCGTTCGGCAATAAGGAAGAGATTTTACTTTTTCTGCCTTGAAACACTACGTTTTGTCGCTTACGAAGAGGCATGACTGATGGCGGCTCTTAATTTTTAATGAAATTGTATGTGGTGACAGAGCTCAATCTTGTACAAGAGGCGTGAAAATTACCTGCGTAAGAGACGCGTGAGTGTTTCTATCGCTTTTAGAAACTGTTATCTGTTGAAAGCAAGCTCAAAGTTAAGCTGGAATAGTCCATTTATATCTTCACAAAGAATACAATTTTTTTAAAGTTCCGCCATTTTGTCAATTTTGAAAATATTAAACATTTTCCAGTTTTATGACATAAGAAGACATATGACGGTTACCTAGAGCTTTGATTTTTTTAGCTAGCTCACTCCGAAATGGAGATACCTGTCTCAATGTGAAGGTACTGACTTTTTGTTTTGTTTGCGGATGTCGCCTGAACATCCACAGTAACATTTACTGTATCGGCATCGAAAAAATATTTTTAAGATTGAAAATTTTTTTATTTTCGAACAGCCGAAATTCATGTCACGTTATATAGTGAAAAATGCTGTAAGGCGATGAAATGGGTGGGTAGTAACAGAATAAATATGTCCCGTTACACAGCTTGTCGTGAGATATTTGTCTATATTTTAATATCTTGTGATTGGAACAATTAAATATTAATAACAATTACGGTTAGGAATAAATATTCATTCAAGACATTAATCGTGAGAAATTTGTCAATATTTTAATATCTATTGATTGCACCAACTAAATATTAATTTCTGACAATAGTTAAATTAATTATTAACAATACTTATTATTTAAACAATGATGGGAAAGATGATTATGATGTGGTATTAATGTTTCGTAAATTCTTTTGTGGATGGATCCAACGAGCCTTCGAATCGACATGTCACGACATGTCACGGGGTTGTTGTTCGCCCTTCCCCTTCTCTACCTCGAGACGCATGTGTGAACCGCGACCCTCGACACAGGTATACGAGGGGTGCGGTCTCATTCTTCGGCGATCCTTCTGCCGGTATGGATCTCGCGATCGCGCGTCCGCGTCTCGCGTCCCTCCTATTTGTAGTTTCCCATAGTATCTTAATTTGGTTTGGGTAGTTTTAAGGTTGCGTGTACGAGTGTCTCCTCTGCCAAAGGATTATTAATCAATTTGTTTTGTTTGTTCGTAGGTCCATATTGGACTAGCAACTTCGTTCTTCACATCGGTCACTATTACTTCATGTGATAAGTGAAGTGACCAACTGTGTAACTGGACAGAAAGGTCGGTTGCCGTCCTCCTGGTGGATCTGTATTCAAGAGGAAGACGATCGGCTCCTCCGGATCGGTTCTCTACTCCCTGTATCCTGTCTGGTGTAGTCCAGGCTCCCGGCGCAGTGCAGTAAGTCCAAAGCGCAGTGAGACGGGTGCAAGTCGGGTCCTATAGTGGCTCCCAGATGGGTGCAGGGTGTGGAGGACTGGTTCGGAGGCGTCGGTCGTCTTTCTCTCGAGTCCAGATCCATCAAGAGGAAACGGGACTGACTCCGTAAGTCCAGTTTCATGGTCGCGTCGTGTCGCGATTTCTATTTAGCTTCCATTTAGTTCAAATAATTATTTGGCAGAGTCAGACATAGACTTTGGAAATCAGAGGGAGTTTGTTTTCTTTGATTTCCATGGTTTCGTACTTAGTATTAAGCTCGTCGACTTTATGTAGGGTATGCATTTACGTATGTATACTCTATGTAGAGGGAGATCGAAGGAAATTTGATTCCTTCTATCTCCGGGTCTCCAGTCGCAGCAACCTCCACGTGGTGGGACCTGGCAATCGGTATTATTCGTGACGAACAATCATTCGTCGCGAATAATACCGAGAACTAATGGCTGCGAACATGTAATAAGATCTTTAGATATAAAATGTGCAAAGTGTAAAGTGTGAAAGTGTAAAGTGTAAAGTGTAAACGTGTAAAGTGGAAAGTGGTAAGTGGAAAGTGTAAAGTGTAAGTGTAATTTTTAAAGTGTACAGTGTAAAGTGTAAAGTGAGAACAGATTTAGATTAGCAGGAATATAATTAGTTTTCAGAAAAATTCATTTGTATAAATTATGTATTAACATTGGTATATTTTTATTGCAATATGTTAGTCAATTTTCACAACAATTTCTATATTTAAACTACAGATTAAACTACGAAATACGTATTTTCTGAAATTATCCGATTTGTAATGTACTTGCATTCTGTGCGAAATGGAATCATTAAACCCGTATAATCTAAGAACTGCAAAAATTGTATATCGTTTCTAATAAAACAAAGGTGTGTATTATAAGTGTTGATATTCAATTCTTTAGTAATATATTCCGAGAATGTTTGCACATTTTGAACTGTCGAAAATTTGCGATCTATATGCATGTTTCGACATTTTCTCAGATCAAGATCGAGATCGTAGAAATCACGTTTCGTCCTTCTAACACAATCTAACATCTCCTGTACACTTCCTGACATTTCCTGACAGTTCCTAATACACACTAACAACTCCTACCACCCTCTAACACCTTCAAACACTCTCTATCGTCTCCAAACACACCCTAACACCTTCCAAACCCCCCTAATATCTCTTAACAACTCCTACGGGGTCCAGATAGTTCCCTTTATTTCTCTTCAATTTCTAGAATGTTTCCTATTAATTTCCCTTCTTTCCCTGACACATCTCTTCGCTGTTCATGAGATTCGGATACAATAGGTAAGTTTCGAAATAGAATTAAAAATTATGATACCTCTCCGAATATCATGATTTCCTGATACCAACGGTAAGTTTCGAGTCAGAATAAAAATTATGATATCTTCTCGATTAACACGTGCGAAATTTCAGACGAGTTCGTCTGTACATTTTTACATCATAAAAGTATGTCAAATGTATGGTGAAAATCTCGCACATGTGGGTTGTCCTCTTCGATAGCAATAAATTCCTAAAAATGTTCATTTTTCTACAGATAATAAACGCTTGCTTCTTTAAGAGTAATACGGTCCTACGATCCACTAAAATATGCACAGGTCGAGTTACTTTGCTCGTATCGTGTGACTTAATATGCCGCCTCGAAAAAGTTCTGTTAAATCAATCGTCGGTCTCCCAAAGCGGCCGAATCGACCACCACGATAACATGTGGGCCGAATTTTCGTCGTGGACCGTGCTTAACGTCGTCCGAGTCCAATATCGTTTAGATTAGCCCGAAATTGTCGGGACAAGACGCTCGGTCGATTCCGACCAGCCTGTACGCCCACACGTGAAACGTCGTCGCATCTTAAGTGGTCCCAATGAAAAAAAGCACGCGCCCGAGCCAGCCAGCCACGGTCAGCCAACCAAGCCAGCCCCACGAGCAGCCTGGTTGCATTATAATTACTACAAATTGAATCGTTTAGCCGCTTTTAAGGTCGTGAGATAGTGTCCGGGAATGCGACGCTCGAATAAATCAATTCACGGGTTCCTCGTGTGAAAGAACCCATTCGTTTGTTTGCGCGCGAAGACGCGCGACGGATTACGGAATGCTTCCTGAGAACGGGGGAGAGATCATTCCGATCGACACGATTTCATTTTCAACTGACGCGAACCACTTGGAACCCGAAAATCGGTTTCGTCACTACGGTGTCAAGAAGGAATTCGGTTTAACTCTTCGAGTCGTACGATTTGGAAGAAACATAAAACTCCAGATGAATGGAAGAAGATGGATTGTCGTCAGCTTGCTAATGAGTTTGATTTGTAGAAATTTCTGTTTTTCTTTAACCCGTGTTATTTAGAATTTCCATTCTAGAATTAAACATTTCGCAATGAAGAAATAAGAATTTCGCCATCCGATGGAATAAACGTCACGAATTAATTGCTACATGTTGGTCGTGGCTCGCTGTATAAAATATATTGTTCGAATAAAATTTCACGACACCGAACGACGATATAATACTTCCATCCCGGTTCGATACCTCATTACGCCAACCCACCGTTTCGATCTGACGTTCACGCAAAATATGAATCGTTCGAGGCATTCAAACTCTTCCAGAAAATCGTAACTCTTGAGTTACGTTATTGTTGCAGCAAATGAGCTGTGCGTCATAACGAATCGACAGTCTTGGAAGCGTGAAACGACTTCTCATACGTCGACGGCGAACGTAGCTGCACGCTACGGGAAAACAAAATTGCGACACTCGCGCAGGACGTAGTTTCGTTGAAAAATAAAACGAAAGTCGAGGAAGGAGGTAAGTCAGGGATAGAGTTACGTTAACAACGTTCGAGGTGGAAACGCTCGCTTATCGCGCGCGTCGCGATTGAAATTTTATTAGGGATAGGAACGGGACGAAGCTTCCATCGAAACGATCGTCTCTCTCGTTCGTTACGCAGTTTATTTCGACGACTGTTTTTTTTTTTCTTTATTTTTCCCGTCGTCCATAACGTCCCGGTTTTCTATTTTACGGTCGACGAAAGCGGTAGTCGTTAGACGTACCTTTAATCGAGGTGGTTCTATGTCCAGCGTCGGACGTTTGTTCGTTCTTGGGGAATATTTCGCGGGAACGGCCAGGGTCATTGGCTATAAAAGTCGTTGGACCCCTGAGATCGGTAATTTACGACCGTTGCCCTGGAAAACGAGCGGCCTGGCGATTATCGCTCTAATTGTAATTAACGTCTCCCAGCACCGAGGCCAGCGGCCGATCGTTTATCGTGCATATTAATGCGTTTTCGCGAATCACTTGTCGCCCGCCACGATACGCTTCCGACCAGATACATCTGTTTACTTCGCCGGTCGTCCCGGTCGGAGACGAATGAAAATCGTAGAGATATCACCGTCGAGAATAGAAAATGTAAATCCGCGAGCAACCCGAGGCATTCAGCTCTCGAACATGATTCATATCTGTTCTAGATACCTTGTACTACTAAGTATCACGCGAAATCGGTCGATTGTACTTGACGTTTCATTGAACGCATTTCACAGACTGTTACTCCAATTAACATTCCGTTTAATTATGAGTGACAGCCATTATCGATATGTTTGTCCATGTTGCTTCATTCGATACAACGTACTGACAGCGTAATTAATTGTTGCGTGGGATACGGTACAAGCGAAAGGTTTGTTAAGAGATGGTATACGATAAAACAGTCATTAATTAATATTCGAGCCTACATCCCTCTCATATATTCATGATTTAACAATCCTGTCTAGTAAACATTTGAAGTAACATACTTTACAAAGTGCTCGTGAAATACATTTTAAAATATCGTAATCTTAAAGAAGGCTAATAGTATGTGATAATGTTTACTCTGTACTATTTACTATTGAATTTAACTTCGAACTAGTACATCGATAAAAATACCAAAGAATTCACATCCTTTCATGCGTTTACCTTGAGCAAAACGCGGTACATCCATCAGAGATAATAAATGTAGAAACCTGTTGGTACGCGATAGTAAACTGATTCGAATTCGTAACTATGTATTGAACTTGACTCCCATCACCGGTAATCAATTTCGCCCGGGGCTTCCTCGCCGCGTTCCCCATGAATATTCATGTCGGTAATGATGCGAATAATTGCACGACCCTTTAAGAAATCCGAAGGGACGTCCGCGACGAGTCCCTTCTGGGCATACACGTAACACGGTTGTTCATTTGCTTTCGAGAGTGAAATGTGCGATTGCAAATTATGTTGAAAAACCACGACGAGGTGATGCAACCTCAAGGGCTTTATATCTCTTTATTATAAAATACGCTCGGTAATTAAACGCGGTTTGCGCATCAAATCGCGATCGAAACTGCGAGTACTTGATTACTCGAATACAATTAAATGCAATTAAATGCAATTAAATGCAATTAATACTTTGCCATCTCGAAATCAAGCGTATTATTATCGGAATTAAGCATATTAATTGCATTAATTTATGTTACGGAATCCTTTTCTTCCATACAAGCCTGCATTTGTACTTGCGTTTAATTAAAAATGAGAAACCTTCGCGTAACGTTCGTATGATGATATAAATGATCGTTAACTGGGCTACATCTCCTTCATTTTAATCAAATAATTTTATTGTTGAGCTGGTACGAAGATGTCGCGCAATATTTTTAAATTGCGTCATTGCGACGATGCGAAGATGTTGCAACAAAGTGAAGCTGCTCCTTTAAACGAGCGGAAGCGAGATCCTGTTGATGAAAGTGGTGATAAATCATGAACTGTACGGACGTACTGAATTTCTTGTGTATAATTAATTGTGTTAAAGTTGACTGTTCAATAAACGTTTAGTGTTTTCGTTCGTTTCTAATTTTTCTATAATTTCTATTTCGGTGTTGAAAAATGAATACACCACGTTGTTAAACTCCTCGGCGCAACAATATTACGTAAAGTACCCCAAATGAAGTCGAAAGGAACACAGCTTCCCTCTTCGATTGATAATGGTGATGTTGTACGTCCACGCATAAAGCACCCTTCTGGAAACTAGACCTGACTAAGATGTCTCGAGACCTGCGACGCGTCCAGGGAGGATAACGCGAGACTCGAAGGGGGTCGAGGAGCTGGGCAAAGTGAAACGTTTGTAGCACCCACGCGACCACCGGTCTAGATGAACTGTTTGTTGTTCCGTTTCAGTGAATTACGACCGGGCCGTGGCCCCGTGTTATGGAGCCGTCGTATATTAGCGGCTGAAAGCCAGCAAATGAGATCCGGGAAACATTACAATTACCTTCGCAAACAATATTCCACCGTAGCACGGAGCCGAGAAAACGGTTATTTAAAGCCCATTATAGTCGAGGGACAAACCGAGGGAGGTGGTGCACCGAAAGACACTGGACTTACTGGGGAGGTTGTTTAACCCTTTCTCAGATTTGTATTTAAAACTTTCAAGTTGGAAGGCTATAGCTTGGCATTGTTATAAAATACTCCCACTTTAATTAATAGGTAAAAATTCTTGGACATCCGAAATGGAGTACAATAGTAACAGTTTTAGAGTTGAGAAAATTTCATATCGAGTAACGTATGAAATTCATTCTCGTGAATTTAAGAAGAAATGTGATATAAGAAGATACCTGTAAGTAGGACTTGGAGAGTCCCACTTGAAAGCAAGGATAAAGTTTGATTCGACAGTTTCAAAATAGCGTGTAATCGAGAAAATTGAGAACTTGTAGCAAATTTGACTTCATCGCGTAAAACCTTCGCCCTCCCACGGTTTCGCGCAGGTGCGAGTCTTCGTTCGACGAAACGATAAGTCACGCGTTCACTTCTACAAAGTAGTGATTTACGTAACGATTTTGTTCATTTTGTCATTGCGCAGAGCGGCCAGCCACCGACGTATTATCGTTATAAATTTCGCAGGAGGCGTCTAAGTTTTAAATCATTTCGGAATGTGGCGAATAAATGATCACTCGTACACGGATTCGTGAATAAATCATCCCCGCGGACGACGTCGTCGGGAGACTACATTGTGCGCTCGGACCGATCGTATTTCTTTTTCTTTTTTTTTTTCACGAATTTTAGTGCTCACACCTTGGCTGCCAGGCACCCATCGCGCTGTAAAAGGGAGAGAATCCTGCGTGTGGGATGTGTTCAACAGGGTCGTGGCTTGGAAACACGAGCTTCGAGGTGCTACACCGTGCTGTAGGATATTCTGGACGTGGAAAAGGCAAGGTGTCAATGAAAGATTTCTCGACGGATGGATCTTCTGAAGATGCTTCTTTTTCAGATATTCTTAATCATAAGTTCAGTGGTTCTGATTCTTTTCTGTTATCAGTATGCTACAGGAATAAGTCAAGTTTCTATTTACAGTTTTTGAAATATACGGTTAATCATTTTTTAGGCGTTTCTTAGAGATGCTTCTTCGGGCATTTAACAATTCAAAGGGTTTATACTTTGTAGGATGAGTAATTTTCGATTTCTTTCAGTCGCTGACCACCCAATGTATTAATTGAAAATTTAACAAAGATTCTGTTAAGTGGCTGACACTTTACAGCTCTTCTGATTTAAGTATCAATAATAATATTGACATCATACAGTACCTTTATCAATCGACTACTGGCCAAACTTTTATCGAAGTCTTTTACGTGTCCAGTTAATACTCTGAATCCAGATCATTGACAATGGCGACGGTATAAATAGCCCCGTCCGCTTCAATGCGTGATCAATATCGTTGACAATGAAGCCAAGATTGCATTCAGAAATTCGCTCTTTCGCTTTAGCGTGAACCTCTGGACGATATCGCAGGTCGAGAATGTTTGCCACGTGAAATTGACAAGGGGTAAAAATTAAGCTAAAGTATTAAGCCAAGTCTTCGTAACAAATTCTATGAAATGAATCGTATAATATACATATCAATATATATATATATATATATTCTACTGTAATATAATTATACAAATATATTCAAGCAACAGATCCATGTTCATATTTTTTAACCATATATGATTTTAACACGTTGATTACAACACGAATACAATATGCGAACGTTTCTGTCTGAATAAAGTTTTCTTTCCAGACAATTGAAACCTATTTCAGCCAATTATTTTTATAACGTTATCAAAGTTCATGAATTCTAACCAAATTCATTTTCTTTAATATTTTACCTTCAAAATTATGTTATTTAGTTCCACAGTAAAAAACCCTATCACCACATGTGGGTGACGTGACAAAGAACATGTTAAAGATTGCTTATGTTAGTCCACGAGCCTTGTCTATTGCACTTAACGCACATGTAAACAACTGAAAACACCAGCCTACCAGTTTCCACTCATTCCTGTACTCCTACCACCTAACATCCCAATAAGGTCTAATATCCTTGCAACAATACCTGGTTTTCGATTTTTCTTCATCGATTCCCAGCACCGTGGGACGGTGTGGTTGGTTTCTCGCTCGGATCAGCGTATCGCCGGAAATTCCAGCGCTATCGATCGGGATCTCTGGATCTCGGGCAAGGGGTGGTTGCTCGTCGCGTCCAGTCGCGGCCGAGCAGAAGGAAAAGTCATCGTCCGGCATTAGGCGCATTCAAAGCGTTCCCTAATGTTTCACGCGAGGATTTATAACATATTTAGCGAGCCGCGCCGCGATACATCGCGAGATAACGCCAGCGTTCGTGAACGTGCGCGACACACATACGCCCGTTGTTCGGAGATTTATGCGAGGCGCATGGAACGCGCCGTTGTCGCCATTGTGCGAGCATTAGGTAACCCGGCCGGTACTTCATCATCGCCTATATAATAAGGGGGAGAAAAAAGGACGGTGGGACGCGCTGGAAGACACTGTTCCAGGGAACGTTGCACCGCGGTTCCCGTGGGCAGTGAATTTTAACCCTCGACGACGACCACGCGGATCTATGATCGTAGAAAAGTCGTTCGAGTACGTTCTAGAGTCTGTTTGACAGACGTAGGTATTAGGTATTAGTTTGAGGATTGGAAGTAGTGCTCGGTATGAAATTGTTCGTCGACGATGCGATCTCAAACATTTTCCACCGTGATGTTTTCTGATCTTTTTTTAGTACTGTAGATCTCCATTTATCGGGAACTACGACACCACGGTATCTTGGTTGTCCGAGCATTCTTATAAGCTTTTAAATTTAAGGCTTTTGCTGGTATTATTTCTTATAGTATTCATGGCTTCTGGAAGGTTGCCGCGTCTGATATCATCATGTTGACGACGTCTCGCAAACGTAGTCTGCGACAGGTAGCCTGGGATAGGTAGCTCTTATTATCTGAATTCGACTCGCGCAACGTGTCACTTGTGGAAATTTGTGAACTCTAATTTTTTGCTTGTAACCGAGTTGGACATTCACTTTGCGACGGTCTGCCGCGTGTCGGATAGTTCGAAAGGGACAAATTACAGACCATATCTTCTGCAAAATTCGATCAAAAATTCACAATCGATTGCTTTTGTGAAATAGGCAAATATAAAATATAAGCATCGTAAATAGCTATATCAAACATATAAAAGAAAATTTTTGTATATCCTTTTATACGCTTTCGCTGTTTCTGACGTCTCGGAGACGTTAAAGTCTGCATAGCACATGATATGAATGACATCTCCCAGACGCTATTGTACGGCAAGCGTTTAATATTTTACCCATGACTCCTGAAGATGTTCCTTCGAGCACGGCTAATCGTGGTGGATCAGAATATGAGAAGCACTGATCCAGGCTCTCGTGTGACAAACAGTAGAGTGGAGCGTGTACGCGCGCGAACAGGTAGCTCACGAGCAACAGGTTGTTGAACGCGGACAGTCCGGCTTCACATTCGACTAAGCAGTAGTCCTAGCAAGGCCGACCGGCGCGGCGCGGCGCGGCGCCGAGAAGCGCTTATTAGAAAGTCCCAATGCACCGACGGTATGCGATTGTTCGCCACGATTGTGTCTTATTTAGATTCCTGCCGCATTCTCTCGTGTTCCCTTCAGCCGCCTCTGTCGTCGACGAACCGCGCCCGGCTGTTTTCAGCGCGACGACAAGCGTTTTCGTGACGTGACTCGATCGTAACGGACCTGGCCGCCGGTTTATATTGTAGTCTGGCCGGCTATTGTGCCGCTGTCCACCGGGATACCATCGTCGTTCCGCGAGCGAACGGTTAACCGTGCGCCAGATATGCGCAAGGACTCGTACTTTTGATCTCGTTTGGCAGACAGCTGCGCGTGGAACGTGTCCTTTCGTCCCAGGAATTGCGTGGGCGCAGACTGAATTTGTGTCACGCGGACTGCTCTGGAATCTGACTGACATATTTCCCTTTTATTCTTTCCAGTGTTTCGTGTTTCAATGATATGCGTTGGAATATTTAGCAAGTTTTGGTACAGGGAGAAATTGTTGGAGAATTAGTCCAAGAAAAAGGACTTGCGACTTGCATGTGAAAATGGACAGAGGATACACTTTGATTCTATTATTGCATAGGAATCAAATGTTGGTTGGTTTATGAGAAAGATATGCATTAGAACATTTAGGTACAGGGAGAAATTGTTGGAGAATTAGTGGAAGAAAAAGGACTTGCGATTTACAAATAAAAATGGACAGAGGATACATTTTACATTGTATTATTGAATAGGATACAACCTGTTGGTTTATGAGAAACATATGCATTAGAATATTTAGGTACAAGGAGAAATTGTTAAAGAATTAGTGCAAGAAAAAGGAATTGCGTTTTGCAAGTGAAAATGGACAGAGGATACACGTAACATTGTATTATCAAATAGGAAGTGCACACATGAGAGACGAATTCCAGCAGGGATGAACGAAAGTTCACAGGCCCCTTTATATTACTCTCGTTTAATTATTTTGCCGAAGTGCAGTCCTGAATTCCCCAAAAATTATTCGAGACCACCCCGTATATAATACCGTGTAAGAACACCAGCTTTGCCGCGGGATTACTTCATTTACACTTTATAATCGCGTCGCGAATACAGTGGGAAAGAGCGGAAGATGACTAGTGATCCGGGATCGGGTTCCACTGGTTTCGAGGGTCGCTTAATTGAATTTAAGAGGTCCGCCCGTGACTTTGCGCAAACAGAAGATCTTCCAGGGTGGGTTCCACTCGTGGAAACAGGATTCGTGTTGGGGATCATCCTGCTTCTTTGCAAGTGTGAATTTTAATTCGATCGGAGGTCTGGTCGATTCTATATTAATTTCTGGAACGTGTGCACAGTTCTATTTTCTAAATTCATTTGGATGGTTTGGAAGGCTCTATTGAATTAAACATTGTGCATTAGAAAGCGAGGTATTAATCGCTTCCAATCTGTACGAGTTCTTCTTATTGTCTTTAACAGCAAAACTCAGGAGATTTTTCAAGATGTTGAATTCACATCAACAGGTGTTTTCACGTCGAGAACATCCAGATGAAATTAACCACATGTCTTATAATTTCTATGGAATATTGCAAAGAATTTATTTTCACAAGTTTGTTATTAATATCAACACTTAATTCAAAGTTTCTGGAATCCTAAAATGCTTCACTGTCGAAATTCTTGAATTTTAAAGTGTTCCAATAATGCTTTGCCAAAAAAACTTCAACGCAGTATTTTCCAAAATACTTCCAATCCTGGAGATTGAAAAAGAAAGATCCTAATAAACTATCTCGTGAAAACAACTTGAACGTACTTTCCTATTGGTAAACGGATCATCGAACTTCGACAACCTCCCTCCTAGAATCTCAAACCGTCTACTCACCTCAGTCACAGCAATTTTCTTAATTGTTCCAGAGGGAATCCATTGTATTACAGCGTTAGGGTAACGTCTCTACCTCGAAATGTAGAGGAAGTGGCTCGAGCACGAGCTGGTGGGACGACGTTTGATGCACGAGAGCGATCATTCCGCGTCGTAACAGGGCGGCGTGCCCCTCTTGGTCGTCGAACGAAACGAACTACCCGTGGAATCGACCGTGTTCTCCATAGATACTTCGTGGTGCGAGGCAGCTGGCACGAGTGCGCCTATAAATACGGCCAGTTTTGCATAGCGATCGTCCACCGAGATTACGATCCGCGTCTTACGGAAAAACCGCGCGGACGATCCATCCTCCGTCCCCTCGACGCCATGGCGTTCCGATGCTCCATTCAGGAGGCTGCTCCTTCCATTTCGAGGTGACAGAGGCTTCGAATGGTGAGACATCCAATCCACTTCGCGGCGTAAATATCCCCCAGGTAGCCTCGCGTGTGCATAATACACGATCGTAAAGGATCCCGACGGTGAACCTGTCGACGGGCTGGTTCTCGAAACGCTGATGGGAATAAGGATATTCGTAATAGCGACCCGATACCGGGGACAGGATTCCTTAATACGGAACGCGGCTGTTAGCTAGCGCGAGAGATTCTTTACCGATGCTTTTCCGGTCAGCGCTTCTCAAACTTCGATACGATCCTCTGCTTGCTTTATTGAAACGTGTAATAGCTTGATGCGTTGACGAATGCTATAACTCTTGCTTCGATTAAAAAGTGTAGTCCTTTCATTAGGCGGTAGAATAATTGCACATACTCTGATACCTTTATCGATCAATAGGCGAATGCTCCATGCTTACAGATGCAATGCTTTTACCGATCAGTAGCTGAACGTATCATGCTTCCGTCGATTAAAAATTATAACTCCTTTACTTTTAAACGAATATTTCCTTCGTCTAAAGACTTTTAGGCTGAACTGTTGAGAAGTTAATATTCATATCTCTGCATTATGCGTAATTTCGACGCTTGCAGTGGGGTATATTGGTTTGAGAAACTCTGTTATAGATGGCATGTACATGATATCGGATAGGCGTGGCGCTTTCCTGGAGCGTGTCAATGGCAAACAAAAAGTTTCGGTGTTAATACGATGTTTGCGTTGGAAAATGTTTGTAGGCTAGAATGTGTCTTTTCCTAATCACGCGACAAATCGAATTTTCCGAACGACTTTCACGAGCACTGCACGCAATCGTTGTTTTCTCATCTCTTCGACTTTCTGGAATTTTCGTGATATCATCTCGAGTCGTCTTTACTTTGTACAGTAAACAGCGTTGCAGTCGTTAAACATAGTGTCGTTAAATACTTTTCTCAATCGTTCCATTTTATTACACTACACTGCTGATAGCTCTGATATTTATTAGAGCAAGAAAGATGTGTAATTAATAGATAGGAGTTTCTTAGGAGGAAGGATTATCGATGATAAATGGTTCGATACTACGACCGAAACAATTCCTAATTTTTTAAATAAAATTTTATCATACGAAGCAGAATTTTAATTGCTTGAGATCATTGCAAGAACATTGAAACTATCGCGATACATTTAGAAGGTGGTAATTAACCGCAATCTATTGAATTATATCATGTCGTCGCCAACAAGTGGAATGTACACTTCAAGCAACTGCAAAAAAAGTGATCCAAAGTGAAATATATGCCACAGACGAGATACCAACTAATGTTCACCTGTCCCAGGAACTCGATAGACTCCGAAAAGAGAACGCAAGAAAAGACGCGGATAATGAAGCCACGATTGGCTTACGTAGTGGGGCTCAGAATTTGTTAATTGCCTGGATGACTACACAACTCGTACGATGAAAAAATCCTGCAGATTATGCTAAACCATCGACTCCGAGACTGGCCCACCCAACTTCCCATTTTGCTGTTCGTACATCAACATCGAAGCTATCGTAGATTTTCTGCGGTCTCATGTTGCGAACTTCACTTCGTCATGCCAACGGATATCGTTCTACTTCCCCTTCTTTTTCTACTTCGCGTCAGCAAATTGTCGTTCGCTTGTCGCCATTTTCTCATTCGTGACCATGATCAATTTAAAAAAAAAAAAAAATAGAGCGAGATGAAAGTGTTCCATAGAGAAAGATTGAGGAAGCTATCTATAAAGATTACTATAAGAGGGCGGAATCCACGCTTTTCCAAGAAAATCCATTCCCTCTCTTTCACGTTTCCCTTTCTGGCTTCCACCACGAGGCACCTGTTGCTTCAAGTTGCTGTCGCAGCCGCTGCGCGGTGCCACCGCTCGGTGATCACTGATCTAGATCAGAGTAGAAGAAGAATGAAAAAAGCATTGAGCTTGAGCTTGGTTCAACTAAGTATTTGTCACGTTAGTTATTGCACTGAATCCACACATCACGATACAATTATTTCCACTCTTATCATTACTTTGGCTAACATACTTCTTTAATTTTTAGCATCTATAATTAGAAGCCACCGTTTAGTTCGCGTTATCGCAACACAACTTCGTACTCTACACTGGCCCTCCTCTAGCTCGGGTACCTCGGAGTTGCTAAGCCCGTACTGTAGTTGCATATTCGAATGCTACAGTCCCTGAGGGTGAAAAAGCATACATATATATTCTTATTTTTTTCTTTTTGTTCTGTAGTACTGTAGTCTTTTTTTTTTATACAATCCTCCTTGCACCTACACCTACCAAATCTTCCGAAAACAAAACATCTAAGACAGCGTTTCGACTAATCTCTCAAAACATTCGGATTTGGTACACCAGTATAATTATATCATTCAGAGGCACCTGATCAACGGGATTCCACCATAGTCCACGTTTATCTCATCTTTAAGAGCAAAACGAGCGGAAGCAGTTGGCAGCTATTCGATGACAGAAAGTCACAAAATACATTAGAAAAAATGACGAGCTATCCAGTAAAGGTAGAAGTAAAGGACTCGAGGACTCCTTCAATTAATTACGCTGCGCAGCGTCTCGATTTTATGTTCGTACCCGCGCCTTTTATTTCCCCGTCCCCGTGAAAGACGTGTCATAAAGTGGCGCGCCGTTTCCTCGGACGCGCGTATACGTCCCCGTTCACGGTGGAATTTATAGGTTTATTAGGCGAGGCGATAATACACAGGCAATGCGAGACGACGCCTCGCGCGGCCGTGTCTAGAATTTATTGGGAACAAAACGGGCCGCTTCTCCGTACAGCTGCGACATCCTGGAAACCTCGTCCCGCTCGACACGAGGCCGTCCAGGGGAAAAGGAACGAAGGAGGAGGGAAACAGCCACCGCCATTTTCGGGCCACGCTCGTTAAAGCGCGCCTGGGACACCTGTCATTAATTACAACCGGCCTCTACGCGCGCACGAGCGCTTCCTTCACGTTTTCCCGCCGCTGGGAATTTATCGCGACCGAGGGAACCACCTATCCGATCGAGCCTGGAATAGTTAATTGATAACCACGCGACAGGGATAGATAACATTTGGACATCACTTTATTTCTTGAGAGAGTCTTCTGAGTTACAGGGAGGGGCAATTTTGTCAATTTTTAACTCGAGTACTGCGGGTAACAGGTCCTGAAAACTTTATATGTTTCTTGATACGTGCTTTAAAAAGATGTTTCTCTGCATAAGAAAAGTTCTATATTTTTTAAATTCTAATTGGCTATTGGAAGCTTATACTTATACACTCGGTTCTATAAGTAATTGTGCCCTCTATGTCTATTGAAGAAATTTGTCTAAATTTGATGGTAGCCTTAATGTTTCCAAATAAGTGTTTCATACTAAATACGTACATGAATAAATTGTACGCATGTATATATTTATAATGAAAAATTTATTTGGAAACATCAAACCTATCATTTAAGCTAGACACGTTTCTTTAATAGACACAGTGGATACGAATACTTACAAGAATGACTGTATATACAAAAACAGATCTCCCTTATTAAAATTCTAATTCCACAGAATATGGACATTTCCACCTTGAAAAAACACCTCGATAAAAAAAAAAATGATCGAAACATCAGTATCAATGTTAACCAGATGAAATCGGAGTCACGAAGTTCAAAGTTACTCCTTTCGACGATGACGTCACTTGGGTCGCAGAGACGCTTCCTTCGACACGGCGAGGGGTGGGTGAGGTACGTCGCGTCCAGGACGACCTAAATGACGGTAGCCAGGGTTCGAGAGAGACAACGTGGCCGGCTACCTTGTGGTCCTTATTATCGTTAATTTTAATTAGAGGTTACTGCCGGGTCCACGGTGTCCCGTGAAAGATACGCGCGCCCACGGGATCAGCGGGACGTCTAGAGGCGGAAAGAGGACGGTCCCCGGCCGCGGAAGGAGACGCGAAAAAGGACACGGCGGTTGATCCTTATTATAAACGACTGCTCCTGCGCGGATGCGAGTCGTCGCGCGGTGTCCCGCCGCGAGAGTACGTCCTGGCGACCACGAACCAGACGAGATCCTGCGAGACGATTCGAGGGAGCCCCTCCCCCCTCCCCTGCGTGAATCTTCGGTAGGTGGATATCTGATCCTGTCCAGGGACAGCTCCCGGATTCGAGGGACGTCGTCCCTTACGGAAGAGTCCTGCGGAGAATCTAATTTCTCTAATTTCTGCTCCGTGAAATCGGTTGACGTTGATCCTTCCAGGTGGAGGCCTCGCTATTGGTTCAGTTTGTGTGTGTGTGTGTGTGTGTGTGTGTGTGTGTATTTATGAGTCAAGTGTAGAATTGAGTTCGCAGAAGCCTTTCAGAGGCACTAATATTAACACTTTGCACTCGAGAGGTGATTCCTGGTCACCACAAAGTTTAACGCAGGCAATAGTGCTTGTTTAGGTTTCGTTGCTTTAGAACTCGAAGTTTCATAAATAAAATGATTGTCGGTGAAGTAAAACATAGTAAAGTAAAGTAAAAAGCATCTCGAGTTGCTGATAGGTACCAAAAAGAAGGCCTAGAGTGCAAAGGATTAAATACCAGTCATACGAGAAAAATTTTCTACTCGTCTACTATCGCATTCAAGGCTGGAAACAATTGAAATAATGACGAAAGTAGTAACACGAATTGAAATAACGATTGCGATAAGAAAAAACGAAAGTGGCACATTCATAACTGAAAGTTTACCAAATTAGCGAGACAATTTCTTAGCGCTCTCTCTAAAGTGGATATTAGAGAGTCTGCACGACCCACTAGCCCCACGAGTTTTTCTTCCTCCCTCGCAGACGAGAGTCGCTGGAGGGGTTCAGGCGCGTCGGACAATTAAATCTTTTTAATCGTCCCGCGTAATTGGAGCGAATTAGCGATGCCGTCCATCCAACGGTGGATCCCACTCGCTGATTATCGCTGGTCGCCCGGACCAAATAACAGAGAGATAAAGCAGCATCGGGACGGGCCGAATGGAAAAGAACAAGAGGAATGGGACCGAGGCGGTCAGTGAAAGAGGGACTCTAGAGCAGAGGGGAGCACTTAGCGGAATACGTCCCGGTGATTATTGGCCGTGATAATGATCGAGTCGCTGCGAGTTGTCTATGGCGTGATTGCAGGTCGCAACGGTGATCCTTAGGCCATGTGCGAGGGTGGTTATTAAGAGCGACCGGTTCCAACGGGGAAAGCATCAAGGACCAGGATTAGTGACGGCCAGAGAGCCTCAACCACACGTAGCCATCGCTGCCAGAATCCAGAAAGCGTCCAGCAAGTATTCCCTCATGTCCCCGATTACGTGGTATAGGCGATATATGCATTTTGAGAATATTCAAATGTCGTGATTGTAACTTAAGATATGAATTATAATTGAATTGGTACGAAGCAAGTGAATTTGATCTCGAACAATGGAAACCATTCAAATAAGCAGGGCCTAAACATTCGACAAGGATAATGAAAGAATGTCCATTGACCTAAGAGCTATGGAAAATTTATTATGCACGACGTATACACTTTATTAATAACCCGACGTCGTAAAGAAGGCAACAGCACCAGCTCGCCAATTCGCAGGGCAGTGTTTACTCGTTGATGATTTCCGAGGGCTGAGAATTCTTTCCGCTGACGGGGGTATTTAGTTGGACGTATTTACCCTGGGGAGACAATGTAATGGGTCAGCAATTAGACGTGGAACGATTAAAACTGGGCCTTAATTGGCCGCGGTAGAGCGTCCCGAGGGATTCACACTCGCGTTCTTTCATCCCTTTTTGTCGATCGTCTTTCTCGTTCGCTCCTCTTCCGTCCTCTATTTTTCACATCGACCATCTCGCTCGCTCCCACTTTTCCCCTGCTCGTTCGAACAACCATCTTCTCACCGCCTCCACCGGCCACCCTGCGGCGATAAATCACGCGAAGCTCATGTAAGTAGTAACTAGTAACCAATTCGTGTTTGTACGACTCCTGTGAGATATTAGCTATTACAAAGACTTATGGCGTGGAACCACCCTCGCCCTCTGGCTACGAGACCGGCAATGATCGTGATCGACCTTGATTAATTGCCGTCCAGGAATTCCCGTTCTGTTTCAATGATCTGGCATTCGAGTGACAAGCTTTTCCCACCGAAAAAAGTGGTGGACATACAATCCACCTTCGGCGACTGTGGGCGCCTATAGACGTTTAGAAATTTCGCGTTTGTAAGACTGAGAGCGCCTATAGGCGCTCGTCATAGTTTGGTTTTCTGACACGTCTTGTGAACAATTTTACGTTAATATTAAATTCGTAATATTTATATTAATTCGGTTCAAAGAAATAAATAATATGGTTTTTATATAGTGAAATTCAGTAAAGTGTGCCGTCGTCAAAGGGATAATAAGTTTGATATTTCCAAATGAATTTTTCATTTTAAATATGTATATGAATAAGCTTATACATGTATATATTTATATACATATATACAACAACGTATTTACACAAAAATACACTTGGAAACATCAAACTTGCCATATAATTTAAACAAATTTCTTCGATAAAGATAGAGGATACGAATATTTATGGGACTGACTATATATATTTTACAGAATTGTAAATAGATTTTTTCGACTTTTCTTTCCTTTTCATTCGTAGCACATTTCCGTTGCACGCAAAGGTCGTAGAACCTGCACGATTTATAAAAAATAATGTGGAAACGTTATCACGTTTATAATGCACATATCATATTGCCAATAAAAAGATAAAACTATCTTTGAAATTCATTAATTTTGTCACCAATAGCTTTCTCAAACCTCGTTGACTTAATATGAACATATTTTGATCTTTTCTATGATGTTAAATAAAATAATCTTGACATAGAAATTAATTCTTGCCTGACTGGTCGCGTTGTACACTTTTTTCTAAAGCTTCTCTCTTTCCGTGTTCGTGTTGCACGATCGGGAACAAATTAACAACGCGACGCTTACACGCTTATGAATTCATGCAAATATTACCGGCGAAGATACCTATAATAATCCCAACCCATAATCATTTACTTTTTTTTTTGTCTTGGTTGTCCATCGAATTCACATATTTTCAGTCTTCTCGTCGAACTGTTTATCATGTTTTGTCACGCGAAGATTTGCTCGCGTTTCTAATCATCATATTTAAAGACGAACAAATTTGATTTTCGCAGAAGCGGCTGACGGTGATCTCAAGTAGGTGCGACGCACGAGCCCAGAAAATTATGCGTTTCACCGTAGTATACTCGTAGTAATTACATTCTTCCAATATTTTGTAATTATGGTAATCACATGCTTTCCTCGGTGTTTCATTTTCAAATTCGCGTCACAGAAGATTGACTTATTAGCGAGACAACAGTGCAAGTATGTAAATACCTGTGATTCATTGAGAGGAATAAGCTTATAAAAAAAAAAAGAATAAATCAAACAAGATTCCATGGCAATGATTGCATTTAACAGAATCACTAACAGTATATAGGAGCAATAATATATAGAAAAGAATGAATAGAATTAGTTGATCTTTTGAACAGATAAAACCAAATCATGTTGAAATAATTTATATACCGGACGATATAAATTGTAAATCCAACATTTAATCACTACTGCAAATAGCTGATGAATAATTGATCGAAACATTTCGAAACCACAAAAACAAAAGAACGATCTAAGAGAGTCGGCCGAAAAGGTGCTCGCGCATGCGGTCGTTGAAGTCTCCAGCGCTCAAGCATCGTTCCTCGAGCCTCGAGTGCCAATGCATCGCTCATTTCGAGGAGATGGTCGCAAATTGCTCGCGTTTTCCCTCGCGTTCCATTTCAGTGGACGATCATGTCTCTGGGCATCCGCCCGCGGCTCCACAACCCCCGGAGGCCGGCGATTACGAATTTCTGGCTGCGTCGTTTGAGCTTCTGCCTGGAAAGGGGACGACGAAATCGTCGTAAGCGGTAAATTACACATATGCTGAGTAGACACGATTCAAATTATTATTATCATCATCATCCGCTCGGCCACGGAATCGCTCTTCCGAGAACGGTTGCACGCGCTCGGGGACGCGGCGTATGCTAAAGGCCGTCTACCCGCTTTCGGGGCCATTTCTTTCCTCATTTGTATGCGATTTGGTCTGGCAGCGGTGCCCATGATACCTCCAGCGAGACTCTCTAATAATTTGGAGCTTTTCATAGGCATTTTCAGTGGTTGACAGCCAGAATTCTAGTTGAAATAGCGGGAAGAATTGTTTTAACGTGGCGAAAAGAAAATATAAAAAAACACGTGGAAAAAGTAATGCAAATATATAAATATTTATAAATGTTCGATTATTGTTACGATGTTCTCAGACCATTGGGTCAATTGAAATGCGAAAGAGCTTACCATAAATAGAAGTGTACGCTTCAAAGGTAACTAACGACTATCCACATAATTATGAGATTGCGTGTATGCAATTTTCGCACAAAACAGCGCCACTTAATAGTCGCGTGTAAACAGAGCCTGTCGCGAAGAATAGAATTATTCGTTAAATTGTGTGCAGTTTAAAAGAGTAATGATAGTCATCGATCTAATTGTCGGAGATTTGAGCAGCTAATGTAGGTAAAACAATTTCGAAATGGCAGGGGCGGAGAACCACTGTGGAAATGATAGAGCACACAAAGCAATCCCGCATTTCGAGCTCGATTGGAGGCGATTCCCGTAATACGTTATTAATTTGAATACCTCGCGCGCCGTTGAATTATTTAACGACGCGATTAGGCTAATGCATCGCGCGTCCTCTTCTATTAAAACACTCCTCGGACTATAAGTGTCCCGATTTTGTGGCTGATAGGCGAGACCGCTTCTTTTTGCTTCGTGATTTCGGTTACGGTCGAGGTCCTGGCTCGTCTTCCCTCGATTCCTTTTAATTGCGATACTCGATTAGCGAACGAAATGCAAGATTCTTCTCGGAACCCGTGGACCCCTTGATTATTGTTATTACGTTTCGAACGTTGAACACGTATCGCGCAATCGTTCCGCTCGATAATTTTACATTGATGGAATCGTTCCGGGGGCACGTGCCAATTATATCACTATGCTATTTTCTTGTAAACTCTTCCCTTTGGATAGCCTCCTTCTTGTTTGCTCGCTTGGGCGCGATGACTTGTAGATTCGTGGCTGCCAGGTGGACCTCGAGTGGCTATGACCTGGATGGCACTCTTTAATCGCAAATCGTGAAACAAGTACGATTGTAATAATTACTGCAGAGGTTACTTTTATTTGATAATGAGGGTATTCGCTGGCCAATTAATAGAAGTCTCCTTTTATGATTGTTCATCGACATGCGTTATTTCAGATAGGCGCGAAGACAAGTATTCGTATGAAGAAAATATTTTTTCTCAGATTGTGGTTCCTTCATTTTCGCTAGTAAGATTCGAGTGCCTCTTGTATTTTTATCGGGGACCTTGTACGCTAACGCTAAATAGAGAACGAATATTTTTTATCGACCTTCAACTGGGTTCAGTTAAACACAAATATAAAAATATTTTTGGTCTGTTAGAAATACGTCAATCTACGAAAATGTTCAAAATGTCCCCTCTGAAGCATCAACGTAAACTGTTACGTGACAACTTTGCCCGCAAATAAACGATAAAAATAAACACACCAAGAACAAATTCCTACCTAAAATGGCACTCTCAATCCATTTTATTAAATGTGTAGCAGCTGTGCAACACGGAGAATATTGAAAATGGTTGAGTGCAAGGAAACCTTCCCTCCCTTCCCTCCCCAGACACCGATTCCTCACTTGGAATCGCTGGTTCCGAGGACCAGTGTCCCTCCCTCGCACCCAAAACGTAACATTACCGCGGAACAGTCGCAGCTCGGGGGGCATTCCTGAAGTCTGCGCAACGCCGAGCCTGCGAGGGGTTGGCATTCCGATCGTAGGTGGTGCAGAAAAGGGAGGATACGGCCTTTGTCCTCGGGGACCACGGGAAGCGTATCCACCAATTAGGGATCCTGGCCCGCGGGTGAGGATTTCGAGAATATTTGAGAACCGCGCACCGACAGAGGACGGAGTTCGTCGAATCGACGGATGCCACCGCCGCCTAGGAATTTCGTGGGTGGGTCTGCACCCTGGAGAACGCGTGGTCCACGGCATACTGCTTCGGTTTTCTCTCGACGATGATTTTTTGTCATTGAGGTCACTTTGGAGGCTGATAACGCGGTGTAAAATTTTTAGAAATTCAGAGCTTTTTAGAATCCATAAAAGAAACAAGAAATTATGTTATCTCTTTCAGACCTGGCGACCACAATTGAGGACACAAAATTTAAAAATTACCGACACTATCGTTTAGTGCGAATGTCATTTATGCACACGAAGAAAGACCAGTTTTCTTTGAAAACTACACTATTAGGATTTTTTTTTTACTTTTTCCGTACTAATTTTAGTCCAAGTTAGTTATAAAAGTTGAATTACATTAGTACGAGACAAGAAATAATTGAGGTCTGAGAAGGTTAACTACTGTACTGTTATCGGCGAAATTATTCGTGGAGAACAATTTACCTATTGTCTGTGGAATAATAATTTTTCCAGTGAAAAAAAAAATGTATTACAATTCAGATACCTGTTAATGGTTATAGTCAGGACCATGGCAATGCAGAGGTTGGCGATAAAGAAGAAGAATCTAATCTAAGAGTCATACAGTAAAAATAAAATAAATTCATTCTTACTGCATTATTAAATTAGAAAATATTCTACATGACCTTGAACATCAGTGTTTGATAACTGCTTCGGTTCATAAATTAAACTCGTTGAAGTTGAGTGTAAGCAATTTGCCCATTTTCTATCGTTTTCAATCTCCTTATAATATCCTCTTTCAAAATTTCCTAGGCAACGTTTCGTCAGTCGCGTTAATTCCTCGGCCATACATAAATTTCTTCCTTGAAAAATTGCTGGTTCCCCCCAGGGCGGGTGGGTGCCCGTAATGAGGGCAAATCGGAATCCCATGGTCTCGTTTAAAGTTTGGTAAAATAGAACGTCGGTTCACGGAATCGGTCGAACGAAATCCGGTGGGCCTGCCGCGTAAAACGCGCGGGTGGATGATTACATGATTGCCCGGTCATTATGGGAAATTTTCAAAAAGTTCAGGTCCTAGTACCTTTTCGACACTCGGGGGTAACCTTTTTTACCTTAATCGCGTCCATTACCGGAAATTTTGGAAAGCTAAGACCGCCTCGATTACCAGCAGAGGCCCTACCTCGATGGGCCTCTTTGATCGCGCCGACCTCGCTTAATTTCTGCTCTTATTGGTAAACTATTTGATATCTTAATACGATCTCATGCTTAAAAAAATTCAATACGTTTATTAGAATCGATGAACAATCCATTAAGTATCTTATTAATTTTGTTATTATTTTAGGACGTAATCTTCTCGGAAATTCTTCACTTTGCCATCAGATTATATTAAAACTGTGTAGCTCTTATTTAAAATGATATCTATAGATTGTAGAGTGTCTCTTCTGATTGCAGCTCATCTGGAAAATCAACCTGCCAAAAAACCACGACGTTTAATAACGTAAATTTTATTGTTTAAATTAGACGTGACAGTATTATGTCGTATCTACAGGAAAAGTACAAAGTTATAAGTTATGCTATATGTATATCATATATATTATAATACGATAATAATCGCACGAGACAGCGAAGAGATTTTATTTTAGCGTTTTATGAGTTTCGACGGGGGATGATATCCTCGATAGAGGGGATGGGTTTGGGTTTGTCAGGAGTGTACAGGAAGGAGAGGGGACGTGGAAACAGGGTTAAAGTGGAGGACGTGAAAAATATAAAAATAAACGTGAAATCGACGGAAGCAGCCTCGACAAAAGGCACGACAAATTGCTACACGGAAGCAGACGCTCTTCTTCTTGCTCTTCTTGTTAGACGCTCGGTTTCTTCGTTCTTCTTCATTCGTTTCTTTCTCGATTAATCGTTTACTCTAAAACACATTCTGCGAGTCAGGTGAAACGAAACATCGTAAGGCAGCCTTCTGATCGCGCAAAGAAAGGAAATTATCTCCGCTAGTTGCGCGAGCAAGAGTAATTTCGTTCCTTCATCGAGAAAGCAGCATGCTCACAGTGTAAACGCGATCGTCGTTCGTAGTTAATTAATAATAACTCAATGTCGTCGAGGAACGCAGCGAGGAGAGATTCTGGGGGGTTTTTGATTCGCTGCGTCTTCGCATGCGCTGCTTCGCGTCTTTCTCCCCGATTTCCATCCTCCATTTTGCGTTGAGTGCGTGTATGCGTGTGGTTTTCAGGTGTGCGACTGAGATGGACAAAATTCTCATTCGGAACCTTAAGCGTCGAATGAATGTTAAAATTTTAATCGAAGAATGAAATTGTATCTTACATCGGATGAACGAAAGTTATCGGTACTGTTGTTTGATAGAATCAATCCTTTATCACTCGAATGAAACCTTGCCCATCTCTTGGGACAAACGAGGCTTGTCCGCGTTGACTTCGTAATAGAAACAAAACGAGGAGAGACACGGTCCATCATCGCCAACAACGAGGGGCGTGTACCTCGTGAAGCGTGTGTATGTACAAGAAAAGACGCGCTTCGTTTCCCTCTCTTCCGGTTTCACGGTTACTTTGGCGATTGCGACAAGCAACAACTTAAACCTACGCTTCCTCAAGGTTCGATGCTTATCCAGCTAAGAATATCGCTCGCTCAGCCCTTCGACGCTCGGGGAAAATCTCGTTTCGTACCTTATCGATCTAGTCGGTAAAAAATAGCGATTAATATGAGCGTACGTATATGTTGTCATGATCCTCTTAATACGAGTAAGTATCTATATATATTAATAATATGCGTAATATGCGAATATTTGGCGTGACTTCTGGGATCGATGAGACAGTGTCGAGTATTAGTGGGAGAAAACACGTTGCTCGATGAGTAAGTTTAAATAAAAAGAAAATGGAAGACCGATATCAAGATGGCGCAGATGAAACGTCGATGCGAAGTGGAAATGTACAGTGGCAGTATTTTTTTTTTTATAGCCAAGGACAGGACAAACGCTGCGACTTGATTTTAAAAATTACTTCCCAGCGTGCGAATAGATTTTGGGATACTAAAATTTAATCTAGAACGAGGCTATTAAAATGTTCACCTCTAGAATACAGTTCGAATACAACTGGAGGGCCCAATGTATCTAATTTTCTCCAATCTAAAAATAAACCGGTTTCAAGGGGTGTGAATGTGCAAAATCGCATGGAATTCGGCATTTCGCGTGCACCAGCTTGACACACTCGAGTCAGTAAAAAATATAAAAGAAAAGTTACAAGCAGGCTGCTCGATTGATCCACGTATCGCAGGAAGATTTTACAAATGTCGTTGAACGTAAGCCTAGAGATATTTGCAACGAAGAGTGACGAGAAATTAGCGGGGCGATTACGCGTACCGAGAGGAGGATTTCCGTCTCCCACGATCATCGCTCTTACCGCTACGCTAACGTATGTACATCAGGGCAAACACGATCGCAAAGAAACTCTACATAAAAGAAAAAAAAAAGAAAGGAGAGGCTACACCACGAATCTACAAGAAAATTGTGTCTCTAAACTCATTGGCTGGTTTGAACGCCACGACTTTCGCTCACGATTCAAACGGTCGAGCTCTCTGCGTCTTCGATGCTTTCGACGTCTCGTTCATCATGAACGATGATATTCGGTTAGCTCTTCCGCAGTCTTATGATTACTACGACGATCTGTCGATTTCCATTACCATCGATAGCGTCTCTACGCGAAAATGCACTTTCACTTTTTTTCTTCCGATGCTCTCGAACCTTGTAACGTTTATTCACAAGAAGCAACATCCAACTGTCATATGATTTTTGTGAAATTTTTCGGGCAGATAGAGCATTGAAAAACATTATACATTACTTTATGTTCACTATTTATATTACAGGCATTGTTAAATCTATCGAGGTTTATTCTTTCGTGAAGTCATACTTTGACTTCGTTGAAAAAAAAAACATAGATTTTCGTCCTACTTCTCTTCAGAAACACACTCTTTTAAAAGATAAAATAAAATTCACGCAATGAAGAGTCTCCTGCACTCGTTCCATATGTCTTATAGATATATCCTTACTGTCAACCTATACATATAAAAATTGTGTTGCCTAATGTTTTTCGATGCTCTGTGCACAATATTTCATAAAAATCGACGTGTTACATTTAGTCGATGTTTCTTGCCAGAATGAAACGTCTATATATACGTCTATATGTATCTCTCTCTCCTTTTGCGTAGAATCGTTATCGGGCGCAACGTCAAGCATTTTGCATCCGATTACACTCTACGCCACGTTCGCGCGTAGCCGCGAGGTTTCAGGAAGTTTTAATTGGTCATGGTTGAATTATACGCGAATAGATGAAACTTTCTTCCCGTTTGTGTGTTACGTCGACATCGCTCGCGATCGCTCGTCCTCGTCTTTGACGCTCGTCCGCCGTGTTTCCGGCAACGATTTCTAATTTCGCTCCGATAAAAATTGTTTCGCGTGCAGCTCGCGATTCACGGCTAAATTTAATCTCGTGTTTCTCTCCTTTTCAGTAATTGCATAGTACAGCAACGCTAGCACCGATTTCAACGGCCCTGAAGTACGTTGGAGGAGGGGTGTCGTTAGACTTCCTGGAGAAGGTCTTCCAGGACAAAATTGACGAATAAAACGATTGGAGAATATATTAAAGTAAGTATAATAAAGAAGCGACACTCTAATTTTGTTCATCTCTGTTGGGAACAACTCTCCTCCAATTTTAATCTCTCTCTAGATCGGTTATAAATCAGTGACAACGTCGTTTTAATACATAATTAATTATCTTTCATTCTCTTCTCATGCGGATAAAACGAGGGACACAGAACAAGAACGAACGATGGCGATTGGTTAGGCGCGATCGTCTTAAAAATGGAAACGATGAGCGCGAATGACGGACAGCGTCAACTTAGACTGGTGGCAGAGCCCATAGAGTCGCAGTCTTGTCAGCTGAGGTACTGAGAAACGAGAACTCCGTTGGATGCCATCGTCCGGAGATCACTTTGTCCTGGTGTTGTGCGACCACCACGCTAGGCAAGGGCATCGTTAGATCACCTGCAACCATAAACGGTACGGTGTCGTTATGGATGGCTCTCGCTCCCTATGCTGGTAGGACGTTTCTTTGGGAATTTAATAAAACCCGAACACCAGGAATTGTTTAATGCTTTCATGTAGTGAAAATTTAGGATGTCTCACCTTGCAGGTCCGTGAGTACTAGCTTGTTATCGTATCCACCAGTGAGCAGGTAGTACGCGGAAGGTGAGAAACGTATGCTCCTGATGTCGGCGGCGTGGGGTTTGAAACACTGCACGGTTCTACCGCCCCGGATGTCGAAGAGGACGCAGCTACTGTCCTCGTGACCCGAGACCAGAAGACGTCCAGATGGATCGACGCAGAGCGCCGCTACCGGGCTGCCAACCTGCAACGGGATCAAATGCTGCTCAGACACGCGATACTGATTCCGTTCTACATTGATTCGTATGACGTCCGATAAAAGTTCGATCCTGAGAGAGAGAAAGAGAGAGAGAAAGAGACAGTAGAAAGTGGAGTGTATGACTGGTGACGCGAGGAGGTATGATCGGTGCGATTTAAAAACGTGGGTCGAGGCTTTATCGGACGTCGAACTAAAAACGAAACTCAAAGAACGAAAGTCGATGTCGTCGGTGCATGCTGGATGCATGTTTCGTCACAGAAATCTAATCCTTATAATCCCTAATTCGACAAATATAACTTAATGTGTTTATCGAGCGTTTTCTCTGGGTTTATTTTGTATTATTCGGTACACAGAGTGCAGGTACCTTGCGCAATTGAAATAGAGTTGTGTAACACTGTAAGAGTACAATAAATACGTAAAAGTAAGCGCTAAAGAAACACATTTAAATCATGGTTGCATAACCATGGATTACTAGGACCGATTTTCTGTAACAACGAGCACTATATATTAGAAATTGCAAGCAATCCTTTCTACGAGAACGATTGCATATATTTGCGATGCAATGTCATTCTAAGGATTCTATCTTGGGGTTAGAAAGGACTCTTGCAGCTACGGCCGATGATGGGAAGAAAGCTCTAGCCGAAAAACAAATGAATGGACCTCGATTTCCAAGATCTATTCACTTCCTTCTCGGTGAACGATGATAACTATCTAAAACAGGCCTGTCCACGAATAGAATGTAATAGTTCCTTCTTATTTAAGACTCAGAGCTCTGAACTGCATAGATAATTATACTATTCCTGAATTATCACCTGGTTATCCTGTACAAGCCCGATCTAAGACTGACATCAAGTGGTACAAGTTTATATATAAACAAATTGAAGGGGAAATATATTTGGACTATTCATGATTTTACCTAGACCAAACAAAATATTGGGTTGTTCAGAAAGGTCGTGTCAATTTTTAAGAAAAATTCAAAGACATATTGGAATTTTGATCTACATTTATTAAATAACATAGGTACCATTGTGTTTCACACAACCTTTGCACCTTTATGTACATACACATGTTACTCGTTTTCGGTCATTCCAATATATTCAGATCTGTACCACCTACCAAAAATCGGTATGAACTTTCCAGACAAACAAATAGAATTCTGATCTTCTAACGTTAACTTATAAATGATCCAAGAAACTTGATTTGTACCACTTGGGAGTGACTCTGGAATAAGGAATCGTGATATCGTTTAGAGAGGAGCTAAACTCACCCTGCTGCCAGGTACCGTCGCTGGTGTGACCATGTTGACGCACCCCCTCGTTCTGAGGTCCCAGAACCTGACGGTTTTGTCCTGCGATCCGCTGACGAACATGGCGCCTCCCCAATTGTACAGGGTGAGCACGTGGCCACTATGACCGCTCAGAGCCTGGAAGGGTGTGCCTGTCGCGCAATCGGTGACGTAAATCTTGCAGTCACCTGCGCCGCCGCTAATCAACAGGCTCGACTTGTTCGAGGTGTCTTCGAGGAAGCACAGGTCGCGAACCGTGCCGTCGTGCATCGTCAGCTCCACTTCTTGACCTGGAGCAACCGTAAGGTTACGGAGGAAAGTGTCGTTTACGGAAGAGAAAGTTTTTCAGGAACCTTATTATGCAAGAATTGCGCGAGATTGGGTCGCGTCGTGTGACAAATAGCGAGTTGCTGAAAATTAATGACCACCTCGCCGACCGTGTGAGAACTGCTCGTCATTTCGCGAGGACGTGTCATTAATCTAAAGTACACGTTACCCTTCGGGTCGGACACTTGTCCAAAAACTGGTAGGAAATTCTGAACGTGAGTTTTTAAGGAAATGTGTGTCACCTGTACCCATGGGTCGTGATTACTTAATCTCTGATTATTTAATCGCAACCGACACGAGTCATGTTACGCGTAACACACTTTCGTGATATCGAGATTTCATATGGAAAAAAAAGAGAACTGAATGTTATAAGAAGTAACAGGTGTCGAGTAGCGGGTTCCTTGAATATTGCAATTATCGATCCATTTCCTATTGGTGATTTTTTTAATACCAGTCCTAGCAACTTTGAAGTAACTATGTTGCACTGCTTGGAGATATCAAACGTAACCCTTTCAGATCGGAATTAATTTTTTTTTAAATTGAAAAGCTTTTTATTTTCAAACAGCCGAAATTCATGTCCTGTTATATGGTGAAAAATGCTGTGAGGCGATGAAATGGGTGGGGAGTAACAGAATAAATATGTCCTGTTACACAGCTTGAAAAGAACAGCAAATAAAGAAGAGGACGCACAGTGTGATATTTCAGCGATCTAGCGAGACAAAACTTATGTGGTCCAATATTTCAGAACCTATTAGGTCGTCCACACACGACGCTACTCAAAAGAAATGTAATTGGTTGGTGATTAAAATCACAAACTAATCACTTATTGGTTAGTAATGATTTTGAACATTTTTAGAAAAAGCATCTACCGCTGTCCGCGGGGTGTACTATTACCAGAAAATCATATTCTCAGTCATTGCTTGATCAAATATTGTTAATAATTAATGCAACTATTGTCACAAAATTCATTTTCAGTTATTCCAGCTCACAGATATGACGATATTCTTATCAATATTTAATCGAAGTCTAAATGTTATTATATGCATTGTAAATATTCAATTAATTCGAAGATGCACATATATAATGCATTTTAAAGTTTTAGATTATTATACCAAAGTTTTTCGAGAAAGTAATATTTTCGAACACAAAAAGTTGAGAATAAGATATGTTTCTATATGTTGATATCTATTGATTGGAACAATTAGAACTTAATATCTTCGACATAATTAAACATTTGTGATATATACAGCGTGATATATACGGCGAGAGCTAATGGCTGCGAACTTGTAATAAGATCTCTAGATATAAAAAGTGTAAAGTGCAAGAGTGTAAAGTGCAAAAGTTGAAAGTGTAACGTGCAAAAGTGTAAACTGCAAAAGTGTAAAGTGTAAAGTGAAATTAGATTTAGATTTAGATGGAAACAAAATCCTAATAGTGTAGTTTTCGATGAAAACTGGTCTATTGCTTCATGTGCTCAAATAAAGACATTTCCCCTAAACGATAGTATCGGTAGTGTATGAATCCTCAATTGTGGACGCCAGATCTGAAAGGGTTAAAAAGCTTCAGCGATATATATATAATGTGTATATATGCGACATCGAATATGATGAAAGTTAATTACCCAAGCCTCTGTACAAGTTTCTATGTTACAAAGTCCAAGTATAACAAGCAACAGGTAGTCTAAGACTGCAAGAGTGTCGTTCTTCAACTACTATCTAAGCTGTCAATCGACGCCTGAACTGATTCTTTTTTATTCACCTTCAAGGTTCGACGTGTCAGCTTTGAAGCGCATCAGTTTGACAGTCTTGTCGTTGCTCCCGGTGGCCATCATCTGTCCATCAGGCGTCCACGCCAGGCAATATATCGAGCCCTTGTGGTGTTTCGTTCTCTTGAAGAGAACCGTGGGCTGATACGTCTGGTGATCCTCTCTGGAAAAAAACGAGAAGCCCAACAACGGGATCGTTAACGCTTTTCTACAATGTTTTGTCGTGCTTTTTCGTCCAACGATCGG
Organism: Hylaeus anthracinus; assembly: GCF_026225885.1. NCBI lineage: Eukaryota > Metazoa > Arthropoda > Insecta > Hymenoptera > Colletidae > Hylaeus > Hylaeus anthracinus. The sequence continues at coordinate 6,213,785 of NW_026535289.1, read as the reverse complement.
AGCACGGTTGTTCCATTTCACCGCGCAGCTATCGCTAAAACGACGAAACAGAGTCACGCACGGCCTGCGGATTCGAGCAATCAAAGCGCCAGTTTGCCAGCATCTGCTCGCGATTCGTTTCACTTTTCCCCGCGTTTCGACTACTCTACTTTCCATCTCGATACCATGAATTTCAAAGGAAAACAGAGGAGTACCTCGAGGATTCTACGAGGGAGAAGCTGCAAAGAGTTGGCTCGAAGCGATGATTCGCTATGCAGGAGAGATCAGTCGTTCTATAAAATTCATTTTTGTCGTATCAGGACCTGGATTATATGGTACGATACTCCAATCGATAGCGAAATAACCGTTTTCAAACATCGTTAAAACTGAGTTCAACTCAGAAGTACTCCCTTCAGTTCCCTAGTATACGTTGTCTGTTAGATTACGATAATGACCGTTGTAGAAAAATTCAAATATGATACAAAGTGTATCGATATATGATCAAAAAAAGATGCTTCAGAATTTTATTTTTTAATATTAAAATTCCCCTGTCGACGTAATGAGGGTATACATTAGGTGGACTGAAAAGTAATGTCGTTTCTGTGAATCTCAATACATATTTATCATTCATCAGCTGATTGATTTGTATCGATCTGGTATTGAACATTTGCACGTTAGGTGGCAAAAGGCTATTGATAACGAGGGTGATTACATAATTGGTTAAAAATAGAAACTTATTAAGAACATATCTGTTTGAATTTAATGTAAAAGAAATTACATTACTTTTCGGTCCCCCTGATACTTAAACAACATCTTCATATAGGTTTAATCGTGATCATGTATACTTTCATTTAACTCTTTGCGATCGGTGTCACCGCTGTGGTGATTTTATGTTTTCATGTATGAGAAGCAGTATTAAACACAATAAATCAGATACAACAAATTCTATGTTTTTTAATATCCATATATTTACTTTAAATCACATAGGAAGAAATAATTCCGAAAAGCTAAATTCGTCCCGACTAGGTGGTACTCTCATCAGAGGGTTAAAATAAGTCGAATCTCATGCATTCCATACCGTTAATTAAAAATTCGAAACTAAAATCCTAAAGCCCCTTTCGGAAAATTCTTTGCATGCATGCATGCATGTATTTCCTTTGAATTTCGTTGGAGTCGATCTCTCCAGCGAAAAGGGAACCCCGTTGTTCTCAGGCGTCGCTTTCCTTCAGCCTCGATTTCTGTGACGTTCCCAGGTCGCCGTGGCTTCGTCACGTCCCTAATTAAACGAGGAGGATGCGAGCAGGCAACAGGGGATCGCTGATTCGGTCGTGGAAACGAGGGGAGAGGATCGTCGATAGGACTCTGAAGAGAACCAACGCCGCTTTCACACCGACTGCTCGGTTTTTGCCTCGATTTTAATTAGCCACGAGTTTTCCCAGCCGAACCCGAGTTGGATCTTTCTGCTCGACGTTCGAGGACTGCCTCGATCCGTCGTTCTCTCTTTCATTGCTTCTGGGATCACTTTCCTCCATGGAAACGCGCGAATCGCGTGCACGAAATCATTGGCGAGTTGATAGGTAGGAATTTTCAGGTGCTTTGTTAGAATCAACTGGATCTTCCGTTTTACTTTCCCTTTGCAAGGAATGATCGAGAGGGACGATTGACGATGAGCCAATGAGACAAAGAGGTGTTTCAATATAAATTTTTTTTAGTCAAACTTCTTTCACAGTGCAAGTAATTAACCCTTTGCACTCGAGGGGTGACTCTCAGTCACCGCTAGGTTTTCTTTAGATTTAATTTCTTTGGAACTCGAAGTGCCAATAAAATGATTGTCATTGAGGCAAAGGTGACCTGATTCTCAAATCTCAAATTAGAGATATCATTTTCGAAGTCAATATAATCTTAGCGTTCGTGGCAATAGAATGCTAAGAAAGCATGTCGAGTTGCTGGTAGATACCAGAAAAAAAGGCCTCGAGTGCAAAGGGTTAACCTTAACACTAAACCTATCACGACATGTCAAATGACCGTTTTCCATATTTTGGGTACAATCATTGTATACAAAATAAAATTCATATACGATTGTTCCATGTAGTATTGAATTTAGTATCATGTGAAATATTTCTGCATGCAATTGAAAAAAAGTGTCTTTACGATCAGTCATTTAATTGATCAAGGTAGAAATGGTAGGTAGGTTTAGTGTTCCATTCAGAAATATTTAAATGTGTTATGATTGGAGCATTAAACGGAGAAGAATGATAGAAATTAAGGTGAATGTTATCGTAAAATGCGATATAATCGCCGATTTAGAAGTAATATCGTAGATATCCAAACGTGTTTGGATACTATCCTTAGATCTACGCTAAAAGAAGCGCACAGTTCAATTTGAAGAATCACCCACGATCCTAATTATACCAAAGAGAGATAAATATCTCAACGAAAATAATCTTCACCTTTCACTTGCCTCATAAAACCATTCAACTTTTCTGCCGAGCGCCTTTTCGTATCCTCAACCACTTAAATACCGCGGCTGAGCGAACTGGCAATATAAACGCCGACCAAAGGAACGAAACCATGCCTAATGACCGCGATAAAAGAAGTAATATCAAACTTAAAGAGCGATTCTCAAATAAATTTTCTGCAATCGTCTCTAGATAGCTCAAACGTGGAAGAAGAAAGCGTTACGTTGTTTACAGATATACATTTCACTTTCTTCGTACATTTACCTTTTCAATACTACATTTTTTTTTCAATGATGTGCAATTATAGTGTGGAAGATTCAGTAGATATTCTAATAATTGATTAAGTTGGATAAATACAAACAAATGCCAAGTGTCGAATGAAACGCGTGCATGAAACGATTGCAGCAAACGTATTTAATATTCCGCGCGAGAATTATCAAATTCAAAATACGTGTGCTTAATGAATAGAATAAAATAAATAAACAAAAACACGTTCTGCGACAGTCTAACGCATCATCGAGTGAAACGAGGTCGAAACAGCTCCGATCGAGGCGCGGTTCTCAATGGTCGTCTCCTGTAACGAGAATCCTCGTTGTCATTCATCGCGTCCGGCAATTTTCGTCAATTCTCCTTTTTCGAAAGTTGACAGGTAAGAGTGCGAACGTTGCCAAGAAGCAATATAGCGAAGGGGACCGGGGTGATACAGTTCCGCGAAACGTTTCGCGACAAATGAAGAGCCACTCTCTCGCTTATCAATCACTCGCTGTCACGTCGCTGAGCGTTTATCGCGTTCCACGGGGCCAATTTACACGGGAACCGAGTGAAACGGTTGTCGTTGCACACTCGACGAGTGGGCGAGCAGAAAGCACGAATTCCTTGGCAGGTAAGCCCGAAACGACGGACCACTGGCAGCTCGAGCTCGTCCCACTCGCTGGACGCAGTCCATTCCACGTCAAATCGATCACTGCTTGCTATCGAGGTAAGGAATTTTGGTGCAATTGATATATGATGTAGCTCAAGGAAAATTGGGGGGAGTTAATGTAATCGTTTTGCTGGTTTCGCATTTGTTTTAGAAATACGATACTTTCTGTTCGTACGAGACGTAAAAAAAAGATAGGAAATTTAATTCGATGTCTTGTATTTTACAAATTTGAGATTCGTGAAAAAGAAGTATATACATGTTGAATTGAGTAATCTCCTTTTCAAAGTCGGTTAAAAATGATAACTTAAACAAACTCCTCTTAATTATACATGCACTACGTTATATTTCAATTTGATAACAATCCCTGATGGTGATCGCAAGAGGTGATCGATTTGCCGTGGAATGATCCAGGTCTGCTGGTGAATTGGATAGGCACAGTCGAATCAGTTGATTACTCGACGCTTTCGTTAGTAGTTTCTCCAACAATTCTATCGCTGACAAGGTAAGATTATTTTCTATAAAAATACTCGTGTCGATCTTTCTTGTCACGTTCAAGGAAAAAAAAACCGATCGTTCCGGCGATCGACTCCACGAAGGTTGCCATTAAGTGCTTGTAGGTTCGATCTACTCGACAAGACAAGCCCAATGATCGTAATTGAGCTACTTGGCATTTTAATCACCGAGTTTGCAGAAATCATTTCCTGCAATTTACGACGTCGAACAGTTGAAATTCGTGTAGCTTACGGTAGCTATTATTCTCCATTGCTTTGAAACATCAGGCTGACGACGATGAAAAGAATTTTTATCGATAATATAATAATTCTACGAGTAGGAAAGAGCGTATGACTAGAAACAATTGTTTAATCTATCAATACTCGCGATTCTCGTTGATTCTAATCGCGTTAAGTAATTTAAATTACATGTTTCGTAACCTTTGATTTTTGTAAAGCGTTTGGTGTAATAATATGCATTTACATTTGATTGAATAATCCCAGCTTGCTTTTCTAGGGACTGCGTGCAAGTTGACTCAACAAATTAGACTGTACTTTTTCATTCCGAATTCCGAGTTACGTTGGATGGTACCTTTTTTGAAAATTGCAGCGATTCAAATCATAAATCTACCCCGTTCCGCCGTAATCCGACGTTCAGGACTTTCACCTAGATGCAAATATTAATTTTACGCGTTGGAAAGCGCGTCACGTTGATTTTTACCGGTCGTAAAAACAGGAATCGTGTGCAATTCCAACAGGGACACAAAATTTCTCAATCATTTATCATTTCGTGCCAGAACCGTCTCGATCTCATACATCAAGTTATTGTAGCCAATGTTACGTGAAATGTAAAAACTACCTCCCATTTTCATATAATCCTAACATTAGCGTATTATTTATCATCATTTACGAACAATTTCATTCTAATTTTCGTTAAATCTATTTATTATTCTTTTCCTTCTCCCATTTGCATATTTTATTATTTTTCAGTTTCCCATTTTGATATGTCATACTTCGTTTTAAGTTCTCGATTCATTCACAGCTTGCGTTGATGCAAACTCAACGAAACCCGCCGAGCCAGGTTCATTAACACAAGTCGACGCCTTATCGAGTATCGCGCATGAAAAGAAATCGCGTTACTTGGGAACAGAATTAATGGCCAGCAAAGTGCATCCACGGGGATGATGACTTCACGGTTCGGAGTTAACATCGCCTGAAACCTGTTTAAGATAACAAAGAGAAAGATGGTATCGTGGAATCGCGGTGGCGGGTAATAAAAGAATCGCGTGGAGCATTCGTATACGTTCGCATACTCGCCTGCACACGTACACTAGTGTGTGCATACACTGGCCGGGAATTTAGGAATGCTCCGTTTGGTATGAAGGCCTTCGCCGTTCGTTAAGTCAGCACGCTCGCGTAAAATTAGTCCACTCGACGCAAAACGTGCCTCGACACCACAGTTGGCCAATAATCGTAATCGTTAATAAAATAATCTTCACTGAGATTGATCGTAAACTCCAAGAATTACGAAAAGGATATATGAAATGTTAAAGCATGAAACTGCGCAAAGACGCAAGTTGAAAATATGGCGGAAAACAAGAGCTTGACTCACTGATGTGACACGTCAATGCCAGGCAGAGAAAACTCGATGGTTCATGTTTAATTGAAAAACCAGTGTTCAGTTTATAATAATTATTAAATATCAGAAATAAATCAGTCGCGCAATTCAACTATGTACTTGAGAATTCTATCTGAGTAAAATATCGACGATTATTATCGTCCAATTATTAGTTTAATGTAATCATGTCTATAAATAAATAAATAAAACACAATTTATTGCGACAAGCTTTCCAACGCATCAAGTTAAAAAAAATGGCGACTTCTCGAACATAGGACATCTGATAATAACTGCTGAACGAGTTCACAGTCGGCATAAATTTTCACGTCGCTCAACATCATATTTTCAATTCCAATTGATAATTAATGCTTTCTACGTATCGTGGATTTTTATTACGACAGAAAGTTTCCATTTAAACGACGGGGCAGGGCATTTATGCGTACGAGACCCAACGATGCCAATTTTCAACTATAAACTCGTCCGACCTACTTATCACGCGGATTGTACGCGTCACGTGCAATCCAGTAAATTTACTTATAAAGTAATAAAGGAGAAAGGAAAATAAAGTAGGTGCTTTTAATTGACGGTGTTTGAAACTGAGTCGAACGTATTGCAGCGTATTCGCGTACCGGTACTGTAATGAACAGCAACACCGATTCACGTATACGTGCGTAAACAGGCATAAGTGTGTAAACGTAGAAGATATAACGTGTAAAATATAAAGTTAGGCAGACATATTTAGACACGGTATTATATAGTTATAGTATGTTTCTTTATACCTTCGTTAATTATGAAATCAATAAAGTTTTCCTCTGAAAGCAACTAAACTTATTTAATTTTACTGCCTGAATCAATAAATCAACGAGCATAGAAACACTGTGGTTAGAATATTAAACCAGAATATTAAACCTGCGATATTTCAATGCTATCGAATCAAATGTTAAAGCATGAAACTGTGCTGCGTAAAGATGCAAGTAAAAAATACGGCAGAAAAACAAGAGCATGACTCACTGATTCGACACCTCAATGCCAGAGCAGAGAAAACTCGATGGTTAAAATTTAATTGAAAAAGCGTGAATGATATTAAAATCTATGGTGCGTAGCAAAATCGAGTCGGTGAGAGGTAGACAGCTATGAATATTCAATGCGCATAAATATTCTAAAACAGGTAAAATTAAAACAAAGTGGCGCCTTGATGTTCTCAGATTGTAGGTGTCTTTTTATATTCTCAAATTTAAATGCATAAAATCTACGGAGAAATAAAAATGCCCGAGATTGTTACCTGACATCGTGAAGCTTTGGATAGGCGCATATTCGGAGGGTTTTAGAATTCGATCCCACGGCGTAGAGTTTTCCATGGGGGTGGAATTCGGCGCATCGAACCGCCTGCACGTCCTCGAGAGCCGTGACAGGAACGAATCTTGGTCTCCCGCCATTACTGCTCCCGTTGCTGACGTCCAGATCAGGCTTTGGTTCTTGCTGGAAACGAGAAAGAAAACCGACCAGATCATTACTTCATTCCGCATCGATGGGCAAACGGGCTTGGTGTTCGCATTTAAAATTTAGCAGCGAGTAACGACCCTTCAGGGTCCGAAGAAAATGTGGGGGAACCGATAAGATCGACGACGAGATCATAAATGTCACCTGGATAACAATCTGTCTTCCGACTACACTCTGATAGATCTAACACCATTAATAATCGCCATTCCTATGCTTTTCCTTTTTATCGAACGCTACTAATGCTCTGTCGGCTACTGATGCAATTATCCAAATTCCTAGTTGCCTCTCGAATATTCATAGATCGATAAGAGCTATCCCAGGATCAATGATGGATGGGCGTTGATATCTGGCTGTACGAGTTAACATAATTTATTGAATTAAAATTAACCAACGACAAGCGGCGCTATAATTAACTTCCTGGGTTTACTCAGACCGTGTTCGAGTTTTAACGACCATGCTCGAAAATGTTAACAAGGTATTACCGTCCACGGAGAGTTACGGTTTTTGCTCTTTCGGCTGTTTTCTGCGTTTCAATGCAGCAGTAAATTGAAACAAAGTTTACGCACTTAATGAGGAAAGCGTGCGATTACGATAACTTTCGTTGGCAAAAACATGCTCGCTATCTTTCGGAACATTTCACTTTTAAACCGGTTCGCGCTCCATTAAGCCTACGAATGGCGACCACTTTGACCCCTTCGTGGGTTTTACGTAATAAAAGTCACACGGTTTAGGGTAATTCTTATTCCGCGAGCCAGTTCGTTCTCGGTAAGACGACGAAAACTTGGGTGGAATTAGAAAGTCGGACCTTGAAACGATTTCTAACGACTCTCTTCTATGCGCAATCATAAAATTTATTTATATGCTAATGTTAGAAGAAGCTTCCTGGCTCGCGGCGTTTTGTTGTTCAAAGGAGCGCTTACAATATACTTTCGACCCCATTAAGGGGAGTTTCTATCGTACGTATTCTTTTTTATCGTCAGAGGTGAAAAATATTATTTCTATTGCGTTGGATTTTAAATGGTTACAAATTTTATTTTTATAACGTCGATATAACAGTTATTATTCGATATTACTCGATTATAGTTATTAGATGCCTGTGTAGCCTAAACGAATGAAAATCGTGTTCAGTATTCTCAAAATATTTTTAATTCGAAGAATTGACTCTCCACGCGTTACGTGATCTCTTTAAATTATTTTTACGCCACGGAACGATACACCGCTGTGGCAACCGCGGCCATGATTGCAAGAGGTGTGCAAGCGAGGACGTTCAGGCAAGAATAACGCAAGATAAACGAATTTTCCTCGCGCTTTTTCCTAAGGAAATCGAGGGCGCCCTGGGATTATTTCGTGACTCGACTTGCACAACGCTTCGCGCGCCTCGCTACGCTTTTACTTTCGAGTTCCTCGAGTTCTTCGTCCGGGGCCCCGATTATCTCGACGGGGAAATTAGCAAACCAAATGAGGACCGAAGTTAGTTTGTTGTCGATGTTCTTGTTGATCTCTTCTTGGTAAATAACTTTTCGCATTTTGTGCCGCGATATTGGATCCGCCATTGTGAATTTCTAAATTCTGTTTTCAGACTTGAAATCAGCGACCCCAAAAACCCCCGGATACCAAATTTCATCAAAATCGTTCAAAAAGAGAAAAAGATAGACTTATATTTCTTCTAAAGAATTTGGAGAGGTTTTCCAATCAGGAAATACTATAATGTTTACTACTAATTCTCGGAATTTGAGGGGTGTTCCTTCCAAGAAGTGCGCTCCCTTATGTCTACTACTATTTCTGGGAATTGAAACGGCCTTGCAAGGTCGCTGGATCAATACATGTATATAGGTACACAATGTACCTATTAAATAGGAAACTTTGAAATGTTATAGTTCAGCGTAGAATTGTCTGATTTGATTTTTACAAAATGCAAATTAAAGGGCGGAAAATCTACTATTTAATAGATAATCATTATGATTATTAAATACTCTTAAACAATTGTTTTTTTATGAAAATGGATGTGACTTTGATGCGTCGTACCTCGGCGTGGAATCGTCCGATTTGATTCTAAAGAAATGCAAATTGGAGAGCGGAATTTCTACTACCTGATACAAACGGTGAGTGAACTCAAGTGTTACGACAGCGTAATCTGGCTTCTCCTCAATTAGGGTACTGGTTTCCGATTCTTCCAGTCCCTTCCAGTCCCTCTTTTATAATTCCAGTTTTCATACAGAAAAGTGTTGTTTGTATTCTAAGACAATTCTCAGTCTGTCTGTGAATCCTCCGTGTCGCAATTAATCCTTTCTCCTCCTCGCGGAGTAAATTACACGTTTAACTGTGACAATAAATTATTCTCTGGGCAGAGAAAATTGCGCATTACAGTAATTATCCAATCTGACAGAAGAATCTGTGAATCGCACTCTGGAAAATCAAATTCCACAAACTTGCTTAATTTTTGTCGACGTTGATGTAGCATTTACTATTCAAAGTATTATATCAACGATAAATAAATCATCCAACTTGAGCGATTCAATTCCCATGTTTCTCTTCGCGAAAGCCCAAGTATAGCTTTCAGCGAAATTTTAGTGGCGATCTCGCGGAAATAAAATCGACAGTGCGACGAAATGGCCGATGATTCAGAATGGAACGTCTCGTCGTTTTACGAGTGAGAACGGGGTCGCCAGAAGTATCGACCGTCGCGTCGATCCGTCTCGACGATTTAACTTCACGGAAATTTCATCGTTTGGCTTTCTTTCAGGCGGATTAACGAACCGGAAACAGCACTATGGCGAGCCATCAGAAGTGAGCGATAAAATTTCAAAAGATCCAGGAGAAGCCTAGTTTTATCGACGGGTCGGAGAACTCACGAATTATTGGCAGTTTCTCTTAATTGTTTCCATGGGTCGAATGACTTTACTGGAAACGAGAGAAACGAGAGAGTGCGCAGCGTGAACATCGCACGGTTCACGATTCTAAAACTAATTTGTCTAATTGAAATGGTCGAACGTTATGACTGTGACTGGCATACTTGAGATAATTAGAGGGGAAGGTAGAAATATAGGATAACCGTTTTGTTGTTTTTTTTAAACGTAAAGAGATTTTCATAAGGAATGCGCTATATAAATTTAAATTTTGCAACTCCTATACGATTTGTTCATTTTGAAATACTTGAAGAGAAGAAGACACACGAGCTACCTTCCTAAAGAAAATCCTTAAAGTAATCTTTTCTTTCCTTTCTAGTTCGAGAATGAAATATAATTTATAACTGTTCTCTTTTGTAATAAAAGAAGACATTGTACAAAGACTACATCTAAATGACGTAACTGGAATGCTGATGAATCTAAAGCTCTTTTGCAGCCTGGCAGACAAAGTAATTGCTAGAATCTACCAAGGAGAATATTCTCGTGCTACGAAGGTAAACGTTTCGCGCAATAACCGTGCAATTTGATCGTTCAAGGATCTCCCCCGATGCGTTGTAATTACTCGACACATTTTCCATGCGTGTCAATGCAAGTTAACCGTACGAAGAGTAATAATCTGCCGCAACATGGTCTCCCCGATGCGTTCAAACCCAACGCAAAGATTAACAACATCAGGCCACCGTGGCGCGTGATTCATTGCTTAAGCTTTTCAGTGTCTACAGGAGTTCCCACTTAGAACTGAAAAATGATAGACATTTTTCAAAGCGTTAGATTGAGAATGAGTCATTCGTCTCGATAAGTATTTTTTTCCTTTAATAGGAATTTCATTGAACTAGTCGACAATCTTATTTGCCTTTGATTATATCCACGAACATAATTACGAATTAAATTAATTTGATCATCGCTAACGATGTATTAATTCCTGAAATTCTCAATACGTCACATATGATGTTTGAATTCACCTTTTCCCATTTTTTTTTCTGTATAGAAAGGATTTAATAGATTTTGCGCCCTTTGACCCTCCGAAGATTAGCTACGAACGAAAGTCGAGATCGAGTGCTTCTTCGATCCCAGCGTTAAATTTGCCTTTCAAAATAATCGACCTCCGATTACAGCGATCGGTGGACAGCAGTCTTCTTGCGAATCTTTAATCGGTAATTTGATTCCAATTGCGTATAAATACAAGATTAAAACGATGATAGCGATTGGTCCCCATTTTCTATGAATAATTTATGTCCGTACAATTATCGAGCAACGAGCAGCACCACGATTGCTATCGCTTTCCATCGAAATTGCTCCAGCGCATCTATTTGCGTTTCTACTACTTTCGATGATAATGTGAACTCGATCTTGGATCACTTTCTACGGCTATCCTCTTATCAACCTTGTTCGTCGGACTCTTCTTGTAACTCATAAACTGTAGGATAATTAACTTGTGAAATTGTAAGAATCTTGGTTGTCTCCGGGCAAACATCTTTCCAAGATAAAAAACGATGCTGAAGAATGGTGTTTCGAACGCTTCTGCTACCAAAGGGTGTACCGTACGATCGCAGATCTACAGGAAGTCACGAAGGACTTCGATTAGGCATCTTCGAGGAGTGCTCAACGATGCGTGGCTCAATGAAAAACAATTACTGATCAAACAAGCCTTGACCTGCTCATCAAGCTATCCTCATATTTTCCTGCATTAAAAAAGGCTATTGAAAAAACATCTCACGAGTCGAAACTACCAAACAAACCCCCCAAACAAAGGTATGCTAGCCCTCCTCGAATCAACTTTTGATAGTTTTAAAATTAGCAAATAGCATTAGCAATTTATGGAAGAAGAAAGTTCGTAAATATTACTCCTAGCAATGAAAGAGTGCATTTTTTTCTATTTTGTATTCCGTTTTGGCGCGACGCAATAAAGACGTCGGATAAGCGAACAAAATAAACACATAAATTTACAATGTCGCCTCGCGAAGTGAAATCGCGACATTGGAATTTCGCAGTCGGAAAGCATCGAGACGACACTATCGATCGGCGCTTTCCTTCGACATCCGTCGCCAGCATGGAACTGGAACGCTCGAAATCAGCTTGCCTACGCAATTGGGCGTTGAAATTTTCACTCTTTACGGCGAACCGGTCGAGCTGAACTCCTCTCTGACGTAGGTCCTTTCCCTATCTTACAGGACATCGCCATATTCGGATGGATAGATCATCGTGAACCTCTGAATTGATCTCAGATTACTCAGTTGCTTTGCTGATTTTATTTATGCACGCTATAAGCAAATTACCACATCAGGTCCACAATTAGAAGCGAAAAATTGGAAACGAAAAATAAGTACTGGACTTAATTAAGAAATTTCAGTACATAATACGTCCTGGTTTCTACAAATCCTCGAATTCACGTTGATTTTATAACCGAGAATATGCACCCTATAAGCAAACTACCGCATCAGGTTCAAAATTAGAAAAAAACGAAAAATAAGTACTGCAATAAATTAAGAAATTACAGAACAGAATACGTTCTGGTTTCTACAAATCATCGAATTCACGTTGATTTTGTAACCTGCACGAAGAAAATCGTGTAAAGTTAGAACTATCAGTGTACCTCCAATCTATGAATCATATGCACAGAGTAAAGATCCATTCGACCATCGTTTTTTCTAATAACAATTTGTTCGATCGTCGAGGACTCCCGACAAGAGTTCTATAAATATAAACGATGATCAAGTATCATATTCATCATGCAAAGTCCTGGCGAAATCAGTGATGGCGCGGATCTGGGTTGCGGCACGCTTTTCGCTGGCGTTGTTTCAGGAACTCGAGGACTCGAGTGTGGACGCTGCTTAAGACCTCCGTGGACCACCGAGACATTCGAGAAGCAGAAACTTTCAAAACGCCTGCAACGAATGTCACCGTTCCTCTTTACGGATATAATTATTTTGCTTCATAATTCAATTCTCCATATTTCGTATCAACATACGTGTGCTTAAACTCATGCTTGTTCTTGACTACTTCTCTTTCTTAATTGGTTCTGCCATTGTCCATTCGCACTCCAAGAGATATGCAATTACAAAGGAACGCTTGTATGATAGATGTCAGGCGTTATAGGACACATTTTCGCAGGTGTCTGCCTTTCAAGGTGGTTGTTAACTCTCGGTGAAAAAATAATAATCGCCTAGCACACCTGACCACCGGTGACATTTTTCGTTCGACGTTCGAAACAAGTTTCGCGTTGTCTACTAATTCTGGGTTGTGACGTACGAAATGCCCGTACTTTTAAGGTGATATAAAAATGACTTGGATTGCATGCATTGCGCTGAACGCTTCGTTGAACTCGCGATGAATTCACCTTTCGAGTGATTTAGTATCACGTACCTGGGACATTGCGTAGGACAAACAATCTATAGACTCACGAATGAGAATAGCACTTAAAGAATTACTTATTATTAAATTCTACTTTGCTATTCTATGTCGAGTGAAAGTCGACAGAGCCGTACTGAAATCAGGAAGACCGCAAAGATTTAAATCTTGCAAATGAATAAAGTAAATGAACTCTGATAATTAAAATCAAATTCCTGACAATTGACATACATTATCTGCATGACTTTCAGGTTTTATCTTTCGTATGAATTGTAACGTAACTTTTGGACTGCTATCGGTTGATTAAAATGTACCAAGGGGCAGGAACCAGTTTTGAAGTGTGTCGAAAAAATGTAACGAAAATAAAGTTAACACTGGAACGCGAAAGCAACGACATAACCGGCGTCGAGGAATTCTACAAGAGGTCACTTGCACCGAACGGGTTCTTATCGCTATCGAACCGGTGCTGAAGTGCACTTTTCTCCGAGGAGCTCGACACACTCGAACGGCAATTTTTCAAAACCAGAGGCCTTTACGCGGCTCGATCACGTAATAGTTCAGACGATTGTATCCTCGGGCGAAAGATGTTACGTTCCGGCTAATATACGCGCATATTCAAGCTGCGAATCAACGCAGCTCTTCTGCACTTTCCACGAGTGGACACGTCTTGAGTGGATCGAATTGGATAGACATATCGACGATTGAATGTATCTGATTAATTTGACATTCGGAGGACCGTGTTTACATTCGTTGAAGATAGAAAATTGTATTTAGTCATTAATCTAGAGGAGTATGCGATGGCATGGGCCTTGAACACGATTATTTACGATCGATACTAGGTTGACGATTCTATGAACTTATAACATTTGCGTAAATAGAATATAAATCTTAGTTCTGGATCCCATGGTTGAAAAACTCCTAGCAAAAACCGAATCCAGATCGTTAATTATGTTCCACGTTCGAGTTCGCCTGCAGTGCATCGTTACAGCATAAAGAGTGCACATCGAGGTGAGCGATTCAACAATTTCGCAAGCAGATATTAAAAAGTGGATGTATCTTTCTCGCGTTCGCCGTATGTTCACAAAGACTGTAAGACTGTAAGACTGTAAACTCAATCGCTCTTGCGCAATCGCTTTTTTTAGCCCTAGCAACCTATCACTTAAGTAGCATTACATTCTGTTGAAGGATTCGAGGACTTTTTTCTCTCCTCACACGACGAAGCAGGAAGTTCCTTCATTTCGCGCCAATCACGAGGAAAGGGAGGAAGGAAAAAAAAGTAAACCGATTACATAGGTGATTACGAACTGTTGCAATCGGGAAACGTTAATTAAGCACCCCATCGGTGGAAACAAGCGGTATCGTTTCTGGTTTCGACATCAACGATTGCAGAGCGAAATAAAGATGCCTCGAGGTTAGCAACTTTTTCTGAAGTCTTGCAGAAAAGTACATCTGAACCAAATTGCAATTTTTTTAGTAGCGACTATAGAAATTTTAACGAATAACTCCTTCGCTTGTGTATCATTTCTTTTTCTTCCTTCTTTTTGTTTTTTTCTGTATCTCGTTTCGTTACGATGCAATGAAGACGTTAAGTAAAGTCATTTTACGGATAAAGCCTTCACGAGGCGTTCGCTCGTCCTCGTTTACGTCCTACGATTGCGCAACTCGTGCAATTCACTTTCACCGGAAAAATGCTTTTTCGAAAGTGTCCACATGTTTAATTGCCGCCAGAGACCATCGCTTCGGCTTCGAGAGACTTCGCTGGGACTATAAAATCACGCAGCACGGTTCCATCCATGCGAGTGATCGTCGAAATTAGGGTTGCCGTTTGAAAATTTCTCCTCGTGTTCCTAAAGTGTTATTGCAGTAAACGATGACGTTTTCTCGTGTAATGAATCTATAAGCGACTAATTATGGTCGACGTTGCACGAAATCACCTTTGATGATTTTTTTAAGTGGTTCACTAAGATATCGGAAGTAGTGGAACACGATCAGGAACAGATTTTTGCATGGGTGTATCGGTTATGGATTAATGAAGAAGTACAATAAATGAAAATTATTTTAAATGTCACGTAACCTCAACCACGATCACGAATTTTACAATTAGAACTAATAAATGAACTATTCTTCTGGTGGTTCAAGAAATAAAATCAAAAATGTTTGAAATGTTCCATAGATGAGAAAACATAAATGGAGTATCAAGTTCGTCGGAAGCGATCGATAAGCATTGTTCCCCCACAGAAGTGATTTCTTTTTTCTTCGCAATGAATAGGTAACGGTGGATTAACTCGGGGCCAGCAATTGGGAACACTTTCTATCCACAGCCAGCGAAATGACGCTTCATTAACGACAGCTTGTTATTCTCAAAAACGTGCCAACCGATTTCGAGGCACAACGTATAATCTGCCTTCTTAAGGGTTACAGGGAACATTACGAACACGTCGACTAACTGTACCGTCTAATTAAATCGCTCGAGGCGAGCATTCCTCTAATCTTCAATTACCTTAATCTATTGTCGGGGTAACATTAATTTTTAATCAAATGTTGAATTAGAGGTTGATTTTTTCCTTTTATATATGTAAAAACATAACGATACATTTCACAAAATTCCGAGATTCATCAGTAAGGAAAATGAATAAAATCCCCCTTAAAAAAAAATCACAATTTCGTTTAAATGGACTTCATATAAGTAACGTAATATTTCTTTAAAGAACCAAGACGAGACTTTCTTCAGCAGAAATTAAATCAGCCACAGCGATGCTTATCAAAGCGAGAAGAACGATTATCCTGCTTGGAAGCATAGTATGTTCGTTTCCGGATTGCAACAGGTGCCGAGGTTCTCTAGGTGCAACAGTTCTCACGAGAGTGGTCATTTCGCGAGAGTTTCGACTCCGAGCCCATTCGTACGCGTCGCAAACGTAATGGATGGAAACGCGCATATATTTCCGGAGCTATACTTTTCACCAACCAGAAACTGCGAAACTGGAGTAATAAAAGTCACGGAACACTTTCCATTAAAGGTTGCACTCGTTAATTTGCATGCAAGGCAAGATAGTGTAACAAATGCACACAGTAAATCGAATCGAAATGTCCAGTAAAAGTGGTTTCGGTTGATTTGCGCGCATAAAATGCTCTGTTTAACAGACTATGAAACGAGTGAGAAGTGAGAATTTTATCTAGATCGAATTTTGCCCGTGAATTCGTTTAATTTCTGTTTGGTGATGGATTAATGAACGTGATATATTCATTTATAACGTATATTGGAAAGGGCAACATAGGTGGCAACTAATTTCATTTCAACGTATTAATATTCTAATCTCCTAGTGAGACAAATTAAGATCTGACGAGGATTAAATTAATCTCTAACTCAGGGAAGTGTAGATTATAAAAGTCTACCTAGCAAATTTCTTCTAAAACTCCATTAGTAATTCCCTAATCAGCAATACATTAAAATTTCCAATTCTATAAATTATCAACCAACGAAGACCCTTATCGAACCTAACCAATTTGAATAAATACTCCCAACTTAATTATTCTCTTCTTCACCCTACAATTCAATATTTACTCCAACAAACCAAGATCTCATCGATTCATAATTCCCCAAATAAAAACCCACAAACCATGTAGCTGCCGCGTCTCTTTCCCGACTTCTCGCTCCTCCTCTCTTCCTGTTTCCGGCAGTTTCTTCCCAGCCTCTCGAAGGTGGTCATCTCGTGCTGCTCGACCGTGTCGACGTCCAGAAGGTTCTCCATGGACCTGCGCACCTGTCTGCAGGAAGCCCCGTTTTTCGAGCTTTTCCTCTGCAGATGATTCCCGTTCTCGTCGTGGCAATCTTCCCACTCGCTGACCTCGCTCCTGACGTCCTCCAAGGACCTGGTCCTACCTACGGAGCAGGTGCAAGGAGGTGCGCTGCTTCTGCAGTGACCTCCCGAGCTCTTGGCTCTGCCTCTGTGCTCCATCACCATCATGCGCGGTGTGACGGCCACAGGTGACACCTGAAGGGGTGGCATACCTTGCGGCGGGGGTATACCGTTTCTGTACAACGGCGCCAGGTAATAGTAATCGCGGCCCTTGTTGGGGTTTGACGCGCTCATTCTGGCCGGCATGTAGTTGTAATCGGCCATGTGAGGCGTAATCCACTGCGCCATGGCGTCAAGATGCATTGGCCTGTAGCAGAAGGACGGCCCTCTGGACGCGAGATGATTCCTGTACATCGGAGGCCATGGACGCGACTGTTTCAGGTCGAATCGAGGATCCATTCGCGGATCCAACACTCGGATATCACCCATTTCCTCGGTTGCTGCCGCTGACCTGGTTTTGAACAACAGCTGCTCAATTCAGCTTCAGAGGATCGGCTCTGCGTTGTATCATTTTTCTTTGAATTATTGAAAGCTGGATCACTATTTTTGTTTGAGTATTTTAGACGTAGAATTCGAATCAATAATGATCAAATAATATCGGTACAGAATGATGTATTCGAATTGTCTATGTCTTGATTAATGGACCAGTTGAAAGTCAATGAATGATGACTCCTAGGATGTACATGGCGGATGTTACTTGTTCCGACGATTCTGGATAGTCACGCTGCGAGATCGCCTAGTGCTTCTCTCGTTTCTGTGAAATCTCTAGGATTATCGAAGTGGATCACGAACAGTCCAGGTAGAAGAGGCTTAGATTAGAAGACCTTGGGCTTTGGAGAACAAAGAGTTTGCACGGGGAAAACGGTCCGATTTTCACCACTTTCCAACGAACACTGTGTAACCTGGCGAGCCTGGATGCCGACCTTGTCACTTTCGATCTTGTTCTCTGGCCAACACTATTCACTTCACTGCAGACTGGTGTCCCTCTATCGCGTATGGATCGCTAAATCCTGTCAGATCTCACCTTGGGACCATTCCATTCACGCACGGATCAAGAGTCGATCGCCTTTGAGAACAAACGTATTTCAGAGAATAATCGGCGCGAACGATCTAGAGAGGCTCGTGGATCGTGGCTCGCGGATGGGAGACGACTGTGCTCAGCTGAGTGCAGCGAAGGAGTGCGTAGCCGACACGTTCTCGTCGAGTGACTTTGGCTCGTTGAGAAACGACCCACTTCTCCGCCACGGGATCGAAACTTCATCCTCCCTACCACCGCTCGTTCTAGACTCATCCCTAGTTACTCGCGAGTGTCCAGCTCGCAAACGACACGGTGCGCACGTTTGTACTATATATGAAAGATCTTTCATCGAAATAGATGAAAGCTGACAGAGTCTATTTTTATTGCTAGCAGTTTAAATAAAGACGTTTTGACTCGTAGCGAGTGGTTTTCGAAGTCTATGGGAAATAAAATTGTATTTTTGTGGGCTCTGAAGATAACGGGGTGTAAGCAAGCCGACACGTTCATCGAACTGTTTGCGATGAAGACGTAATCTAAAATAGTTTCTGTTTCTATTAAGCGTGTACTTAAAATCACCGAGTGGAACAGAGAGCACAGAGTAACGGAAGATAAAGGTGTGAGCGAAAAATCAATGAATACAATGCACCAGTAATTATTCGTAAAGTGAAGCAAAATCCGAGAATAAGCGCGGAACAAATTACCACTGAATTAAAAAATGATTCTTCTATAAGCATGTGTGCCGGTACTGTACGGAACTTATTACGAAGTAGGTTAAACGGGTTCTTTAACTATAAAACGACGCCATCTTATAAATGTAAACGTTTGTCGTGTTTACACGAAACCAATGTCTCTCAAACATTATCGTAAAAACTTATAATCGAACCTAAATACAAAATAATCATGAATAATCATGACTCGAGAATTTCATTCGCTCTAAACACTTTCATTTGGCGTTAACGTTAACGTCACTTTACAAGTTGGTTACCGAGGTAACGCACAAATATAACTTTGAAACGAAGTTGACAGGCTATTTAACAATAATGCTTGATAATATTGACGCCAGAAAAACCAGAATGTCGACATTTTCAAGGCAACGAACTGTAAATTGTGTGGCGAAAAATTCAGGTGGATATCGCGACCAGTTTTCGTATAATAAAATGGTGAACGTAATATGAATACAAACGCCGCTCGAGTGATCTCAATGCCTGGTAACAGGGTTGCGTCTCGAATACGTTCTGCGTCACGCGTTGCACATGGTGGAACGTGACTTCGAGCTGTAATACTGTCAGCCTAAGTAAGAAATTAACGAGAACGTACGATATTTGCGAAATTTAAATTTATTGTAAGTAACGTTTTGTACGTCAGCAGTCGACTATTCAATTTTTCAGTGCGTACAAACGCTTCTCGATTCGATCAGCCTACGTCAGTTGAAACATTAAAGAGCGAAACAAATGAATTGCAGTGGTAATAATTACTAGATTATTAGTTGATAGAATCAAGGCTTTATCTAAGTTTAATATTAAAAGTTCACGCACCTATCCTTGGAAACTTTCTTTCTGCATTACAGAAAATATAAGGAAAGCAATTTATGAGATCAATTAAAGAGATACAAAATTGATGAGATGGATACTTTAAAAGAAAATGTGCTTTTCTGAATACAAATTGAATTTATCTTAATAAAATTGGTGTAGAGATATAAAAGTTAAGAAACTATGCGTATCGTGATTCAGGGTGATAATTGAGTTTGATGATAGAGCAATTAAGCAAATAGAGAATTATACTTTTGTTAGGAGGGAAAGTTCTTTTAGCCTGCACCCAATCAGAAGTCTTTCTCGGCCGAAATGGATATACCTTTTTTTACGAATCTAACGGTAATATTTAATACTTAGAAGAGCAAACGTTTCAAGAATGCTGAATGAATTTCACCGAGCTGAATATTTTCAATAAAATTCTGCGGCGTAAATGAGAAATCGTAACAACGATTCGCGAGAGAGCTCGATAATGTTGCTGGGGATTAAAATGATACGGACCACGTTCCTTTTCTATCGTCCACCGCTTTCACTGCGCCGTTACCATCCTTTTCAACGACTACCAGGCCCATCCTTTCGGGTTCGTCTTATTTCAGATAGAAATCGCGCCATTACACGCAGGAAGTAAAAATCAGGTGGGTGTAAGAAGCTGATCGACTCAAGAGCACACACCAGCTAATATATCCTTACGTGGAGGCAATTCCTCAATTACCAATCCTATGTAGTATATTCTCCTAAGCAGTTGGGAAAGTCAGATTTTCAGAGAAACTCGATCTTATTTTACAAATGCTACTTCATATGTAAATGAAACGTCTTTTGGTCTTTTCTACTTTATCTAGGACCGTTGGACTCTTCTTCAATATTCGACTTCTCGAAGGACCCCCTCCGATCGCTCGACGTACGATCCGATTCAATTTGCCATCTTAGCTTTCTCCGATACGCTCCGTTAATAATTCGCGACGATGCGGCAATCCTCTCTATTATTTTTCCCTTCCTCTATTTCTCTCCTAGCTCCCCTTTCTTTCATTTCGCGGGAAACCATCGCGTGCCCACGCAAGATTTCCTTTCGCTCGGAACGGAACTTGCACGATAACGCCTCGGTGCGGTGCGTCGACGCGATCGGTTAGATCAACGCAAGCTATTCGTTGGCCAAAGTACTCGCGAACCTCGAATATAATTTGCGTTTTTGCTCCTCTTTTGAGAGTACATTCACGCCCTCTTGCTTCCTCATCTGACAAGAAACATTGCTGCAATTAAACGCTTGTAAAGTACGCTAATCGCGAAAGTGATCGCTGAAACCATATTTTACTTCTGGACCAACATCCTCCGAACACCTGATTTTACTTGGCGGCGATCATCAAAAGAGTATAACGAGCCAATTAGCGTTTATCGCTGCAACATTTCCCGGTCGATCGAAACGCGAAACCTTCTATATCTTTACATAGAGATAAATGTAGGCACTTTATACCACTTTTGTAACGAACGACTCGGATGTCCCTAGTATTCCGATCGTTTACGATACAGAAGAAATCGAGTAACTTTCACGTCGAGCTATCACGATATTTTCTGCTCTAACGCGTAATCGATCGATTGTTGCGACGAGGGGAATCCGATCGATTTAGTCGAACGTCGAGTAAAAGTGATCAGCGCGATCGTGGATCGTTTGGATCATCCTGGCGTAGACGACCACACGATCGAGCAGGGGCGTGGATCTAACGAAGCTTCTAATCTCCTGGAAGAGTCCCATTTGTTGACTTTTTAAATACTAATTGGAAGCGAGGGTGAACATTTTTTACATTTTTGTATGTGTATGATACGTGCGTACTATATTCTATATAGGGTCAGTCCCACAAGTATTCTATATTTATTGAAGAAATTTGTCTAATTTAAATGAATGCTTCATGTTCCCAAATAAATTTGTAATTGTAAATATATACATATGTGAAGTGTATTCGTCTACATATTGATAACGGAAAATTGATTTGGAAATATGAGGTCTATGATTTAAATTAGACAAATTTCTTCAATAGATATAGAAGGCACGAATACTTATGGGACTGACTCTACGTTTAGTACATGTTTTTCATATTCGTATAAGCAGTTAGAGGGTGTGTACAATCTATTATTATATTAGCCTCATTTATTTCTACTTTACCTATCAAGAAAAAGAAAACCGAAATCATTTTATAAAAATAATATACATGTATCCTAAACTAACTAAATGCCATTGAAACTAAATTCACGAAAATAAACACGTCACAAAGAAACGTTAGGATCAAAGCAAAAACCCCTTTAAAATCAATTTAAGAAAACGAAGAAACTAAACGAAGATGAAAGTTTCTACAACCTACAAAAAGTATCCATGAAAAGAGCACTCCCTTTCCTAAAACACTCGTGGAAAGGGTCCCTGATTGGCTTCGGGTCCAGATTAAATCCACCGCTGCGATCCACGATGGTTTTCTCCGGTAATTGACCGAGCGTCGCTGGTCAAAATCGCCAGAAAATGGGTCGTGGAGCGTATAATCGAGAAGACGAAGCAGACGTCGTATCGGTATCGGACGTGCACGCTTAGAGAAAGTCTCAGCGCGACACGAAAACTAAATTGCCGTATTCCGGCCGGTGGTCTGCGTTTAGTTTACGACGATTATCTGATCGCCGTTCGCGCTATAAACGTCGGTTATTTTTGCCCCTTGTGTTACCCGTTCCGGCGCGTTCATTCATTCGTTTTGCCAGAAAGCAACTTTCGATGGGACCAAGTCGGCGAACGTGTTCTCATCGAGGCGTTTTGAATTGCTCGACGTTCACTTTTAAGCGTGGGACGCATTTTAGGAACGAGCACTTAGTTGTCTCGAGTAACAATTGCTTTTTAGATTAGATTTATATTTTTCATTGATATTTCACTGTTTGGACACTGAACGATTCTAGAGGAATGGTTCGGGATAATTCTAAATAATTAGACTGTGGGAGTTTATGCAAATTCATATTTTCACAGGAAAAAGAAAGAAAAGAAGAATTGATAGTTAATGAAAAGAAAGCATGTCCTATCTTCTAAACGATGCAAGATGTATATTAGTGTTGATACTGTTGAATATTTCGCTAAATAAAACACGCAGGCTTGAAGTCTTCCATTAAGGTAATATACTTAAAAAACAAAAGATTAAATTTAGATACATGACGCGGTCTACTCGAGTCTACGATTCTACGACGACTGAAACACTCGTCTTCTGCGCGACGATAATTTTGCCAAACTCAACTGTTTCGGTTACTATTGATCGGAAGATCTCGAGTAAGTGAAATGAAACTTATAACGATTTATTTTCGCAAAAATCCAACAGATATTTTATATAGTTTTGCACTTGTGCATGTTCTCTTAGACTTCTACACATTTCCATCTGCCATTTATTCCTCTTACCTCGCGCGTCCTCGGGCACGATAAACGTTACCCACTTTTCCCCGAGAACTGTGCTTCAGTTTTATTCCAAAGATGTCACGAAACAAGAGCACGCGAGGTCAAACTTTGCAGAAAATTAGCTTCGCTTTAACCGTGATTTCGGATAGAGGAACTGCAAGTCGACGCATCCCGTAACCTACTTCGCGATGCAGCCTTGTTATCCAGAGAACGAGACTGGCCATCAGTTCTCTATTACCAAGTGCAATGAATACGAATAAGTTTCCACGTTATACCGACACCATTCTGGATTTTCCATAATTGGGCCTCGAGGACTGTACTTTTCTTTCACTCGTACGCGACTACTTCAGAAACGCGAACATTACTCTAAACGGTACTTTAAACACGCTGAAATTATACGATCAATTTTTCGCTCAATTTAAACTCTGTAACGCGAAGTAACCGCCACAGCGGTGAATAAATATTCGTGATTTAATTTTCTACTAACAAGATAACAAGGCTGTGAGGTTGACCGAGGTTGAGGCCTCGAAGTTAGGTAGATTTATAGATCTGATGACTAAATTCCAGAAGTCGAAACGTCATTAAATGCTCAACTAAGCTTCATCTTGAAAATTAATGCGATTCTCATTTAAACTAAATAATCAATCAAACAACGATAACGAGATTAATATACGCTCAACGTATGATTCATCGAAGACTAGGGACTTTTAGATCGCGGGATATCGATTTTCTCCTCTCGATAGTCGAGCCTCTAATTATTCTCAACAGTGTATTCACTCGAAGTGGCGAGCGAACACTTGCTGCAGGCACCGTATTCAGGTCGCGGAGAAATTCAAACAAGGATCTTATCTGATCGAGCCTATTACCTTGCGGAACAACCGAAGGTCGATCAAGGATCTACCAAATCATTCCAGGATCTCGGTAATGGTGATATTTCCACGGTGGACGCGCGTGTTGAGCGTTGCGGGGGCGATAGGGATCTTTTCGCTCCGAAAACCAGCAACAAGTGACCGTTCGAACTGAGAGGTCAGTCCGTCAGCTATCAGATCCGATATTAGTCTTACTCACGGTCTGAACGTGTCGCAATTTACCTGCTCGCGAACCCAGCCAACAAAGTGACTTGGTTTACACCGCGCGCGTACTTAATTCACGGGATAAAATAATGCGAACGAATGTTTAATTTTACTGCGTTCGCAACGAGCGTGTCATATCTGAAAAAAAAAAGAATAGGATGCAAATAAAGTATAGTTCAGTATCTTTTTTATACGGTGGACATGTTTCAAAGAACACGGAGTAGAAGGAATCGTGTAGTAAATATACAGGGTGAGGCAGCTAAACTGTAAGGCCGAACGAACGCACATGGCCGTAACCGATTTGAAATTAGTGTTGCAAACCGTTTGCACTCTTTGTTTTACCTACTCCGCTATCTTTGTTTTATCTAGATCCACGGTTGCATGCAACTAGTTTCAGAGTAGTTTGAAACTGATCAGTAGCGCCCGTGTGCGATCGGCCTTACAGAACGATAATGCCTGAACTATCGTGGATACAACATAATCTAACAGAAAAGAGTTTGAAGGTTCGAGGAGGCCTATCTTATATGACTATTGCATTTTTTGATCCAGATGGCTGTATCAAGGCCACCTTTTAAGGATTATTTTAAGGATTTTGTCTACACATAATGAAAGCTGACGTTGAGACGGCATGGACATTCAAGGTTTTGCATGAAGAGATTAATAACCTATATTAGTCGCAATGGCGAAATTTTATTAATTCTTCTCAGATATTTGGAAGATGGTGCCTCAGTTTAGTTGACCTTGGAAATAATGTGTATCAAAGGCAGAAATACATTAAACGGTGGCATTTTACAATAGTAATAACAATCTGAAACTTCTGAGAGGCAATTAAAATGAATATCTCCGAATTGAAAAGAAAAAGAGTTCTTTGTATTCCGTCATTCCACGACACTGAATGTCTGATAATTAAAGATAAACAGTGGGGATGATTCGTGTCGTTATATCAAGGAAGAAGCCTATCCTTATATACAAACCCTGTACAAAGTTTCTGAAATTGACTGAAAATTTATGTCTGGTGCTATCCTTTTCAAAACTTATTAATTTCGCAGTATACATCAGAAAAATCTGCATAACAGATAATATCTTTCGTTTCCCTTCGATCTAGCCCGACTGTACTCGGTAAGCGAATCAACAACACCGCGTAAACTGGCTCCGTGCAACCTGTTTGCTGGATTGGGGCAAAACGTTGGTGAACAGGTTGCGCAATCGCGGCGCTGTTCCTTCCCTCCGACTTTTTCACCCTTTCATCCGGCGCGCGGGAAAAATCCCGCTTCAGGTATTACCAGATCAACGTCGACGCGTTAAAAATGTTAATAACAAGCCAGTCGTGCGCGTGCGTAAGCGATAAGGAGCTCAGCGGTACACAGACAACATGTGGTTTGCTTTACGAGTCCTTATGCGCTACTGTAATTATCTTTCGTCCGGTCGTGGTACGCAGACCATGACTTATCGAAGCAAATGCCGAAAAATTCTCAAAAGCAATACTAACGCGCGTGTGGAAACGCGCCTGATCGATCATTCGCACGTTATCAACTGGATCCTCTACTCTAAACCTTAACGAAACATTAAATTTGAATTTTTTTTTTTATCAAAATCGTCAGAAAAATTTCAAAAGCAGTTCAGCATGAACTTAAGGTTCCAGAAATTAAAATATCGATGAACACCTGATAAAGACTTCTCTAATCGTTTAATCAAATAGTTTCGTACAGATTGGCAGTAAAACACGGTGAAATTATGATTCCATGCTGGTTAGACTCCATCGACGTCACATCGAGTGGAATGCACGATATTTGGAACAACGTGATTCGATTAGACGTGCGCATGGAATCACAGCATGAATGCCCGCTGATCTGTAACATATTTACAACCTTGCGGCTGTTTAGGTGCACCGAGACGTTAGGAGGATGATTGGGAGAAAACAGCGAGCTCGTGAAAATCACAAAGAATTTATAAGAAAGTCGATGACCATTAGATCCGCCTGGTCGGACTTGTATCCGTCGGTGGTACGTTTGCGACCTAGATTTCTTCCGAACGTAAAGGCTCAAGCATAAATTCTCATTATTTTTCGTGTACATTTTGTATGCTAATACGATTTTGTACGGCGATAATAATTAGAATCATGTTGGAGCAGAAACCTGTAAATTCAAGGCAGAACGCCTTCGACATTGCGGTGAAATCGAAAGTCGCGGTGCTGGTGTCTGGCTGGTAAAACAGAAACTCCTCCACGGCTTCGTCTACTGTTGGCAAGGAAGTGATCTCAGAAATACAATCAGGGTTCGTGGCTTGGCTGGGTGTTGCAGAACCTGTTACCGATCTAACAACCTCTGAATGTAAAGAATAAAAATTTAAAATCGTAGAAAAGGTATACATCAGAAACTCAGTAGAAACTTATACGTATTTCAATCTATAATACAACTAATTTAATTATCATATTTACAATATAGACTGGAGTTCTTAAACCTCATTTATTCTTCAAAATGGCAAGCTACCTATGGTGTTATTCTCAACAAATATTTTAACGATACGTTCCATAAATTATCACAGTTTAGTCCTTAGATTCTATCACTAGGGTAATAAAATAATACTTTGAAGATTAACATTTCTTCCCTTGTCTAACGATTTAGGCCTAAAGCCCTCCTAAACAACACAATATAACAAATTCTCACATTCCTTCCTTAGTTAAAACATTGAAAGAAGACAGAGAAAACAACAAACACACGGAAATTGATCTGGGAGACTCGCAGTAGAATTAGTCCGACAAAGGTCAGCCTGGGGAGCAGTAGATGAAGCGTCTGACCATGAACCAAAGAGGTCCGAAGATCTCGAGTTAGCGTGCCATCAAGTGACACTAGACAAATACGATAAACATTGCAAATGTTTAACGATGACCTACTTAATCGACTCTAAGAATAACGACAAGACGACTCGTTGACGCGAGGATAACCTGTCACTGGTCAAACTGTAGGTCGTGTTAAGAAATTGAAGAGAGTGGAGAAACAGTGAAAAAATCGATGGGTGTTGCCAACCAGCTTGGTAAACATGTTGTCGAGCATTGCCTACGCGTATCGCTTTACATGGAAATCCACTGACCAGCGAGTTATTAAAGGTGACGAAACGGGATAATCCGCAGAGTAATCTCGACGATCGTGAAACATAATCGTAACGAGAACTATATTTAACCGTGTTCAGGGTTGTGCGTGAGCCAAATGCGTGCTGGAAGGAACGTGAATAACATTAAAACGATTTAAACAGTGTGGATACCTTGTAATAAATTATCCTAAGTAAGTAAAAGAGTTTTAGCATGAAAATTTGTAATTTAAATCACGATTAGCGATGCATTAACAGGTCAAAGGTCGCAACAGTACAACGTGTAAATTGAGAAAATTCATCCTAATTATCGTTGCGCAAATTGCGTTTACCCTTGTTAACGCGTTTTCAGTTTTCCGCGAGCATCTCCATCTTCCTAATTGCATATTTCGTGCGATTTAAAGCGGCTACAGGGCTCCATTAAGTTGATTTTCATACCAAAGACGATTTAAGAAGTTATTAGCGCGTATACTATGAACACATCCTAGCGCGGTACTTCGACTCGTTAATGTGATACTAAATTCGTATCTGCAATTAAATTGTGGTTTAACAAAAAAACACATTTCCCTAAACACTTTTATTGACCACCGACGGAATCTTCCCTCTTTAAAGAAAGATAAAAGAATGCAAAATGAAGGAAGGTCTGTTTCATTGAACTTTAGAGACGAGACACGACTTTCACCTCATTGGCAAAGCACAGCACGCTCCAAAGTTGTCTTATCTCTCATAATTTGTGCGTGTAAAAAATGTATATTCGCATCCTACATAAATTGATATGCATACTCGTAGGATGCGTTTCTTCCGATACTTTTTTTTAACGCGCCCAATGCGATCCATCTATGAATCTGCGTGAAAATCGTTTCACTATTTCTAATTTGGACAAAATTAAATTGTATTATAATATTCAGTATTTTTAACAAATATATTTAGTGTCTGTATACGGCATTTTTGTAAGTGGTGTGTATAATTTTGAGTGACAGTAAAAACGATAAGAGAATAGACATTTAGGAATAATTGTATGCTATTATAGAGTAAACAAATATTTATCGCATTTATAAAGATTCAATCGATCACTCGAAATAGCCACAACGGTTCGATATATTTATATCCAGTATATTTATACTCGGCAGAATGATCAGTTTAAGAGCTGCTTAGCACATAAATGACAATGTTCATCAGACATTAAGTATACGTTTCGTAAATCCTGATCGACCGTCTTAATTGACCCGTTGGCGGCCAGGCGAAGAATTCTTGCCAGAGAAACGTCAAGGTTCACTAGCCCTGGTTTGTACATTTACCGCATGAATCACCGATTTCTTCGCGCGATACCACGTTGAACTTGACCCTATTCCGCGCGCTCGCGCTTCGTGCATTCTAATTGCATTTGACATAGGGAATCCGTGCAATTTCATGTTTAACAAAATCGATGGAACTGTAAATACACTTTTCTATTCCCTAGATCTTGAAACGGATAATTCCTGTAAATTCCAAAATAAATCCAACGTATTCTACTATATCCACTAAGCTTTTTTTCTTGCAATTTTGTTGTACTCCCTCCAAATTCCACTTAATTTATATTTACCCTCGAGCCTACTTTTCCTGTCGTTATTTCAATCCATAATAAATTTTTATTTTCTCCCATTACGTCACAAAGAAATTCTCGACATAATGCGTCAGAAATACAATATGTTTCCCTACTTTCATCCTTTAAACAGTCGTCTTCGCGCAGGCCCTCGCTGCATTCGAGCTCTCGAACAACGGGACAACTTTCCATTTCTTTGACTCTCGTGATCGCTGTGTGTTAAAACACCAAAGCTCCGGTTACACTGGTACATGAAATGTTTAGTGCTCGCGTAGGAGAGATTTGACGTCCGCTATGCCGTAACACGCTATGCGGAAGACATTCGAAGCACTCGCGAGCACTTTGTTAGTATGAAGAGCAAGCACGATCGTGGGCGCGCAAAGCCATGTGCACGCGATATTTTACATGGATTTTTACGCGCTGGAGAACGCAGATTCTTGAAACACGAAACCGACGACCACGGTCTCGAGAAACTACATACTTGCGACTGTGGGGCTGGCGATGTGTCCTTCAATCGGTGAGCAGATTTTATTTTAATTTTTGTTTAGATTCTCGTAGACTGTAAATGTAGTAAGGATAAATCTAAGGACTTTGAGAAAGGAAGTACTCGACGTAGAGAATTAGATAGGTAAGCAAAATTTAAAATGAGCTATTCTGTAACAACCTTCCATTTTACCAAAGGATTACAGGAACTTTAGTCTAAATTTTTTACTATTATTGAGGTTCTATTGCAGTAATTAATGTACTACGTATATTTCATCTTTAGTCAATTTGAAATATAATTATATTTTACGATTCAAAGAACAGTTTTCATCGATTAAATAAAGGGTCAGATGTGTGTTCCGTTTTTGATTCTTTATTAGAAACTGTCACCTAAATAGCGAATTTTTCCTAGTAAAGAGTTCCTCGCGAGGAAAAGTCGCAGGGACGCGCATGTGTCGCGTGTTTACGTGTCAATACGCGTCAATTTTTGCTAACGGTACAGGTCTCGATCGGTCAATCATCTCGGACGTCGTACCGTGAGATAAAACGGTTTTGCGCGGTACGACACGAACGAAATCTGCGATCGCAGAGAACGCGTGCAGTTGGAGGCGTATCGCGGCCGATGCACGTGCATCGTATCGAGGAAGTAAGCCGTGCAACAAAGTCACGTGCCGTTTTAGACGGAAATTGGCCAGGAGTTCAACAATTACGTGCACAGTCCGATGCATCCTACAAATGAACCGTTCGTTGCACAAATCGAGTAACTCCATAAAACAAAAAGTTGCTGAAAATTCGCTGAAATATAAAAAGTTATAATTATAGCGAATGTTTCAACACTGAAATTTAAGATTTTTCAATAAGTGGAGTTAATCGATTTGTGCAGCGAACGGCTCAAATAATGGAAGTGCACTCCAAGAAATAGACGACAAAACAGACAAATTTGATCCTCGTATCTCGTTTAGAGGTTTACGTACTGGCACAGGCAAAATAGGCCTCTGTATCGTTCAGGTGATAGAAAGCACCTTTCTGTTACCTAATATGCTTCGTGTGTTGCGATTCGATAGCGTTTGTAATTAGAAGCAGACAACCGAATTCGACGATAATCAAAATTGACTCTTTGATCGATTGACATTTCCGTAACGTAATTGCTTCTTGTCCAGAGGATGAGCCTTTCATTTTTCTGATGCATACATGTTACGTAAAAAAAAAACTTTCCATTCGATAACGAATCTTGCACAAATTACGTAAAGCAAACAGCACAGTGTTCTGTCCACCGTTTCTCCAGTCTAAATACCTGCCATGAGACTGGTCTGGTATAATTTAATCGATCGTTTTAATTCGTGTACATTTGATTTTTATCGCTGTGTTAGGATCACTTTGTTCAGAATTACTTTCAATTGTGAACTCAACAGCTTCGATTTCATTATTTGACTCCAAACAATTTTTGTGTTTTATTCTCCCGTTTGTCTCATGTTATAATTTAAAACGTCAACAAACATAACCAACCAACTTTTATTTTCGATGAATCAGCCTCCTTCGACTTCGATTGAAATCGACACGACCTCGTCGCGTTCAGATTCGTTTCGCCTTGTTCCTGACGCGATTAGAAGTACGTTCGTACTAATTGCATCAGTGTATCAAACGATCAGGTATACACGGGCGCAGATTATGCTTTCTCGTTCCCGACGCTTGGATGCAAATGAGCATTTACTCGCGAAACAAGCTACTGGGACTAACAATACACCGTTCCTCGTTCAACGAGCCGCAAAGCGATTGTTCCGCGATACGAGTATTATCCGTTTAGCGAACTAGTTCTCGACGTACGGTCTGCTCTCAATTATTAACCAACGTAGCTGCGAGGTATTAGAGCTCTCGTCGCAGTTACACCTAACAGCTTGGTTAGACGAACTAAACGACCAGTGAATAATACCTTAAAAAAATTAACACTCAAAAGTTAAAAAAAAGGTAGCTCACAAATTAGAAACAGCACTCCTACTTAGGTTACAACGGCGTGCTTACTCACAGGTCCAACTACGCAATTATAAACAAAAACTGCACAGAGTGTGGCCGAATAACACGTACCAGCGGGCACGAGGTGGTTTCTTATGAAAAAGTAAGAACAAAATATGCAATACAATTTTTTCATATAAAGCTTAGTTTTCGAGAAAATCGAGATTGAAAATCCTATTCATACGTATGCTGTTACGGCTGAGTTACGTAAATGGTACAATAAAATGTTCGTTAAAACTCTTCTGTGTATTTATTCTTGAACTCGGTAACTTTTAAATCCTGAGTAGACATTATTTATAAACACGATACGCGGTATACGATGCTCTACAGCATACGTATGAATAGGATTTTCAAAATAGATTTTCTCGAAAGCTAAGCTTTAAATGAAAAAATTATATTCCATATTTTGCTGTTATTTTTTCATAAGGAACGTGTATAAAAGAGTTAGTAGTTTTATTCCACACAAAAAAGATCGGTCAAGATCGATACGCACTTTTCGACGCGATGAATTCGGCATGGTGGAATCGTCGACGAGCTAAATAAAGAGGAAAGATGGTGAACGCGACGGAATAATCCCAGGATGAGTCCACGGGCGACGCGATCGTGCCGATCGAATCGTGTTGAACTTCATGACGCGGACGCTGCTTTTAAATCGACGCCGTTCGGTAGTGTGGCCATATCGAGGACCGCGTGGCGTGGGTCGATCGGTTGCGCACGATCGACATTTATAAGGGAGCGTTTGTAAACGCGAAACGAAGACGAGGAGGAAGCGGGACGCGCGACGGGAATGTAAAAATTGTGAGTTACAAGCGCCGCGCAGGTGAGTGTGGGTCGCTCCATGGCCAAACGACGCGTAGGCCTCACCTGCGGTAATCTGGTTTCAGGAAATGCGCGCTACCGTTGCGTTCGAGCTGAGACTCCAAGTGCAATGCCAGTTCCACAGAAAATCGATGGAAACTATGGAGTCACAGCTCATAATTCATTTTCTCTGTTGATTATTAAACGATAAGGTTTTTGGAAAGTATCCATTTATTTGTTTTTAAGTGAGGAATAGCTGAGGAAATTTAATTAAAATTTATATGACGACATGTGATCGTAAATAAGAGATCTAACTGATTGAAGAGATGCTGTAACGTTTGTGTTTAAATTCAACCCATTCGAATGTTGCTGGCGTACCGATGAACGTTTATAAATGTAATCTGAACACGCCCCTAGAACTTATCAACTGTTCCTAATTGTAATTGATGCCAGTCATCTCTTTCTGTGTCAATGACTTGTTAAAGGAGTTACGAAAGCGACAAGAACAGTTTAGCTAGCGAATTATTGCAAATCGTGAATGAAATTCTTTGGGACACACTTTACAGGGCACAATGCAATACAAGGAAAGAGGAATACAGAAAAGATGATACGAACAAAATAATGGATAACGATGGTCATTTTCTGCGAGACGGAGTTTCAGATAAAATGCACTTGACGAACTAGAAAATAAGTTAATTCGACATAGTATCAGTTAGAGTTGTTATATATACGTGACCTGCATGAATAAAATTCCACTGTGCAATTCTTGTGTTTTGTAAAACAGGCCAATGTCAGAATTACTATCCCATATGTAGATTGTAAAAAATAGAAAATTCGTGGTAAACAAATTTCGATTCTTCGTCTAAAATAAAATTACAGATTGAATCACGTGGCATTCGACGGTTGAAACGCATCGAGAGGCATTCCAACGAAATAGGAATACAAATATTTGCTAATCGACATCGTAAATACCCGTGACGCCTTACCCTAGAAACGGCACTGGTGAAATTTATTGCTAGCAAAATGGCAACCATAGAATCGCGGTTTTCGATGAACAACGCGTACGGAGCGTTTACTGTGATTTCTAAACATTTTGGAAAGCGTTCTCCTTAAAAAAAAAAAAAGAAAGAATTTCTGTGGCTTGTATACAAAAGGATCGTATTCCATTTTTAATTAAAACTTAGAAGTGAAGGTAATCACCTAATCACTAATAGAGATACGTGACAAATTATAAATAATGCAAGAAGAATATACAACGAGACGTTTAACCTCTTCACGTCCTTGGCCACATATGTGGACGTTTAGTTTGTTATAATTATAGTTACTGTCGATAATAAAAAGAACAAAAATTTGATAACAACTTATTCACTACAGAATTTTATGGTTTGACTGCACTGATAATATTATTTCTGATGTACAGTTATAGTTATAAGTAAAGCATGAAAAAAAATCGTCCCTGAAGAGATTAAATTGTCCACAATATCCTATATTAAAAGTCTCCTTTTGCTCCCACCCTTGGATTGTAAGATGCTCCCTACCCAAGGACCACGCCCTCCACTCTGTAAACGCTGTTCACGTGCTTCTAATGATCAACGTGAACGAATTAACGAGATCGAAAGCGCGTATCCTCCGGCGCGGTGGATGCTTTCATAATCAGTCGATGACTAACACGGCGTATAGCATATCCATACCGTGCAAGGCATGTGGATGACGTAAGTACGTGCCTAACACTTTGCATGTCCCGGCGCCACGTGTAAAGCACCTCGGTGATACGAAAACAATTATTTCTGTTCATTTGTGTTACGGATTTGATCAATATATACTTTGCTTAAATGCATACGTAACAAAACAAAACTATAGACCGTGGATGTTCGTATATTTATGGTGAGTCGAATGTGTGCAAATGAAAAATATATACAGTCAGTTCCGTGTACATATTTTTAACGAAATATTTATTTGAAAACATCGAACCTATTATTTAATTTAGGCAAACTTCTTTAATAGACGTAGAGGGTACGAATATTTATGAGACTGAGTGTATAATATTCAAGTACTCAATTTTCTTTTTGCATCTATGAAAATATCAACTTGAACAAGCATTTACAGTCGATACATGTATATTATCAAAGAGGACCAAAATCTGATCAAAGCGTCCAAATAAATTTATCTAAATAACGCCAGTTCGCGATGACCAAAATCATTCGTAACACAGCAAATATAAACGTTAGTCATAAACCAATGTGACGTAGACCTCTTTAAATCGTTTAATCGGCAGAATTTGAATGGCACGTCATCGTGCCACTCGTGCATTTTTCTTTACATGTAATGCATTAAGCACAAGAGAATTAAAATACCTGGTCGATGCCAGCGTCGAACGTTCCCTCCTCCCAAATGGGATCGTCCCAACCTCCGGACGATCCGGAGGAGCCCCTGCGACCCGGATCCCACGAGTTTCTCTTCGTATTATCCAAGGAATCCGTGGAGAGTCTCCTCCTGTCGTATGAGCCTCTTCTGCTGGAAAGTGGTGCCATGAGCTTGTCTCTCCTCAGGCTCCCGTTGGATCCGATCGATAGATCCGTGCTCAACGTCACGTTCAAGTTGCTCCTCAGATTGCCACTGGACCCAGCCATACAGCTCTTCAGGTTTGACGTGCTTTTCGCCTTCAGATCGCTGCTCGACGAGCACAAGGTGCTCTTTAAGGTTGGGGAGGGCGGAGAGGTCGCGAAAAGACTGGACAAATTGTTAACATCGCGTCTCGAGCTGGGCCTCTGGAGACTAGACATCGATTTCGCTACGTAATCGCGTCTCAAAGGCGAATTATAGTTTGAGACGATGTCTTTTTTCAAGCAACCCATAGATCTGCCTATAGGGTCACGTTTCAAGGCCGAGCTGCCTATGGTGCTCGAGTACGAGTCCCTCTTCGTGTGGTTTATGGCTCCTATGGACGCACCCAGAGGATTCTTTCGTAAAGTATTAGGAAAACTCGAAGGATGAAGCTCCTTCCTCGGTGGCGACATGGGCAATCCGAGGGATCCTTTTCGATTAGGGGATGTCCCTAGGTGACTGTCTCGACGACTCAGGAAATCCCTTCTAGTTTGCTGCACGTTCCCCGCGGATCCTCTGCGATTCCAGCAATTTTCCTTCGCGTGCTTCCCATGAATATCGCAACAGCTTGAGTCGATCTCCACTTTGACCACCTCTGGGTTACCTTGCTGTTGCTCCAACTTCACGTCTCTAAAGAGAGCCTCCAGGCGACGGATCGCCGCCTGCTGATGGGCGGAAGTTGACATGTCGAGACACCTAATTCGCTTAGAGAAACTCTAGCTTCTTGGAGTTTCGGAGTTCAGGCTTCTTGCCTGAGCGATGTCAATGATACTCGTGGGTTGGATAACATTTGATAGAGGAGAATTACTGACTATCTTGTAGCTGTTGACGCAAAATTTTCGATATTGTATCTACTCAGCACGTAATGCGTGCGATAACAGTACTGCTCTTTCAAGTAGTTCGAATGGAAATTTTCTGTCAAGTATTTCGAACCACTTGATTTCAAATTTACGAGAAATATCTGTAGGAATACATCCAGCACGTGATACGCGTGATGTCAGTAGTATGCGTGACAGTGGTCCCGTGGGAGTGTCTTCTAGTTATTTTTACGGTTCAGAATTGCCTCGAAATTATCGAGGAATATTCTTCTATGTATCCAGGAAGTGATGTGTGCGACGACGCTGTATTTCCTCAACTTGCAACGCTAACAAATTTCCTTACGTTGAACTGTTCGAAGCACGTTGGTCGATCCCAACAAAACAATCCTTTTTGTTTTCGCTGTTGGTTCGATGAATAATTGAATCCAACAGGTATCTCTCACCGTGAGATGGCACAGGACGCGTGGAATTCACTACCGCCCCGAAGGCTGGCGAACATGTCCCGTTAAAAGACGTACGGACGGTTCACGGAACGGAAACGTAATCGTGGTTACATGGAAACGCGTGTGCGGCGTAACACACGTCCGGTGAGGTACTGGGGGACTCCGTGAGGAGAGAGACCCGAAGGCCTCAAAGGAGCTCTCCATACGGATCCCCACCAGAGCTGTGGCATTCGCAAAGTCGAAGTCTCCATATTAGGTCAAACCTTATGGGTTTGTCGCGCAAAACTGCGGGTGAACACCGACACGACCCTGGCAGCGAACGTAATCGGGTCGAGTGCCAACTCGCTTTGCCATTGTGAGCTCTACTTCTCGCTGTTTATGGCCTATCTCCCGCGCACGACGCGTTCCACTGTCGCAAATGTATATTCCCACGACTCTGCGATAGATCGATCTATGCAATTTCACATTTTATGGCGCTCTTAAAAGGATTCAATTTTTATTGTATTCCTTTCTTGACTACATGAAGCGTTTTACACAGAGTTTAGTTTTGGAGCGAAACTGCATATGTCGAATTTTGCAACGATAGGACTTTCGTTTTTTAGGTTGGCTTTCAATCGAATCCTTTTTGAGTCATTTTGCTTTAGATCTACCAGTTTGACATGTATAGATATAAGATTCTCTTCCTTATCTTTGCACTCTCATTTTTGGATTTCCTCGATTACAGATGCTGATACTTGGACTATCTGTGACGCAACGCTCTTTGTTCTATCAATACAAACTTCTATGTTTGTCTCCAGTTGTCTGTCCTTCGATACTGTTAATCATTGTTGTCAATATCATTGTCGATAATCTGTGTACTTAAGAATATCAGCAAAATTTTGCGACGAGAAAGTTTTTAAGCAAAATATTATAAATAAAAATGTGACACACGTTGTATTATAAAGTAAACATCTGCATCCGTTACATTTTGTTTAAAATTTTTGCGTATTAAATCTGTATGTCTTCGTGATATGTTTTCCGGAGTTATTTCTTAAACATGCTTGGTTGCGAAGCGGAGCAATCATTTGAGAATACTGTAGTATCGCAATAACACAATAATAAATACCGAAAGTGTCGAATTCTCGGTATCATACCACATTTTACTTTACAAATTCAGACCATATTCTCGGTACTAGGATCAACTCGTTCGTATATTTTTTTGCGCCTCGTGTTTGGTACTGCTGTTACAGAAGGCCTAGCCTTCAGCGGACGAACGAAAGGGGAAAAAAATGTTTATTGCCCGTTACTATTTGAGAACAAAAACGGCCGGTGAGTCACGGTCGAACCGCGGTAAACACAGTTTATCGTGTCAAACCGATACAAGAAAATATTTAAGACAACGAGCTACGCGCTTATCACAATATTCTACTACGTGGTCGACAATTATGTATTCAACAACTATCCTTTCAGAACGAACTTCGACCAATGAAATAAAAAAGTAATAGAATACACGTTGGGTAACACGCGAATGGAAAATCGATAGGAGTTAAATATTTATGTTAAAGTTAATCATGCTGTTAAAGCAATAATTACACTGTTCGAGGTTTTTGGCTTGAGGGAATATACATTCTGACGTAAACAATAATGTTTGCATATGAAAATTTAGAGGCAGGAGCGATATGAAAGATTTATGTAATCAGAAGAGTATGGCAGGCAGAGTTCTTTATGCGCTTCCCATTCACCAAGACACGGGAGCACTATGTCGGTAAAATCCGATTGCGATCTCGTATACCGATGCTTTTAATTAATCCCTGCATCACCAACAAAAAGCGGTAACAGTGTACTGGTATTCACTGTGTGTTCTGACTTTCACGAGGGCAACGAGATGGAGCTACGATCTATTCCGCGTTCTATACGCACTCGAGGCGTACTTACAATACCCAGACAATGCAATGAATAAATTTTAAAAAAACCCTGTCAACTGCTCTGTCAATTTGTTTACTTCCAATCGTGTAATCAAATTATATATAAAATAAAAGTCATGGTTGTACAGTACGAAATCATTAATTGAATTTCAATACAGTTTGAGGATTAGAGTATGACAAGAAATTTGTTGTAGGAAAGAAGTTTGGAAGTATAGAGATATATTTTAATTAAATTTGTGCGGGTCTAATCTATGGTTAATTGTCATTAACATAATCGTCACGTCACAGCGTGTAATGCGCACGTGTCATTATTATGTTACTAGGCGTATCTTCGACACCCACATGCCGATTCCAGTTCACCTTGACGATCGAAGGTGTATCGCGCTTTTAGTTCTAGTAGGAAAAGGTGTACCCTTTCGGAAAAGCGACACGCTCGCAGGTGTCGAGTTTCCAGTGGAATATACCGTGACAATTGTTGCAATTATCGGCACGGAAAATGTTCCTTTCTCAATAATTAATTAGAACAATCGAATTTCATTGATCGTATTTTTGAATGACACGAAAAGTCTTCCAAACAATATTTAACATTCACTGGCAACAGAGAAAAAATTAATACATACAATGGAGCACAAAAATGATTTAATCATCTACTGAAAAGAAAAGATTAATAATATATGAGTAATACCTACAAGTGTAAATGTTATAAACGTAATTTCTCCTGTACATCGTGAAATTATTTAGAGGCTCGCGAATTTTTCAAAAAAAACAATTCATCCTAAACCAAATAAGATGTACCATGACTATAAAACGAGGTGGTACGTTCGATAAGCATGCTAATTTCCTCGGTTACGTCATCATAGGACGGGAATTAATATTGAAAAATGAGATTTGTCGCAGAATCATCGCTAAGTACGCAGCGTGACAAAA
The DNA here is from genome assembly GCF_026225885.1 of Hylaeus anthracinus. Lineage (NCBI taxonomy): Eukaryota > Metazoa > Arthropoda > Insecta > Hymenoptera > Colletidae > Hylaeus > Hylaeus anthracinus. The sequence continues at coordinate 6,175,020 of NW_026535289.1, read as the reverse complement.
AAATCTCGCGAAACCATGCTCGCCCACGCGGAACGACCATTTTCGTTTGCGGCATGATGCGTCTTCTAATTGTGCGAGGCAAATGCGCGAGCATGCATCGATTTGCATCTATCAACTGCGTCATCGCGCAACGTGATCCAAGCGTTAGAATTTCGTGTGTAGGTGCTCGGACCTTGTCTGGAGTTTACCACCACGGCGCGTTTGGAACGTTCCATTCGCAATACCAACAAAGAAATACTTGGTAGCAGATTACGAAGATGAGAATAAGAAAAGATTTTCAATTATTCCTAAACCTTGAGACTTTTCTCAACTCTTTCAATGAAATATGATTAAAATTCCACGAAGTAAATTCAATATTTCATTCATTTTTCTATTTTAATATTTCTAGCTTCAACTGGAAAATAATTGACTATCTATACGATCCAAAGCACGTGTTTTCTGTAATACCGAAAATTTATAGGCCATACTTTGTAACGTTCGTCGAGCACGAGAACGGAGGAAAAAGATACTGCTTTGACGGAAACCTGTGCCACCAATGCATATATAACACCTACGAAACCCGATTTATCCTGGCCGTAGTACGCAGATACGCTCGTGTCGCAACACCTCTGCGCTGAAAAGCAAATCTTGCGCGGATCGATTGAACTAGTTGGCGAAACTGGAAAGGGACAAAACAGGCCGTGACCCATTGACTCATTAGCACGTCCTAAGACAGATACTACTACCAGCAGCTGTTGGCGATCGCGACGATCACGTACCTGGGCCATGGGAATCGGATCGAAGTCGCATACATGCGCGTCAGAATGGACCGTGGACACCTGGTCGATCGCGATGCAGTTCCACGAAATCATTGCGTTGCATAATCCGATCGCATTGGCAACGCGGATGGCGATTCTACAACCAGAATGACTAATGCCTCGTGGAGCTGCCTCTGCGAATGACAAGGTATGTTCCAGCTGATGAGTATTCGATTCGATCAACTTTGCATAAGATGCAGTTCAAATTACTAGGGATAAAGATCGTGGAGCTAATCGAGGAAGAGGTGAAGAGTGGACACTTAGAAAATTTGAGTTTTCAGGCACTGAAATTCTATTGTAAGTAATCTAGTTTATTTTAGTTTTAGTTTATTTTTTTTATCGAGAAATTATTTCGTGGGCTTATTTATTAAAGAAATCTTAAATACTAATCAACAAAATAATTTCCATCATTTTCTAATACTTTTTGCCAGAGTAAAGACACTAATTGTTCGATTCTCTGTTTAAAAAACTCCTTCGATTTTTCATTCAAAAACTTTTCCAAGTCGAAAACACTTTGATTACTTTCCAAGCTCAAGAGCAAGGTGTTGATTTCGTAGCCCATCTTGGATGGCCTGAAGAAAGATCTTTAGAAAGTTTGAGTTTTTTCAGTAAGTAATAGTAATATCGAACCCCTATCCCTTTAGCAGACGTCGATTTCGAATTTGGAGAGTTGATGTAAAGCGAATTATATCTGATGTATTCGACACGAAAGGAAGGCCTCTTTGTTGATCAAACGGTGACGCAACCGGACGTTTCGACGGGAATAGATTCAACAGTCGAATAATTATTACAATGATTGCACAAAGTTTCATTGCTTGACAACACGTCGACGTCAGTTATGGTAATTGCTTCGCTAAAATTTTATCAGTGTTTTCCTTTCCAGCGTTTTTCGTCGTCGTTCGAACGTAAAAATCATTGGACGCGGGCTGAACAAACGCGTTATCCGAGCAGATCTTCCGCAACGGAAACATTACGTCGCGCGATAAATATCCAAGCAAGCTTTACGCGCGTTTAATGTGTCTCGCGGCTGGTTGCATCACTCGGTGGACTTTCCGGAAAAGGATTCGACATAGTCGAGCGAAGACAAGAGCAGAGAAGGGAAGAGTTATGCGATCAATTGCTAATCGCGTCAATTAGAACGTTTAATTGGCAATTCGACGATTAACCAATCGGCAATTGCTGGAATTCCAGACGACGTCGAGCCAAATGGCGACGAATGCTTTCCCTTCGTTTCTGACTTTATCGATCGTACCAATATTTTGCAAAATTTGGTAGCTGTCTGCTTTGCAAAGAATCAGGAAAAACTTGAATTCAGTTTGAGTGATATTAAGCTTTCTGTGTCACGTATACCAAAGCAATGCACAACGAGCTTCTTCAGACGAATTTAAATTAATTATTTTCAATCTGATACGTGTTAAAAAAAAAAAAAAAAAGAAACCACATATTAGAAAATCTGAACGGAACCAGTGAAGACATTGAAACGATTTCTAAATTTAACCCAGAGGAGGAAATCAGTGGTAAACCCGAAAGCCACTAAACTCCACGTATACATTGAAACGGTTTTTCCTGTAACTCGTGGATAATTTTCCAAATTTCACTGTAGACCTTTTATACTTTCACCGTCGGATCGACTGATTTGCGACGAGGGACAGTCTCTTTAACTGTCCTGACATTTGCGCAAATCGTGTGAAAAAGTTGCTTGTCCACTAAAGGAAAGTTATAGGTTTTTACTAAACCACGATTAAACTTTTGAAAAAGTATATTGAAATTACAGGTTAGTTCCAAATAGGGAAGAAGGGAGGTATCGTTGAGTGCAATATTTACAACGATTCGCGAAAATTGTCGACAAGCCAGTTTCATCGATGCATAGCAAGTTTAACCATAAACGGGTCATAAATTTATACTAGTCTCCACGGAAATAAGGAAAGGTGGGTAGAAAGTTGCACATTAATTCGATGATCAAAACGCTATTTGCAACCACTTTCTGCGGTCCTACGATTTCCAGCGAACTCTTTAATGCATTTGCTATTTCATGCGATTCATTGTCGAGTTTGTCTTTAAGAATCGCGAACAACTTGTAGACATTTGTGAATTCAATTTGTAAATCCAACAATGAGCGAAGCTGGAACGTCACGGTTATTTTTCACTTTGCAAATGTGGGACGCAAACGTGGATCTATCAGTGATATAATATTAAGGTGACTTGGAAGATGTTGCATATATTGGCCGATTCACTTCCTGATTAGTTTTTAAGTCAATCGAAATTATGTATCCTCAATTTATCTGCAGTTTCATGTTATGCAGCTTTTATGAAATTATTGAAAATGGATCTACGTGAATGTTTGGTGTCTTTTTACATTCAGCATGTCACTGCTTGCGGAGATTATCCTGCGAGAAAGCATATTTTACCACTTAATAAATGAAGATTGTGACAAATGAGATATTCTCTGAGACATTGAAATAGCAATCCAATGGACTTGACGCGTAAAATCAATAATAAACGAGTATAATTAAGGTGTGCAGGTTTCCTTGGATTGCACATGTATCTATCTATGATTAAGTTTCACGAAACGACGTATCAACGTTGTTCACACGTTAATCATTATATGATTCTACCGCTATCAGTATCCACAAAAACAGCAACGTAAACGGCGTTGAATACAACGAATGATGTGTTATTTAATATGGTTGTATCGAGTGCAATAATCATAATCTCATTTTATTGACTTACCTTCATCGGCTTGACGACATCGTAATGACTCTCTTGCGTTCTAGAATCGTAGGCAGTGCCCAACGTCGAGTTCTGTCTCCTGGAAAGATTATACGTAATAAAATACACGATGTTCCTCGTCAACGTCAATATTTAGCAGATTGCGATATCGACTTGAAAGGTGCGTGGGCACACAGGTATCTCAATTCGAGCAGTATCGAATGTTCGAATCTCTGCTCCAATCAGTATACCTTATCTTAGGTATGATGGATTTTAAAATACATTTTCAATTTTCTGAACTCCCTAAAACACAATTCCTGGACCTTATCAGACTATTACTAAACAAAAATTGGGTTCTTGATCGCTCTGGAAATTCTAAACATTTTTCTTGGCGTAGTATCTATTCGTTATAATTTCTGAGTCAACTCATATTAAGATTTAGATTGTTTAACTATAGTTCGAGAATGTTAGATTGGTGATCGAGATACTTACACCATTGAATCGGATCCATTGACAGTAGGTTTCGGTGACTGGATCCCAGACCGAACAGGTGTGCCCATGTGAACAGGCGAGGGTCCTTTACTTCCCAAAGGTTGCTTCATGCTGCAATCATAATAGAAAGCAAACTATCAGTTACCGAATAATACGCAAATTCCTGAATTGCGACTGCGTATCCGTTCAAAGCATCGGCGATTCCGCGTAATTAGATAACTATTCTCTAAAACCTGTGTCAAGGATAAATTGATGAGTTTGCTTTAAATTTTCGCATCGATTTTGAAACAGCCATGTGGCAGCAAAGCTCGTCGTCATTTTCACGTTGGCAAACGTTTAGAGGGTCGTGAACAAGATTTCCATCGGAATATCATCCGGCAGAAGCGATGGGGTTAGAAAGGTCGCTCGAGACCTAGTCATTATTCAAGCAAGACGTGATTTATGGAAACAAGATTTCCCCGCATCCTTTATAGGCACATAATGGACGCGAATCATTGTTTCCATCCATAACAGGCACTCACAGTTTAACGTTACTTATACATAAACACATTTATTTTTTTGGAGCAGTTTATCTATCGATTTAAACGATACTACAACGACAAGTGTACATCGTCCCGTAGTCTCGAGGCATTTCCAAATTTGGTTGCTAGCAAAGACTAACTTTTTCTCGAACCAGAAACCTGCAAAGGAGATTATTGCATAAATTTTGCACTGGACTCGCAACGTTGCGACACAAATTCGCGAAAGAAATTTCTACGTAAACCTGAGGCAATATTCCGAACTAAGCAATTTCGTGAGTTCGCGATTTTCTGCGTTTCACAAATATTCCTTCGATATTAGAAAGTCGTAAAGGAAAGCGTTACATCAAATTTTTCATTTCTCCGACGACGCGTTAGAATTGCGAATGAACAAAATTTCGCAAGAGACTTGCCAATTCTCTGGAAATGTTTACGGCTAAGGCAATATAACGTGTTTACAGAACAACGCTGCGGAATTCAATACACGTTCCGTTTTTTTTTTCATTTCTTTTTTTCGTTCGACAGACGTGCGAACAAACCTCGCGCGATTTACTAACATTTTCCGAGTCGGTGTCGAACGGTTTCTATAGAATCAACGCTCGATTTCCAAGCCTCCGTGTTCCGTTATATAAAATCTCGCATTGTCACGACATCGTATACTACTCTCTATCGCTGTATCACAATTGGAGTCAAGAGCAAACATTAGTAGTTTGAGTGTTAAGCGAACCAGTTGTATTGTGCCATTCTTGGACTAATGTGTTCTCATCATAGCTCACTAAGTATACATATTTTTGTTTGTTAAGGAATCAGAGCCAATTGATCAAAATTTCAAGGTTTATTGGGAAATGAACCTTTGGAGGTCTTAAATGATTCTTAGAAGTCGAACAAAAATTAATTTACGGTTAAAAGAATGAATGTTTAGTCTCGATGCACGGTACTGTTCCAGACGGTCAATTAAAATCCTCGCACAGGGTTAAATTTATTTGAATGGGAACTTTACGTTAATGCTTCTAACGACGTATCGTTAGAGTCATTTTCGCGGCTGGACATCGCTCTGAAATCAGCACGCGTGTCAGTTGCCTGACAGGAACTGAAAGCGGAAACTGTTCATAATTCAGCGTTGTGTTTTAAATGAACGACGCTAAATTGGCGACACTGTGTCCCGACAGAATTGTCTATTCGTATGCAAAAATTCTGAATAAAGTAGAGAAAAGGGAAGTTTTGGACACTATCGACAAAAGATCAAGAAACGTAATAAGACAACGAGGCGAAATTTCTATCTTGGCTCTCTTTTTCCTCTATGATACTAATGTTCCTTTTTATATTAATTTATAGAGTGTATTCTCAGGTTCAAGATTAGATGCCAGGTTAACGAATGACTAATGATACTGATAGAGTATGAATTAGAGGTAGTGTACCAGGTAATGCACACGTACGTAATAGTGACTATGATTTATTGTACATGCTTCGTTTGTTCAAGATAAGATTCTTCGAAATGTACTCTTTGAAGCAGCAGATGAAATTAAATAAGGATGACGGGTAGTGGTTACAAGTCTGTTTCAGTAAATGAATTATGATCAACCTCGTTGCAACTTGTATTCAATTTTTTATAATAATTCAAGCTACTTTAATAATGACACTCAATTGTTATGCTTTACAAAGTATACTTAATTATATCAAATTGAACGAAATTTATATATTTTTACTCTATTTAATAATGCATTGGTCCTGAAGAAGGCCAGCACTAATGTTCGAAACGTATGAATCAAATAAATAAATCGTTTCGACTGAATCTGCCCTCCCATGTTAAACAATATCTACCGATTCTTGATCATTCTCTTACCCTGCCCTCGTTATTATACCGATCAGCGATCTACAAACGTGAAAAAATAATATCTCGTGTACCGATTGACGCAAGGCGGCGTAGACCCAGCGCTCTTCAAGCTGCACGTGCTACTGTGGCTGCTCTGTTTGGTATAAATCGGCCGATTGTTTGGGGCCACGCTGACACGCTCCGCGATGCGAAACCGCGGTACGGTTGGCTTGTGATAAATCATGGTTCAACCTCGGATCGTCCACCCAAAAGTTTTCACAATCTCAGTTTCATCGTCGAACATCAAACAACCCGAACAAAACGATCGGTCCACGAGACACGGTGAGAGCACAAAAAGCAAAATCCAAGATGCGATAGGAGCACAACGATGAAAATCCAAATGCGACAGGAGCCAGACGTCTCGGTTGGGAGGACGAGGAAACACTGAACGAAAACGGAGTACGAAACGATCGGTTCGCGGTCACGTGACGATTTGACCGCTTTGGAAGTCGCGGAATCCGAACTGCTCGCGTCGTATTTAGGGGCGCACGATTCGAGACCGAACGGAATCTTGAGATCGCTGCTCGGACGCTGGTGTCGCGGTTGCAGGGAACGATGCTGCTACCGAGGAAGCCCGACGTGGAGTATCGAGGGAGCCCAAGCGGCGACCACGATTTCGCCCGCCAGCGGCATTAGACTCGGCTGCCCCGTCGAATCACTCACTCCGCTCGCAATAACAAACCGTATCGCGGCCTATAGCAGCCTGGCTTCGTTTGCCACGGCTCCCTACGACACGAGGCCCAGCGATCAGCTGTGCCCTCCCGCCAAGCCCGAGACGTGTCCACGGAATCCGTGAAGATTCTTCCAGAGTTTCCTTCTTCTTATGTTTTAACGAAGAGGCTATCTACCGAAATAGATGTTCAGAGAAAATGTAGACGGAATGATACTGAATTAGTTTTCTTGAATTTTAATATCCCACGTCTTCTTAAAAAATGTTTTAACACGTTGACTGCCAGACTACAATTCGTAAAAATTTTCACGAAGTTAAAATTTTGTCTCGAGACTGTTGAAGATTACATAATTTCACACTTGTCGTTGTATTTCATTGTTTAACCTCTCCATTATCGCCTCACTTTTAGAATTATCTGTTTGGGTCCTTAACGAAAAGTCCTGTCACTCATTTCTGGGTGACGTGGCGACCAACGTGTTAAGAAGCGGTGACAGGAAAAGGTACTCCAATTGGTAGATCAGTTGAGAAAGCTTTCGTGAAAGTTTTGGTAGCTTAAGAGAGACAAACATTATCACATATGGTCTTCTGTTTAAAACAAATAATACAGTATCATAATAGAAAGTGACAAACCCCGGTGAATATTTAATTTATCATGCGTAGACAGTAACGATAGTGAAGACCATACCGAAGCTCTTATACTCGAAGGAAGACATGAATCGTCGTTACAGATCAATTCAAGTGAGCGAAACAGTAGCAACAAAAAATGGTGATAATTGGTACACTTGATCCACTTCAAATAAGACCAATAAATCAATATTGAGTTATTGGAAACGAAATTGAAAGAAAATTCTGATCGCAAAGGGCGTCAAGTAGAAGTATTTGTTAACGTTAAAACGAGATTCAGCGATTAAACGTTTGTTTAAAATGAGAAAGTGACAAAGGACAAGGCGAACGATCCATTCCTCGAGAATTTCCGCGAGAAGCATCTGGCAGATGTGTCCTACGACTTAGCGAGGCAGCCGGCGTAGCACAGTTACTTCTAACGTTTAGAACGACACGCGTTTCTAGTATCCGCTCACGGTAAACTATCCCGCGCACGAGTCACAGTGAATTTCACAACAGGTTGAACGCACTGCCACACTTTCCGTCCTTACACCAACGTGCGAATTCTTATAAATTTTCGAACGTCACCGTCAGCGTTCGCAAACGAATTCCTCGTTCTGCTTTCCTGCATCACGCTCCCGCCAAGATTGCGCGTCGGAGCAACCGTTGTTTGCATACGATTTCCATAAAAATGGCTGCCTGGATCATCGTAAAATTCATCGACTCTAATCCCCGAACGTCCTCGACGCGCTTAATTAAAGACATCCTCTCCAAACTCGAGTCCTTTATATTAAAACATTGTTCCGAATAGAAAATGGTTAATTTATTTTCCTCTTAAATTTCTGGTGATGGAATTTTTCATTGCAGAAAAACCATTTATTTCACAGTAATAATGCCTGCAAATTTAATTTCTTTTTCCTTCGATTAGCTACATTCGTCTCCGTTGAATTTTTCCCGAATGTTTTTCGAGTCCACGTAGAAAAGTAACAAACATTCCTGCAATTATCTGTACGTCTGGAAATGTTATCGTGTTAATGAACTTGGTAGTCAGAGCACGTACTTGGTAGTAAATTTATACGCACACCAATTTCGCCAGTAAAAGTGTACACACACTTGATTAATGATGTTTCTAATGACTGTTCACATATATTAGTTACAGGTGGAGAAAATGTGTAGCAAAAACTGAAAGTTTCACCGACACGTAGCAGTCTGGCAATTCAAAGAAACAGAGGCATTCGTTGCTAAACTTTTCTATTGATTAAACTTTGAAATCGTGGCATTTTAAAAACTTGGAATGTTCTATGTATTAAAACTGGAATGTGAAATTTGTGAATTCACACTGAATATCCATAAATAAACTTTTTCTGAACCGTGATGGGTACACATGTGAAGACATTTATTATTGTAGAGTCTTGATTATTCGAACCTCCGTTACCTGAATGCTCTACGATCGGAACACTCTATTATTACATAAAAGGCTCTATTATTCGAACATAGTACGGCTATGTAGAATATCCTTCCACGAAACATTCTTTGTAACGGTACAAGCTAATACTGATGGTCACAGTTTAGCATGACATTTGCAATATATGCGTTCTAACGAGAGGAATAATTCGTAAATTGCAACGTGACACGAGTCACTGAAATTCCAAATGTCTCCATTACTCCTAGCTACGATTGTTTTATTTATTATTCTTTGATCTTCGAACACACATGGTCCATAATATCGCAAAAAATTAATTATTTTGCATTCAAGAGTAACTTTAAAATCCACAGTACAATGCACAACAGGCTCCAAGAGGTCACGCTAAACGTAACTTTACGTAATCGAGCACAATGTAACCAAATATGATTGAAAACAAACTATTGCGAAAGGAGACATTCTCATCTCTCCTTAAACGGTGCCTGCAATCGATTCACCTTGAACCAAACCAGAGTAACCTACTCCCGATGCACCGTTCCACGTAAGACATTTACAACACCTGCTATTCTTCGACGCTAACGAAGCGCCGTAATTCAAGATAGGTACCCGTTGCGAATCTCAAACAAAGCAACGTTTGTGACCGATCTCGACTGGCCACGCGAGCTAATTGCGCGCCGACACTCGCACAGCGAACGCAAGTAGGTGGAGAGATGTCTGGATAACGCGTTAGGAGAGCCAAGAAAATCTTCGAGTTGCCCTGTCGATCTCCGCTGAAGAAAGTAACGAACGAACAATGTTGCTCGCCAAAGCGAGAAAACAGACATAAATATTCAGAGGATGAAGGATCGCGATCAGATAAAAGCCGAGAAGCTTCTTGCAGTCTTGCATAAGCGAAAGTATCTTCAACGAGACCTTTCCATTGTGGTCGTTGAAATAAGATTTATTAATCGTTGCGACAGAGTTAATTGTTCTAATGAAACGGTAGCCGAGGATGCATCGTATAACAAGATTTATAACAAAGAGATTTTTAATGGAAAGTACGATTTGGTTCGTTATTAAGTATCACCATTTCGAGAAATGGACCGAGGGAATTAAACGAAGTGAATCATTGAAAACGACCTCGTTTATTGAACCTGACGAAGGATCAAGGACTCCTCGACCGTCTCCTATTTCAACGACCGCAAAACGCACGTTACACCGTCTAAATACGTCATATTTTGCGGTTAACGAAGTGCCAGACACTCGAAACGCGTTTGGCCCTCAATAATTCCGCGACTTTCGCCTGGGACGTGTCAACGCGTTCGCTAACCAGAGTCGTTAGTGCGTCTACGAATGCGCAGTATTGGAAGAATGTCCTGTTGATACTTGTAAATCGTGGATATTCGTATCTTTCTAAACATTCGCGAAAACATGCTTGAAATAAACCTCGAAGAGAACTAAATTTGGGACGAAACGTTTCCATCTTCTTGGATTCAACCTTCAGCTACACTGTATTCGTTCTTCTTGAAAATCTATTACGTTTCATTTTCAATTACTTTGCATTTATCTTTCATTTATTTTTAGTCAATTTCGTCGAGTACTCGAACTAAAAATATTTTCCAACGTATCCGTTAATTTGCTCTTTCTGATCTCGGGATTTTCATGTCTCACGAGTACCAGAATCGATTTTCCGCGCGTCACTCGAACGGTCGGAGTTAATCTACGCGCAGATACGTCAATCGATCCTCTTAATGGATGAGTCAATTGAACGTGGGTCCTCGATGAGGCAAAGTAAGACTCCGGAGTACAGGATCTCGCGATTGAATTTCTTCTGCGATACGACGCAGATAAGCCGGGCATTGTGTCAGTTTCGTAACAATGAATTTCATGGCCAGTTTGGATAATAAATGTTATGTAAACAGGTGGAAAGAGAATGATGCTGTTTTTGCTCAGTTATCGTTTTTGATAGTGGAATAATCTTTCAAAAAATACAAGTAATTATGTATGATGAAGTTAATATGAACGTTCACGAAGGAAACACTGAACAATGAATTGAACAAATATGATAATGAAGATACGAATCTCAGGTAACATTAACAGTAATTCAATCAGACGTCAGCATCCAGCAGTAACATCATACGGATCCATCGTTTATGGCTCGACCACGATGGCCTCTGTAACGCGACTCCGTTTGCATACGCACGTGTAACAGACCAAGGTTAGCTACCGCAGGTTCGTCACGTTGCAAACGCTTTATTGTGGCTCTCGGAGCGAGCTAAACGTCGCTCACCTATGGTTCGAAGCAACGACGAAAGCAAGAAGTCGTTATCGGTCCTCTAAACTAAACTGAAATGGGCAGGCGCACTTTGTATTTAAAGATGTGCACAAAATACTACTTAACAATTTTTCAAAATGAATCAATTCTAACATTTACGTTGGTGATCAAAAGAATTTAACTTAAATAAATGAGTTTAGCTTTCGTATAATTTTACATTTTGCAATTTTCATGACGAATTTACTGTCAGGAGTAAAAAAGAGTAAAGTTTAATTACCAACAGTTCTTACTTGTTCTCACTGTGGTAGCAAAAGCTACCGAAATCACTCTGCAAACGTTTGCGAGACAATGGCTATTTACCCGAGCAAATCTTTGCCTTGTCTTCCTTCAGCTGGCTTTTTTACCACTTGTCTGAATTATTATAAGAATTCATAAGTCTAGACGCCGCACACAATACCAGAAATGTGCACGTACGTGTGTGAATGGAACAATGGGACCATAAATATGCATATCGAATCCATGGGACGAGAATCATCGATGAGACACGACCAATGACGAGCCCGCACTGTCACGATTTCCCCCCAGCGACAATCGTGCACGTACTATTCCGATATATCCGGTTCCGGACACGGAACAATGTCAACGGTCGATGCCAATAAACCTCCTTCGAATTCCACTTTCATTTCTTTGAATCGCCAATATGTACCGCGAACAAACGACGTCATTGAAAGTTATTTAGGTTACAAAACCCTGTAAACTATTGCGGTAGATAAAAGATAAGGAACCGCGATTTCTGACGTGCGAGAAGGTGAACAGGTGTGCGTCGGCATAATGTATCACCTGGACTAGTACAATCGGAATGATTGTACCCAGTAGAGTTGGTTGTCCTTTGGTAAATGAATAATATATACTTCGACTGCCTTCCTTGGAGGAATTTTCAAAAATAAAATAAAAATATTGATACATTGGTAACTTGAGATTCTAAATATTTTTACAACAAATAAAAGATATTTTATTACGCATAGAAACGAATTTAATTAAACTCGGAATTCGAGGCTATCGATTCTTGAATATCGACGCTATTTTGACACAAAAATTTGTGAGCCTGCTTCAGAGGCGAATGAACATACAAACAAAATTATAGTTCTCTAAATAAAAATCACAAGTATCAGTTACCTATCTTCCTAAATCATGGAATATCTTCCCGAGACTGACTTTGATTAGCGGTTAAATACGCGAAACGGAGTAGAATGGAATCGGACCAAGAGAACGTCGACGTCGACGAGTCGGAGGCGGGTTTCATTATTATCACCGGATGCAGCCGATATGCCCTTGCAGAAAAGATACATCGCACTTGACATCTCGGGGAGACGGTAATTTTAGCCCGTTACACGACGTTTACGAGGATACAGCCGGGACCGTTTATTCGCTTGCGAAAAGGAATGCGCGCGACGTTCACGAGGGATGACTTCCCGCCGCTCCTGATTTGTCCACTGGGAAACTGTCGGTGCACGTGGTCGTGGGAAAACAGAACGCGGGCACGGTAGGCTACTTTCAAGAAAATCGCCCACGCAAAGCCCGAAGACTAATATTTGACGAGGGAGAAAGCAAACGAAAGCTCGCGGCAGTTTGCGCAAAAATGGAATTCTTTTCTGTGAAGCGACGCACAGTGTGATATTTTAGCGATCTATCGGGGCAAAACTTATGTGATCCAATATCTCGGAAACTATTAGGCCGTCCGCACACGAAGTTACTCAAAAGAAACGTAATTAGTTGGTGACTGAAATCAAAAACTAGTTACCTATTGGTTAGTAATGATTTTGAACATTTTTAGAAAAAGCATCTACCGCTGTCCGCGTGGTGTACTATTACAGCAAAGTCATATTCTCGGTCATTGCTTGAACAAATATTGTTAATAATTAATGCATCTATTGTCAGAAATTAATTTTTAGTTAATCCAGCTAACAGATATAACGGTATAGGAAAGTTTCTCAAGATTACTCTATTCAATGAATACTTATTCTGAACCGTGATTCTTATTAATATTTAATCGAAAACTGAATGTTACTATATGGATTGTAAATATTCAATTCGAAACGAACGGTCCTTCGTCGCGAATAATATCGAGTTAATGGCTGCGAAGTTATAATAAGATCTTTAGATATAAAAAGTGTAAAGTGTAAAGTGTAAAATGTACAGTGTAAAGTGTAAAATGAGATTAGATTTAGATTAGTAGGCGCAACATCCAGGATCCGTGGCTGGTGCTAGTTGTCCGTAAAAGAACAAAGTATCCGGTATATAATAGTTTTCAGAAAAATTCATTTTTATAAATTATGTAAATATTACCATTAATATATTTTTATTGGAAAATGGTAGTCAATTTTCACGACAATTTGTGTATTTAAACTACAGATCAAACTACGAAATACGTATTTTCTGAGATTTTGTTCTCTTCCATTATATAAAATTATACGGAGAACAAAAGACGCTTGGAAAGTGTGATTCTTAAATTCTATAAAATGAACATTGGGAAGGTTCTTTCTTTTTCGTTTATCAAGAAAATTAAATTAATATGAATAAGATGATAAGTTTGCACAGAAGGAATTCCTTTTTTTGATAAATAAATTCAAGTCCTACTACAAATGTAACAGCTACAATTGCCGTTCTGAGCTCACCTGTCACAGGTAGAATTATTGTTCTAAGCGCGTGGGCAAAGTGTTGGTAAACGCCATCTATTGAGAGAACGCGAAGACGTTTTGCTCGTCCGGTAAGTAAAATAACAGTTAACACGGTGCAATGTACGTTTATTTTTATAATTGACCATGTCATCAATTGTAAGATTTTTATCCAATTTTTCATTCAAACGGTGTGTCAATCATTACGATACATGATCCCCATCAAACACGATGTTTCTTGATGCACCTGGCGAGGCTCGCATATTCCAATGATAGAATCATCTTATCGAAGAATTGAATAAATACTCATACATTATACCGTAGAATCCTGTATAATACCGCAAAAGCAAAAAGAATAAACCAGAACTCCGTCGCTTATTTACTTCGTTCATATTCATATTCGTTCAAAACGAATACTTTAGTTTTCAAATTAGATACAATTACGCGCGTAAAATAAAAACTAATTTCTCAGTGTATATCTGCCTATTGAAATACCTCGCAGTGCCAACATCGTTTTGCGAATACACGGTACCAATTAGTGGTTGAACAAATGGAGAAAAACGAATGTGCTAAAACGACCACTGCCGGGGGACGAGTTGTCGGGGTCACTGTCAAGTCGTCAAAATAGTTTCACTTTCTTTTTAGCGTTTCCCGCCGGTTGTAGCTATTTCGATCGGCGCCAACGTTGCTGTCTAGACCGAACGAGTTATTCTCGACGCGCGCTTTAGTGCCATAATAAGCGCGACAAAGGCATTCCCTTGCTGCCATCTGTTAGAGAATGTAGCCAACCACTCGAATTTGATTGACTCCGCGGCACAACCGCGGGACGACTTGTGCCGGAAAACAATATCGTATTTGCTTAGAATCACGATTATCTCGCTTCGAGTGGCCTCGCCGGGAAGCGAGCCAAAGTTAATTCGAAGCATCGCGTACCATTTCCCTACGAATGCACTGGCACTGATAATCGCCGGTACTCCGGCCTGTGAACAGCAGAGCACCGAAACGACCCGAACAATACGCTTTTGTTCCGTTCCTCGACCATTTACCGATGACGATTCCTCGCACAAAACCGCTCGAATTACACGGTGACCATTTATCACAGCTAAGTACCTCGATAAGCAAACTACGGGCAATGGAAGATGGGCAAAATTCTCGTTTAGATAAGAGATACATGAATACAATAGCAGATAAACAACTGTTTATATTATTTCTTAAATAAAAATTAGAACTTCGACCTTTATCTTATATCCTCGCGAAACACAAAATTCTAAGATACACTATGCGCAAAGTGTTTCACACGTGCGCAAGGTAGCTGCGCACGAGACAATCTCTGTCAAATACTACACTTCAAAGAACCTCATTCACCCTATGTATCACTTTCATCCTGTAATTAGAGTAGAATATTGCCCATCCACGCGAATAATGCAGCGTTCACTTACCCGTCACCTTGGAGTCTATTATCGACCACCTGCGCGGGTAACGGGGTCGATAATTGTCTGACCAGGTCGTCCCATTCCCTTTCCCTCTGCTGGAACTTCTCCTGCAGCCTCTGCTTCTGCTTCTGGTACTCTTTGAACAGATCGCCGTTGTAACTCTGCTCGAGCGGCTCGCCGCCCAGAGAGGTTCGAGCAGGTACAGCCGTGGGTTCCGTAATCTTTGCCGCGACCCCCGTCGGCTTCTCGGCCAAGGAATCCCTTCTAGAACTCCTGGCCGTCGATGGTGCCGGGGATTCCCTGCCAGCCACTCTACGTTCAGGCGTAGAGGTCGCGGAAGGGTCTCCCTTAGTACCTTCGTCAAAAGGTGGACGAGTAACGTTAAAGGCGTAAGGGTTGCAATATCAATAGGGGGTCTGACATAGGGGAAATGACACGATTACGAAAGAGAATAATTTGTACTTGACGTCTGAGCTACGTCTTTGATCTACTCTGATCTCGAAGATATTATAAATGAAAGAACAGTATAGACGATGATCGAGTTAGTCATTGCTTCATTTCGATAAACAGATCAAAACTAATCAAAAATTACTCTGAAATATCTCAACACATTGCTGACCGGTTACGAGTTAACTCATGAAACCCACAGCGATATACATTACAAAAGCTTTGCTTGTGTTGGTTTTTGATTCCTTTTTAACAGTCGAATATACTTTTCCCAGTATTTAGGTTTATACCACTCAGTAGTTCAGTAGTACAAAAAATTACGAAATGATAGCGGATAACATGAAGTCGTTTCTACGTAAAATTGCCGGTGAACAATGTGTTAATATTCCATGAAAACAGAACATGGCTCACCATCTGGGCTCTTTGACTGCCCCCTGGTCCTAGGCGGCGCCTTTGGCTGGTTGTTGTTCGCGATGGTCTCTTGGATGGAAGGCAACTGCTGGAACTCAGCGTAGCTCGAGCTGAGGAAGACGTCGCCCTCGTTCTCGAACAGCCTGTCCACGCTGGTGTTCATCAGCTTGTTGTTCTTGAATCCGGTCAGATGAAAGCTCGCGAAAGACGATCTCGACATGGGATTTATATCGCCCGTGGACAACGCCATTAGCGCGGCTGACGGTATAGGTGTATTTTTAGGTCCAGGACTCCTGGGTCCTAGGCCGGCTTCCAAGGCTGGCACTAGGCTACGCGACATCATGTCGGCCGCGGATCGCGGCCTGGTGAACGGCATCGCGCTGTGAGGGAACGTCTTCGGCTTTATGGGAGTGATCAACATGTGCTCCGTCCAGGAGGTCTCCAGGGACGGTCTCTCCAGTCGCTCGACGTCCACGTTCAAGGTACGCTGCGCGAAGGGAACGGCGAAGGTTTCGGGTGGTATGCTCTGAAGCCAGGAGAGCAAGCTCAGGTCGGAGTCGCTGAACCCCACGGAGCCGTCCAGCAGTCTGGAGAAATTCATCTCCACCTGTGAAGAAATTTGCCACTGCCTTGAATACAATTACCAAGGTGGAGTTCTGTTTCATATGCTTCTCATTAACGAATATCGTCCTTCGTATTGCATTAGCTCGTTTTTGAGTGAAGCGGATATTAAAGGATTAAAAATTATTCGTAGCTTTCTCAGTAACTGCAATGTAAGAATTTGATGTAAATAAATTGTAATTATCACAACTATTGTACGCTGTATAAGACATTCATGGTTTGAAGCAATAAAATAGATAAATAAAATAAGGTACTTTGGGTGTGCAATCAGATGAAACGAAATGAATCTAGGTGTAGAAAAGAGATAAACTCCGATCGACTAACTCCACTTTTTGAAAAATCTTAAATTTACATATCAAAGCACTTGGTACAGTCATAACTCTTTATATTTATAACAACTTTTCTGAGAAGGAAAGAACTTTTCTGAATATTTATTTGAATTTATATTATAAAGGGAATTTTAAAAAACAATGTGCATTATTTCATTGCATTTCTCAACTTTTTGGTTTAGAAAGTTATTCGATTTGTGTAATGAACGGCTCAAATGATGAACAACATGATTGCTGTACGTATGGATAAAGGACGTCGACAGTGAGGGACCTACGGCACCGCCTTGAGTAGTAGTACGAGCAGTAGTATGAGCCCCTCACGGTCAGACACGTTCACTGCCAGGCTAATACTATTGAAAATTTCTATTGCGATTAAATTTTGTTTACAGACTATTGAAAACTGCGAAATAAAACATTTATTGTGGTAATTAGTTTTGTAACTTCATCAAAATTTAAGTATTTCATTGAAATTCATTTTCTATGACAATTAAATTTCAGAATTAATTTTTTTAGTTTTTCAGTGAAAAGCACTGTCACCCTATATGGGTGACGTGGTGATCAACGTGTTAAACTTTCAGACACCTGTTGCCGAACACCCTGTATCCTTATCGAATATACGTTAAATAAAATTTTTTTTAAATATTTCATTTCATTTCACCCTGAACGTTCCTGGCACGCGTCCGTACCCCGTTGAAAGCAGTTGCACAATTCAATCGATTAACCAGTTACAGGAGGGTAAACGGAAACGCGATCATTATAAATACGCTGAAGGCACGCGATGAGGCAGCAACAAACCAACGAAACATCGAGATAATGGTCCGTGTAAATATGATTGATACTCGTGAATCCAAGTCGGTAAACTAGCCGACGTTGATAAAGCTTCAACAGTTGAAGTCTTACCTGCTCGCTCTCCTTGGAACCGGTAGCTTTGGCCTGGCAGTAATTAACGCATGACTCGTACAAGATGCCCTTGATGATCAGCTGTATCAGCCGATCGTTCTTCGCGGAGGTGACGGGATGACCGGGATCGGAGCTCTTTCTGTCCCCAGGGAGAAACTTCTCCACTAAAGGGTGCACCTCCCGGAAGCACTGAACCCTGGCGTTGCTGGGGTTCCAGTCCTTGTACTGGAGGTGGTCCGTGAGCCTTGGAAGCGTCAAGAGTAGACACAGGCTGCTGTACTCCTCCTTGGAAGGCGCGACCTTCTCCAGATCGCTAAGAACCTTCACCACCTCTTCGACTGCGTTGTCCACGCTACCGTTCGTCCCAGCTGCGATCACGTTCGCCTCGGACTTGATGCAGAGCAGTTCCACGTACTTGTGGCGTAGGATCGAGTAAGTGAACTTTCTCATATCGAAATCGGGCAGCGCCTCCAACGGCTGGATGAACTCCAGCACGTCGTCCCATTGTCCGTCGAGGATCAGCTGACGAAGGAAGAGGACATCGTCGCTGTACTGACCGTTTATTACACCTGTCTCCCGTTCCAACGAGAGCTGCGAGATGTGAAGGTCGCGGCTGTGGAGGAACTCCAAGGTTAGTCGTACCACATCCTCCTCGCGCAGCGTCAGATGCGCCGCCGGCATCACGTACCGAATACGCAACCTGAACAGTTTCCAGAGCAGAGAAATTACAGCCTCGACCTTCTGGACGCGACGGATTCGATGGAGGGTTCATTGACAACGGGACACAAAGAGAGGTCAATGGGTACTTTGGGTAGTGTTACAGTGTTTGATCAAAGAGTTGGGTAGATGGTGGCTTCTACGTGACGGCGGTCGTTTATGGATCATTGATCGACGAATCGATGACCTTCTGTGTACAAGAGACGTTATGAACTTGAATAATTTTGTAGAGCACGTAAAGTTAGGGGCGGTTTAAGTCATCGTTTCGCTGGTCTCAAATACACAGATTTGAAGAAACTCTGAGTTACCGTGACAACTGCATATTGGAACATATCGCCAAGTGTGAATCAACATTGTTTAATAATAACCCAGTGTCTAGGTGTTTCTGAGACTACATCTGACAATATCTACGTGTCGTTTTCTGATCGGAATTGGTTACGCAAGAGCAAAACAAAAAGAAAAATGGATTAGTGGTTTCAGTTGCGCATAAGTTAAAGATGACCACGGTGTCGTTCGATTTCGCAACCAGGTTTCTAACAGAATTGCAAAAATAATTTTCCAGCGACGTCGCGATTTATACGAAACGCACATACATGCGGGTCAGCGAATGGAGAACGCAACCAAACACTACAATCGTTCCCCTCTGTTGTAATTTGGCGATAATTCTTGTATTCAGCGTAACGCGATCTGATTCGCTGGAATTATCAAGTTCGAACGATACCGCGGTATTGCGAAACTGACTAATGGTATGCACGTAAGGAACGCGCGAAATTCTTGCTTTTACAAGTTCGTTGCACTTCGAGGCCACTGGCCCTGCTGACATGCCCTGATTGCCACGCGAACTGGGTGGATAGATTCGGACGTTGATCCAGCGTTCTCCTACTGAACTACTCCACGAATGTGAATATTTAAGCCGCAGCTAATAAATTATCCACGCTTATTTCCGTACATGTACGCGTCAAACGATTTCCGAGTCTATTCCTAGCATTCCCATACTCGTGTCTAGTGCAACGGATAAGGTCGGACGAGTTTATTTTTTTGGATTAAAATCACGTTTCTCAACGTGGGAGGTAGCGCGCCAGGGGGTTTTACGGTCATTAAGGAGGACGTTAGGGGAGCATCGACAGTGTAGGTCAAACGTAATTGACGAACATTCAAGAGGGCAGTCTGATAATTTCAGACGAAAAATCTGTTTATCGAAAGATGTTAATTTTTAATCCTTTGCCTTACAATTTAATTTCCAATCACTCGTTTCATAAGCGATAACTGGGTCCGTCGGGACATTCAGGTCTCTGATACGTTTTATTGATGTTTGGACCGATCGACTTACCACGTTTCTGATACGACGTTGTGAGGTAAGAAGTTAACGAAATTTATACAGTCAGTTTCGTAAGCATTTATACCCTTTATGTTCATTGAAGAAATTTGTCTAAATTGAATGCCAGGCGTGATGTTTTCAAACAAATTTTTCACTATATATATATAAATATATATATATATATATATATATATATATATATATATATATACATATATGTACAGAAATAAACTTTAGACATGTATAGAATTATAATGGAACATTTATTTGAAAACATCAAACCTATCACTTAATTTAGACAAATTTCTTTAATAAATATAGAGGGTACGAATATGGGTAACTTATGGGACTGACTGTATATGAACAACCATGATATAAGTCATGGATCCAGCGGTTCAGGTAAGAATCAAGTAAGAATTTAGGTAAAATTGTCTTTTAGGAGTCGAAGAATGGTGTTTCCAAAATTATATTAAAAATGAAACAATACGACGAGCCCTTACTTCGAACAATCCTCTAAATCTACTGCTTTGTATCCCTCTGGAAATTTAGGTTCTGTGGAAACGAGGTGCAAATGACCCCAAGAAAGCTCAGGGATCGCGAAACCGAGAAAAATCATTATAGAAGTTTGCTCGGAAGCGGTTCCTGATCGCAAGGTCGTGAATTATGAATAGAGTTCCGCAGATAAGATAAAATACGACCAGGGAAAAAGCTACCTCGAAGAAATCCTCGGATGAATCGTGTTTTTTCGCCCAGGCGAATATTGCGACATCGCAGTGAGCGCGATATAAAAATAAAAGATGCTAGAATACGGGAAAGAATTCGCTGAAACGCGTAAAGGCCGACCTGAATAGGCAATCACAAGAATTCGTAAATTGCCACATTTGGCTGGTGCGTGCATCGCGAAATTTTGTGGCATCAGCAGGTGCTTGGATTAATTTACAAGCGCTCGGACCTGCGACTCGCAGTTTCGATTGAACTTTTCAACGGCTAACAACAAACGAAACAAGTGAAACAAACGATGATGCAGCGGACGTTGGTGAGTCTTTGAAAATCTGAACTTTAATTTAATACTGCTTCGACTTTAATCTTAAAGAAAAGAACTACGAACCATCAATTAATCATTTTCTACCTTGAACCTCAATTTTAAGAATATTCCTATAAATAACTCTTCTCAAAGTTCTCAGTCCTCTGAGAACATTTTCGATAAATGATAAAGGATTGAATATTGACAGCTCGAAAGTACCCTGTCCAGGTACTTTAACTTGCTGTGGAAGTTTTGCTGCACGTTGCAGAAGTTATTGAAACTTTTTGGGAAATGTTATGCATTAGATTTCAGCGGCCATACTCGTAGTCAGCAATGCTGTTGCTGACGTTCTGGTGCAACCAGGTTACGGACAACCACGCTTGCAGTTACAACAGCAACAACTTGGACCAATGCAACCTATGGGAATTCATCAACGCACCTCTGAGATACAACATCAACCGATAGACCATGGTTATCACGTGGAGCTTCATCCAGTGTATGGCAATTTGCACCAGCCTGACAATGGACTGTCGTACTCGCCCATGCAACCTCAGATGACGTACTCGTCCAAGGCTTACAAACGTTTACTTGGTAGCCAATTCAGTGGCCGTGGATTCGAGGGAATATCTGGAGCCATTCCAGCTCAATACGTTCCTTTGGTAAGTGTCGCATAATTGAATTCGACGTGACCATTCTAATTTTATTTGAGAGTATTTTAAAAACAATAGATGTACCTAAAATAAAACTTGGTAAAAATGTTCGTTGCTTATGGTAGAGTCACCTATCTTATTCGTGATTTTGAAGAATGTATGCAATGGGTATTTCAGAGTAATAAAAAGTTCTTCATCTCCGAATAAAGAAGTGAAACTCTTTCAAACATGTAGAGGACAAAAATGAAATTCTTAAATCGGCGCAACTGAACAGAAATTCGACGTATACTGAATGAAAAATTATTTTTGATGCTACAGGGATAACGATAATCGATTAACAAACCACTTCTCTTAGGCAGTACATAGTCGTCTCAGGAGGTCTGTCACCGACGAATCCAGTCCTGGGTCAAACACCGAGAAACGCACAAAAGTGGGTGTGGCCACGAAGTCGACCCTAAACGAAAATGTCCCTCCGGTCGTCGATTTGCAAAGTCAGAACGGAGAAGTTACGAAAAACCTCGATGGTAAGATCAAATTTCTGTACAAACTAATTCTAACTGGATAAAATAAATGCTTGAATTACCGCCAAGAATGCACATTAAATTTAATTAGAAACTGGAATAACGTAAACACTGGAGTGTAGATTTAAGATCAGATAAAAAAGAATTAACATCGCCAGATAAAAATATATTAATGGTAAGCTTCTTTAATATTTTCTTATCGGGCGATGATCAGGCAAAGCATACAAACGCGATCTAATTAAACGAAATGAATGCTCGACCCAAGAATATTCTTATTTACATTAATCCTGATTTTGACCGAGATCTAACGTGACTTTTTTCAACAGACAAACGCGTGGATGTTCGCCATAGCCAACAGAATCAAGGTTCTACCCTGTTCGGTCTGAATCCATCAAACCTGCACCCTGGATATCATCAATACTCTGAACCCTTCAACCCTCGTTATCAAATCATCAACGAACAGACACAACCACAAGTATCGCCCCAAGTGAATTCTCGAGCAACATCGCAGGAGCAAACGCAGAATCTGGTTACACCTCCGTCACAGCAGATCTATCCTAATACGAACCGCGGAGACTATAAAAATTCCATATCGGTGCAACGTCTTGACGCACAGCAACAACAGCAGAGTGGATTGACGCAGAACATCGTCGCAAATCAACAGAGAAACTTCCCTGATCCTAGACCACCATCTGCTCCTCTTCGATCGCCGAGACCAGAGACGCCAAACGGCCCTACCGAACCTCAAACACCTGTAAGTAGACCTTATCGATCTGCATCGAGCGAATCGTAAACTCTTAATTAGTTATTTAATATTTAAATGAACGTTGCTCTCGTCACATCGACAAGACTGTCGTGTGACAGAAAGTCGATTAGCATTGGCGACGACTCCTAATCGATACGTAGTAATGGACACGTCCGTCTCCGTTTTCAGGATACCACGCAGGCTATGTATAACGCGGACGACGAGCTGGTGGGCTCGCACCACCATCACCACAAGACGAAAATAATCACAACGAGTCATTTGGGTCGTTATCGCGGAGCATACACGGCGCCCAACGTCGCGACCAGCGGAGGTTACCGTTGCTCCTGCTCGAATCCTGGCTACGTCGCTCCTAACGTCGACGATGCCCTGGCGTCGTATAACTCAGCAGCCGGAGCACAAGTTTATCAACTCCCGAGCCTGCAAGAAACGACTTATCCGCCCAACGTCAGATTCGTCGTTTTGCCACCAAGTTACAACAATTACGTATCCAACTACGATTGGGGATACCAGCCTTCCCTTTCGCCGTACAACGCGTGCTTACAGGACACCGTGCCATCCGTGGCGTACCAGCTTGTGTGAGACTTAGCAAATCGAACGACCGTAAGATAGTTTAAGTCATTTTTTTTATTTATTCACTTTTTGTACGATATGTGACTACGTTTACTCTGGATCGAAGATGGGGGCAATTAGAGACCGTGGGCGAGAACCAGTCATCTATATAAATTGGGATACTATTTTTATTTTTTTATTGGGAGAAATGACTGGTTTTTGCAGTAGTCCTTGATTTTTATGATAAAAGTAATATGTACAAACGTCAAATAACGAGTGACAGGTAAACGATTGTTTATGATTAAGTATTGATTTAATGAAAATTGGAATTTTTATTGTAGAATAAAATATTTCTCAAGAAAATTTTATTTAGAAACCAGATAAAAATAAGTTTTTTACCAGAAGGAAGAAACAATACTCTCGACTGTCATTCGTTGCTGACGTTTATTATTTACTGTTCGAATAAAATTTTGCTCGTCCCTGCACCGCACGCATCATCGAAAACCGTTCAACTGGTAGCAATTACACGGTCATCGGTCATAAAGCGATACATGGGCGACGAAAGCCGAAAGTAATGTCTTCCAATAAATCTATGACCATAAACATCGTTCAGGTTTATTAAAAGCCTTCCCTACCCATAAAATTTTACACCTGGACTAACTCGACGCCGCTAACGAGAAGCCTGCGTTTAATTGGCATTTAGTACCCGCGGACCGGATTTAAGCGTCGTTTGAGTAATCCTATCGCTTTTAATCGCGGAAGTAATCCGAAAGAGCGGTCGGTCTAACAACGTTCGCCTAAATCTCACCTCGTTACGCAACTAGTCGACACGAAACTCTTCGAACGAGAATGAAACAATTTTCACGATCGTCCTTTCATTTTGGAAACACCAACTTCGAGCGTTTCGAACAGCAATGCTTATATTGTCTTCTCGTATGAATATTTCTCGATGAAAATTGGCACAAACGTTTCCAAACTCCCTCCAAAAACACTACTATTTCGACTCTAGTTTTTTCGAAGGAAAATTCCAAAAATTGCTCGTTTTCGATCGTCGAGTCGCGCCGACGCCCAAAGCGAGCGAATTTCAGGCGACGCCGGCGCTTACAGAGCGCCAGGACGCTGGTGGACGGGACAATTCGATTTCAGACAATTTGCCAGGAGCGTTAATTGACCCGAACGGGAGTGGCGAGAAGTTTGGGTGGGTCTACGAGTGGCATCGGACGCCCGGAACCGGAAAAGGAGGGCAAACACTCGATCGACTAATTACTGATTCCTCGTCTCTCGTCAACGGTGAAACGTAATTTCTTCTCAGCCATGAGATTTCAACGGGTCCGGTGTTTGCCGTTCGTTATGCCCGTCGAAAGTGCAAGCGACGAGATAAGGAAATTACTCGGCGTAACGAAGTTCGGTACGTGCCTCCGAGGGAACACACGACCCCCGTTGCAGATGCAATAGCGCGATTATGGTCTCGTACAGCGGGGAAGCCCGCCTTCGAGGTGAAAACATGAATGCAGATAAATTCTGCATTTACGACCATGGCGCTACTCCACGTCCCGGAATATAGCGCCATGGAAACGGCGGAATTTCGGAAGGGAACCGCTTCGGAGCATCCAGGCAATTCATTTTACCCGAGAGACGCCACCATTTATGATTTCTCCGTAAACGAATCTTCCGTCGAGTTACCAGGCTTACGACTTTTTGAGGAGATCCTCTACTTTAGCCATTTAAAAATATTTTATACTACACGATAACTTGAATGAACGAAGGATTTCTCGAAATGTTTACCAAAATGCTAGTGATTTAATGAAAAATCCTCGTTTGTACTTAACAAAATAACACGTTCATCGCCACATCACCTATATATAGGTGGCAGGGATTTTCGCCGAGGAATGTAAAAATTAATTCTGAAGACATACGTTAAACAAAAATAAGCCTGAATGGGATTCGTGAATTTTGATCGGGTTGTAAAACAAAATACTAACTTAAATGTTAGATTATACAGTTTTCAATTGTATAGGAATAAAATTTTAGCTGCATAAATATCTCCATGAGTATGTCCGGCATTGAAAGTGTTAAGTAAAGAATGCGCAAAAAAACCTCGTAAATTGGAAAAGAAAAGAAAAGCATAAACTCTTCCAGATTCCTTCTCTAGGACAAAAGGCAATACCGTGTTAGCGGAGTGTAATTCAGAAGCCAAACACTTCGATCGGCGATCCGAGCCGATAAAATCAGACCTTTGTTCGCCAATCGCGTTCGTGCAACTTAATAGCTCGTTTAATCTAACTGGCATACCGGTGCAAATGGAAGATCAAGCCACCTGGCCTTTTGCGGCTAACAAACACTCGCGGTACCAGTGTTCACGGAATCGATAGGCTTCGCTGTTGAAAACGAAACGACGCGAGGTATTTT
This sequence comes from Hylaeus anthracinus, assembly GCF_026225885.1. Lineage (NCBI taxonomy): Eukaryota > Metazoa > Arthropoda > Insecta > Hymenoptera > Colletidae > Hylaeus > Hylaeus anthracinus. The sequence continues at coordinate 6,148,911 of NW_026535289.1, read as the reverse complement.
CATCGTTTCCGGGAAGGCGTATCATTGATCTCTCTCATCTCTTCCCCTAGCAACGGGTGTACAACGCGGCTCGAGTTCCACGACTTCCCGTAGTTAGAGAAATTATAAAACCCGATACTATTGGGTTGCAGCGTATGATATATCCGCTCCCACGGACAGTTCTGTCGTACGGTATCCCGTACGACGCGAAATTAAGCGCCAATATGTATTCCGTTGTCGACGTTGTGACAACCGACTTAGCGAACGAATTTTTATCTCTTTCGTGACAATACTACAGGTTTCGTTCGACAAAAAGTGGATAACCTCATCCGTGTGGAATTTATTCCCCGTCGAATGACATTTTGTATGCTTTTGAAATTCATACGATGCGAATATGGGAACTGGTCGAGTGGCATTGAAAAGGTTGCGAATGGTTGCTGGGAGGGGAAAACAAATTGTGTGGTTGAAAAGGTTTTGTATTTTGGTTTTATCTTAGGTAAACAAAATGACATTCTATGTGTAAGAATCTAATAGGAAACATAACCGTTTAAATAAATTAAAATACAAGTAGGTCCATATCAGAAACACTTAGAGAACAACAAATGTTACAAAGGCACGTGCCAAAGGAAGTTGAGTTACATAAAAAATCGTCGATTACTACGAGAATAAGATCACCCGAACAACACTCAACGAATTAAGTAGTAATGAACGTTTAAAACGAACGCTCTGAGCCACCGTACCGTTCTTTTTTCAAGGAACGATCGTAAACTGGAATCATAAATACAGCAACAGCAAAGAGGCGTTGAATCGTTCGGTGTGAGTTGGGAATTACGACACGAGACGCAAAAGGTATGCGGTGCGTTTACACCTGCGTGATTATCGGTGCTTCGGCGCTGTATAATTGAAACTGAATTTCACAACGCTTCCGTTGGCGCCCGGCACCATGACCACTTCTCGGTTTTCGTTATCTCGCGAATAATTCGTTTCAAATTTCATTCTAATTACGCGTCTACTCGTGTTTCCTCCATTAACGGAGTAATTTTATGGTTGATAACTTCTAGATGATTTCAATTCCTATCGTTCCTCGAGAAAATTTCTCTGATGACGAGGGAAATGAATCTCGTTATTACTGTACTCGTGAATTGTTATTTTTATTGCGTATAAATGTTTTTCGAGCTAGAAACTTTCGTTATAAAAAATGAAACTTTTATTGCCGAAATACCAGCTTAATTATTTCAACGAAACGTGTTTACCTGCATTTAATATACCCAGAAATCGTAATTGCGAATGAATTTTGAATAAAAAGAGAAACAGAGTATTCTATAATGCAATAGCTCGGTGTAACGGCCGCTAATGAGTAAATATAATGTTAAATATGGGCACCAAAAGTTTCTGAGAGTTGCTGCTTTTCAGCAGAAACAATTGGTTATGCAAATTAACGCTAGCATTTGGTATTCATGAGCGAGTACAGCGTCGACTGGGTAAACCGTCTACTTATTAAAACGGTTAATTGATACGAAATCGATGAGGAGGTGCGTTTATTGAGCGGAAGTTGGGAATCGTACGCAAATCGTTCCGCCGCGTTTACCATCCCATAATGGCCGAGACGAGCTCGCCGTTATTCTCGTAACAAGTAGGTCTAACTGACTATAATTAGCCATTAGTTAAAGGGAGAAGGTTTTATTAGTCGAAAGTTACTGCTACGATAAGCATCCATTACTAAAACTATCAATATATTCTTGCGGTAACATAATTATTTTATCACAGAAGCGCTGATCGAATTATGCGTTACACGTTGACAACAATTTATTCTACACGTACCGATTTATAATTTGCAAAGAGTTCTAATTCCGGATCTCCAATTAGAGAAGGTATTCGTTCGTTAAATGCTATACAATTAATTGTTAAAAACTTTCCCTGCCGAGTTGAATGGTGTAATGCACGAAACGCACACGGTGTCCGAATATAAATGCAAGTCACAGCGGGACGATGTGGGTCAACGCCCCCGGTACGCTCTTGGACCGATTCCGCAAATTTACCTGCGTGTCGTGCACCACCATGATAGTGATTCAAAAAAGGGTATCCGGTCTCCTCGTTGGTGAATGACGGTGCCGCGTTGCGGGCTTTCTTCGCGGCGGGGTACGAGTAAAGGAGCCATTACCCACCCAGTAATGGAGGTATTCAGCTGGCTCACCTTTGACCCGCGGATCTCGGCAGCGGTACGCGTTTACCCAAGGAGATAGCTGACTGGCGACAACTTTTTCCTTCTTTTTCGACCGGCACGAATTCCTCCGGTAGACCGACTGCCTCCGGGAAATCGTCGCCGGGCTCGTTTGAATCGCGAAACGTACGCTGTCACAACTCATTTGTCTCTCTCCGTATCGCGGAGCCTCTGCGTCTTAACGGTTACTAGATAAATACCGGATGATCACCGAGCCTCGACGTGGAAATCATTGAACACGGATGACAAATGTGTTTACAGTTGAGCAATCAAGTGCAATGATCCATGAATCGTGAAAAGAATAAAATTGAACGAGAATTCCTCGTATTACGCGTGAAACAGAGTCCTAAATTTATTAACCCTTTGCACTCGAGGCCTTTTTTTATATCTACCAGCATCTCGAGATGATTCCTTAGCATTCTACTGCCGCGAATGCTAAGATTAGAATAAACTAATCTGAGATTTGAAAATTAAGTCACCCTCACCTCAGAGACTTCGAGTTGCAAAATAATTAAAGCTAAGCAAACATTATTGTTGGTCGATTTACTGCGTCGAATCTGGTGGTGACCGAGAGTCACCTTGCAGGAGAGATTTGTTCCTCGCCAATGAAGATGTTTCTTGCATTGCAAAGAAACTCTGTTTTCCATTTGTAAAATAAATTAAATTTTCTTCAAGATCCCTTCGTATTCGATGAAAATCGAGTTTGTCGTTACATTTCCGTGAAGTTGTTTGTTGGGCTCGAAGCGAGCAGCAATTGCAGAGGTCGAGCGCGTAGGCAGCCCGCGATTGTGGGAAGCAGAAAAATGGCAAGCATATTGTCGGTCTGTTTCCCAATCGTTGGAGACGGTGAAAGAGGAGAGGAGCAGAAGCGAAGCGCTGCCAGAATAAAATCGGAAATGCTCGTCGACTTCCCAGAGCAATTTTACAAAGTGGCTGTGCACGAAATCTGCCCTCGTGCTATTTCCATTGCGAGATGAACAACCAGACGACACATTAAACCAACCCCACCGCGGATCTATTACTTAACTGATTGTTTTCTGATGGCGCTAACCTTGGAAGTGGATTCTTTCAGAGGAGAAACCTCGGCACCTCAGGGGTGAGAACTTGCGGTGTCCATAACATAAATTGCAGAGTAAAACTGCATTTCTCAGACCCGAGACAGAGATTATTCAGCTTTCGAGCAAGTGCACGAGAAGATCAACGTCCTGTCAATCCCCGTCAAGATTAACCATCGTTCCACCGCACGCGTACAAGGAAGAATGGCAACGTAATTCGTCAGCAACATGACATGCCATTCACTCTAGGGCAATCGACGACGGGCAGCCTTTTGTTCGCGGACTCTCCCTGCGTGAAGAGCACGGATCACGGATTTTTCTCATTGCCAGGAACGTCTGCGTCGGGATGAACGCGGAGAGGGTTCGTCCCTGGCCATCCCTGTCATTCAACCTCGACGAAGGAGTCTGGGGTTACGATTAGAAATTTTCTAGCGTAGCGAAAATAACACCACCAAGAGCAATTGTTTATCCTATTTTCTAAGACACTGTATAGCGATAATATTGAAAATAATTGTAATACACGAAAGATTTTTTCTGAATATAACAAAGTAACTATATACAATAGTGAATCTGAGAGAGATACCAAAATACAAGAATACTAATAAATAATGTCGCAAATCAATTCTTCGAATAAATATTCGTTTAATTCTCGAACCGCCAAAGATGCGTTTTAAACGTGGCCTTGGTCTTGGGGTAGATCGAGGTTTACTCGATGAATCCGCACCCTTTCTTTCCGACGAGTCCTCACCACCCTCGCCTATTGTTTCGGGAATGAATCGACCCTGGCGTGGTCGATAAAGCGCGAAAGTAGCTTCGCCGCGACTTGTCGAACGGTTGCTTGCTACGGCCAGACGAAATCGAACGAAGCGGATGAAGTTCAACGGTGAAGTCTGTCTAGCCTCCAAAACTGAACTACGCTTGAACACTTTTTGGACGAGAACTTTCGATCCTACTATCTTCTGACTTGTTACATATATTCGTGTATGTTTTGTCTAGCTACAGGAATTTTTATCGATTCCTAACTTTTAAATTAATATTAATAAAATTTCTTAAATTTGTCCAAGCAAGAGCTTAGAGTGACTCGATGAAACTACACGACCACTATTAATTCTTGAGAAATTTATTAATACTGACAACTAACTCGCGTGGAAACTTGAAATAAATCGTTATGCAGAGCTTCTGTACGTCGTTTATAATTCAGTTAAAATCCTGTCCATAGCTGGCAGGGAGTGACACACCGAGAACGACGCGGCATGTATCACCGAAGGCAGACAAACCGCAATTCGTGTATCTCTGGGAACACGATCTGTCGGTTTGCATCCCCCGTGTAATCTTTCCGTCATTACACGACTGAATCGCTCGCTAATACGGCCGATAATGCGCAGCGGGAACAGTTTGTTGCTAGTGTTTCTCTACAAAGAACTCGGATTATGTAATCGGATCTACGCGAGAAAAGCAGATTTTGCAGTCAGTCGTTCAAATTGAGCGAGAACGATACGCTCGAAGGGAATTCCGACGCGAGTCGAGTGCGAGGCCGTAGGAAATGTCACGGGAAATCCTTTGATCGAGAAACAAACGTTGAACTCCGCTAACCGGAAGAGGGGAGCAAATCAAATATCGAGGCATGGAAATGGCGTAACATTTCCATTAAAAAAAAAAAAAAAAGGATACACGAATCTCCAGGAAGCGAGTTAACACTTGGTAAATAGAACAAAACGATGATGTCTCACAAAACTGTGTATCTTCGTTAAAATGATTGATATCGATACCCTAAACATTTCTTAACGTAATAAACTGATACAATGGATGTTCGAATGCAATACAATGCGTGATTTATTTTTATTTAAACGCGAAGACTTTCCTACCCATGATTTATTCATTAAAACGAATTAGGCTTAAATTGCTTCCTTTATGGGACGAGGATGAGGGCTTGTGGTGCGTGGAAGTCTGTTAGCTTCTCACCTGCAACCAGGTGTGCATAATGGAAGTCATATTGTATGTAGGAATCCAAAGGAGATGGAAACATAACGGTTGAAGTGCTTCTGTGCATCAGGGTTTACAAGTGTAGACATTTTGATTACGTTTATTGATTCACTCGTGAAACGTTAACGTTTATTCCCAGACATAAAAGTTGAACCTGTTGTGAGTAATTATGTGGTTAATAGGTAAACAAGTCTAAGTTTGCTTGGCAGGTCGGACAATCCTCTTGTCTGTAGCTTATAATGATGGCTGGGGTAAAAAGGATTTAATCCTTGGGGGTACTCCTTGTTTATTGGATATTAGACAAGTTTGCAAAGTTTAGGTAGACCTTAATGGAGCCCTCTTCGAGGAATCACCTTCTTCCTAGCCTATTATTACACGTAGCTGTTATGTGCTAGACTGACTTATTTACAATATTATAATAAAACAATGTATACAAAAGATTCTTCCAACCAAGAGGACCATCTATGCTACCAAACAAACCTGGAGCACTTGTTCATCCACTAGCTAAACAAGTACTCATCGTTACCCAAACCCGACAAAAAACACAATTGCATTTACGTGACTCACTCACTTGAAACTATAATATTAATCCTTTTCCAGATAATTAAAAAAGTCGAAACGTCGTTAATTAAATCTGCTCGCGATAATGACTGAACTTTGATCTCTATTTATTCGTACACGGGCCAACAACCTATGGTAAACAGTTGTAAATGTATTCGTACTGCTATAGGGAGATTCAAGAAACAATCTCAGAGTATTTACTTCCTTTTAGCCGTCTGCTTGCACGCCTTGGACATTCACGTGACACGTAAGGAAGTCGAACAACTCACTGAAAGACGCATCACACACGCGACGACTCGGAGAACGGAAGCACGGAACCGGAAGCACGTGGCTCGGCCGTACGAACGACGTCGCACGGCGTACTGGCACGACGCTGGGCGTCGTGTCGTCTCTGCGACGGCGCCCATAGTCCGAAACGCGCGTCTACGTGCAAGTCCATTGCACGCGTCGAAAAGCGTCGTCTACGTCTCCATGGTGAATCCTATCTGGAAACACGAAACTACTGAATGGTATTTATATTGCGCGAACGAACACCTCGCGGCCAGTTTGGACGTATTCTCTGACGCATTTCTAACAGAACAATTTTTACCCATCGACCGTGGAACTTGTTTGTAAGGTGGTCGACATCGATTTCTGATATACAGTCAGCGGCAAGAGTCTACACTCCAGCAAATTGCAATGTGGTAGTAATTGGATTTGATGTGTGTTTAGATGTTGGAATGCTTCAGGCATCGAAAACAATTTGAATATAGGAGGAGGGGATGTTTACTATAGGGAAAGCAACAATCTTGTAAATTTTATTTTAGTCCAATTAAATTACTAATTATTATCTTGAACAAGGTCTACATTATGGACCCAAACATGCATTGATAAATCTATGTTTTTTTAAATTGAAAGCTATCAGGACGATTAATTTCCCTACTACCACCTGAATTTTTATAATATCGAATAAAAAGTGCTCCTACGATTGATTCCGATAATTACGATAGACGAGGAGACCGATATTTTTGTCCTGTGTGTACCACGAAATTTTATACGCGCTATCCACGCAACGAAGTACGAGCATACTATGTGGAAGATGGTGTGGGAAAGAATCGATCTCCAGAGAGTCTGGTCGAGTGTGGGTGAACGCAGACAGAGGAGAAAAAATGTCTCGACTACGCCGCTGGAGAATTCTTGGAGCACGGACCCATATTGGACGAGATAAAATGTTCCAATTAATGGTAACGAGTAATGCGATGGAAAATGAGTTTATATCGGGACGAAAACTCTAGATGAAACACGTAAGCGCGCTTTTTATTGATCGCCAACCCCTACTACATCGCGCGCAAAACCTACCTAATCGGTGATAAATGAAAGCATACAATATTTATGCAACCATGAGTCAATATATACTCGAATAAACATTTTTTGGTTCGATCTGGCAACACCTACTGTTGCTATGTTTTATTAAAAATTGTTTTCTAAACGTGCTCGCTAAATTTAATAACGATTACATAAGATATGTGCAATCGTATATGCTGACGGCTCAAACTAACAACAAAGATTAGTTTCGCACTACTTAGGTTTCATTATGTCGATTATCTCATTAGAAGGCGAGAAACGGACCATCTCAGCACTTTATACCGTCAAGAAATATTATACGTCAATTAGTTCACGTAGGAATCTGATCGCCAAAACGAAAAAGGAGAATCGAACGTGGAATACTGATTGCGGTAAAAATTTTCAAGGAAAGCTTGTTAATGCAACTAACAACTGTTATCTACCAACTCTAGCGGAACTACACATTAATTTGAAACCTAACGTTACAATCGAGTATATTACTTTTTCTAATTATATTGTTTAAAGCAAAGACGAGCAAAATAGAAGCAGTTTGGATAAAAATTTTGCTATTAGAAGTTTCAAGTGTCTTCTGATGATCTTTGCTTGGAGACAATGTTTCGTACCAATGAACTCGAAACACAATTCACTGGTATTGTTCCAGCACCGAAAGGGTGGTCGGAGAAGCGACGCAGCCTTCAGGAATGGACTAGATCAAGTGTCTACCCTGTTCACTGTTTCAGCCACTCAAGAACGGCGGATACTTGAGCTCCAGGAAGCACTCGACATGCACCGATCGTTAACGCTTCGATTAACATATTGCGTGATAAACAGTACCCTTGTATTTCGCAATTACTATAATAATTGGTATCGTTCCAATATATCAATTGTAAAGTAATTTATTTTACGATTCGATCTTCATAAACAAGAAGGCAAAGCGTGAAGGAACACGTGTAAAAGTGCGTCGAATTAACAGCTAATTAGAAGTATAAATATGTAAGAAACATCTTCACGTGTACAGAAGTACAAACATTCAATTTCGAAGGATTAATCTTGATGAAAGTCTAATTAAATGAATAAGGTTTAATTCATTAACACTTCTTAATTGAAACCATTCAATTAAGAAGTGTTAGAAATGTAGCTTTAAAAAAATACGTGAATTTGGGATTTCAATTAAAATATTTTCCTTGAATCTCAGTTGGTATTCAAGGCACAGGTACATTTTTCTTATCGCTTACGCATTTACGGAACGTAATAGAATCACATAGTTCAGCGAATAAAATGAAACCGAGTGTGCACGTGCTAATTAGCGTGGCATGTCCGTAAGCTAAGCAACCCCTGCAACATTTCCGTTCTACCGAAGAATTAAATAGTCCTTAGCAATCATCCCGTGTCGCTGGTCGTAATCACCTCGCATTCCTGCGGTACGTAAGGCGAGTCTAAAGAAAATGCAGCATCATTCGATGTAAATACCACTGTGCGAGAGATTATACCGCCAAAGGAAAATTATGATTGCGCGTAAAGGGAAACGACAAATTTAAGCCAATCTGGCGAGGAAAAGTAACAACAACTTATGGTTTGAGAGAATAATACCGAAATGAATATTTAACCGCGATCGTTTCACCGCGTGATGAATGATTTCCTTAAATAATTATGATGAATGTTGTATCATCACTGACACTGTTCCTTTATGTGGTGTATTACGCATTGTTTTAGATATATGTATTAAAATACGGATGACTGTCACGAAGTATGTCCTCATCGTGGATGTAAACGTTAATAAAACATTTTGCTTTCGGATTGCTTTCACGATTACAATTTAATAATGGATGAAAAATGATACGACATTATTTCCAATTTCGTTAACTAAACCATGCACCGTGGATAGTAAAAATGAATGACGAGTGTTTTCAAACAACGATTAAATTTCCATCGTTTGTTTTAGGAATCTACTTTCACGACACACATACCCAGAATAAGTGCCGCGATGGAAGGTTATAAAAGCGGAAAGGAAAGTATGATAATGCGATTAAGACCCGAGTTGGAACAATGAGAAGGGTGTATAATCTTCTGTAAATGAAGTCGCGCTGAAAAACGGCGAGGCAGACGGGTTAAAGTATGCGAGAAAGTTCCAATACCGTCTAGAAAATCGGACTACTTCGGGTATAAGATACGTGCCCCGAAATCCTATCGACTTCCTCTGGATTCGCTCCCTGGCCACCTTGTTTCCAAGTGATGAGCATGTTTTATTCATGCTCGCCATTCATGGCGGCTGAACTCCGAAAGATTTACAACCGTCAGATGCTCGTCTCGTGGACTCTGATTTTTCGTGTATCGTTTGCTTTGGATAAATAAGAACATCCGACACGATGTTTGGACTAGTGCAAATTTTATTCACGAAGGTAGCTTGGAATCGAACATGATCTTAACCATGACATACCTCGAATTCGTGTATAATTAAGAACGTAAAGGAGGGATTGAAAGCTTGAAAATTTTGGAAAATTAGTACTAGTAGATTTTTACCTTGCATATTCCAATTCAATTCTTTCTTTTTCAATTTATCGACTTAATTCGCCCCGTTAAAATATACAAAAATAGAACGGTTCATTGAACAGAAGCTAAATAAAAGGGCAAGGGTTCAGCGAACAAGATTACTTTCCAACTAACCCGACATAATGCTTAATTATGAACACAATACCCATGATCTCAGGAATGCTACTGGAAGTCGGTGTAACTTCTTCTACCGCAGACTCAGCGTGCAATAACTGTCGCGATAAACATTATATATTTTATATATCTCCGCGAACGTATGTTTCATTTTATGGGATTACGTTGGAACTATCGTGAGGGTTCCAACGGCCAAGGCAGGCGGTACCCGTGTGTGATACCGGTCCCTCTGACCTCTCCTTGACCCTCACCTATACTGAACTCCACCAGCTGAGATGGGCTTCTGCGTAAGAAACATATCGATACACCGTCCACGTGCACCTCCATCCAGCCTTTGCGGAATCCTCAGGATCAAACCAACGACCAACCGCGATCCTCGAACGGGATTCGATCACTGCTACGTCTGACCTCTTCGGAATCGACATGAGTATACGTCAGTCAGTGGATTTGGGTTAATTTTGACCCATGTTAACAATGTCACAATTGAGACGAATGCAATGTTATGTCGTCCATGGAACATCATGGAGGCTCTTTTCTTTAGGGATCCTTATTAGAACTTCGTGAGTGTACGTTTATTTTACTTTGTAATAATAAATTTCCTTCGCACATTCTGTCCACGATTACCTCTCCTCGTAGACGTCAACGAGAAAGATGCCATCCGAATATTATGTTCGATCCGTTATCTCAAGTTTAATACGAAATAACTGCGCATCTACGTACGCGCGTAACTCAAGACCGCGTAACTCGAGAATTTACTGTACTGTCCTCGAGCATCCTCTCGCGCGACTGGTATTCCCTGGGAACCTTTACGGAATCCTGCGAACCGACGAACAAACCGAACCAGGAACTAACAGTGATCCTCGAACACGATTTGATCAATAGCGTTTCTGGCCTCCTTAGAATCTACATGGGTCGTTACAACCAACGACTGTTCTAAGTAAAAATAAAACAGTAGCCTTCTCATCTGCAGTACAACTAATATTAAACTTCCCATTCTCAGAAAATGCAGTGAAGTTAATATTGTCTTTCTGGTGCTCCAAAATATACATAATTAATATTGATCAAGCCACACTTTAAGAACACTTTGCGTGTATTTGCGGTCCAGGAAGGAGTATTCATCATCTGCGTCGTCCAATTCGTTTCGTGGCCACTTCACCACAGGAAGTCTGACCAAAAGAAGGGCATGCATATTCGGATTTACGCGGATGCATCCGGGAGCAGCGACGCTTCGTGGAGCAACGTTCGTTCCGGACTGCGTGCTTCCTTTAATTGACCATGTGCCTTCCTCTCCTCTCCTCTCCCTCGAACCACCAAGATGATGTATGTCCTATCTTTGGCGTTTTCTTTGCTGGACTGTTAAACCGTGCACGCAGTAAGTCGAGTCCCCTCTGGTTGGAAAATCGGGGAAACGGTCGAGGAACGACCGAGGAAACGAGAAATTGCTTCTGTCGCGGGTGCCGAGAAGAATTCTAATGGACGACGTCGTCGTGCAGGCAACCATTTTCCGTTTGCTCTTATTGTTCGTTTAACTGGTGCATTTTCCACCTCGTCGTCTCTGACTTTAAATTCTGTTGAACCTGTCTTGTAGAAGAAAATGGTAGAATGATCCCTTGAATTGTAGGCAACCTCGTGGACTTCATTTTAAGTATAGATTTTCAAATAGAAGCGTTTAAACGTCTTATGGTATTCTAAACAAAACCTACGCCTTTAAACTTGAAGAATCATTCCATTTTATTAAAATACTGAAAATGAGTTTATTTCGATCTCACATCTGGGAGATTTTGATGTCTATTTACGTATTCTTAACTTATCACGGCATTAAGTCGATTCAAAGCTAACAAGCTCCGCTCTGAAGAAGAGAAATATACAATTCCAACAGTTCTTTTCAAACCGTAATTTGTCAGTCTTTCCGCAAACTGTTATTTAAACCGTGCAAGCCGCAGACCTCCGTAATAATCGATACCGGTTCGAAGGGGCCATTAGGCGGAATCCTGGCGAGCGTAATCGCCAAGTAGGTCTGCGTTTTATCAATGATTCACCGTCGCGAATCATCGTCACACTGGTCTCGCGCTAGGATGCAGGTCGACGCGATTCGTTTCGAATGAGTAATCGACCGTGCCTTCCCTCCGTGCAACCGGTATTTCGACAAAAATTTAAACGAGATAACAAATCAACGTCCAAACATTCCTGCGTTCCGGGGAAGCTGTATTGACAAATGGGACAGCCGGCCCGACGTTCATGCGAATTTAAATTCTATTTAAAGAGACGTCTGCGAGAACAATGATGATATCAATCCATTACTTTCAGCCTACGTTATACCGTGAACGTAGCGATTTTCGTGCGATCGTTTGTACAATTATACTACGTGGTCCACAGGTTAACGGTGATTGCGAGATGTAACGGAAGATCGTATGCTTTTGTGAAAAGCAACTCGACTGATTTTTTAAAAAGATAGGTATTACTAATTTATAAAAGGGTGGCGTTTGTGACACTCTTTTCGCTGGGGTACAATACTTAAAGGGGGTTGCTACGTTTCAACGTTTCGACATAAGGGTTCTCTTCAGGGATTTATAAAGAAAAAAACATTCGGTGGATTATTTTAAAAATTATTACAAATCTCAGACGTTAAACATCATCAGCAGTTTCTTAGAAAAAAAAAGTCATAGACGCTCGTAAAAAATAAATTCGTTTCCTTCGTATAGAAGATCTCCCAAGTCGAGACTATCAGATAAAAATGTACACGTTTACGTAACTGAAATCCTCCAATGAATACAGTCATTCATTTTCTAGGGGTTTAATGTTGAAGAAATGTCAATATTTGAAAGGTTTGACTATTCCCCAAGGTATCTTTTACAAAAACGACTACGATCGACTACGTTTGGGTCACTTCCGATTCGAAATTTCTTGCTTGAGCGACAGACCGATAAACGAGGAAGCCTGTGCGCTTAGGATTTCGAGGCCGAACGAGGCCAAGTTCGTGGTCGACCTTCGTCTACGCCACTCTACGCGAGATCGTGACTAAAAGACCGCGGCACCGAATCTACTTTCGATCGCGCTCGACGACCAGCGAACACGATTGCTTTATCCGCGACGGAGAAACGACCCGTTGGATTTCACCGACCTAAAAAACATCCATTCGTCTCTTTCCTGTCGTCTTGAGGTGAATTTCAACGATAAAGCCGCCTCGCGCGGAATGGGGCTCTCGAGTCAACAAACCCTCGCAAACCGTGCTCTTTTATCGATCAAAATTTTACTCCACGGCCTTTTCGCGTTTCTCGATAACCCGGGGTGCTTTGGGACCAAAAATTCAAAAGCATCTGAAAAACTCGATTGGAGCGCAAGATCGTCATCTTGGATGCCATGGGATAGAAATCGCGCGGTAACAATACCGTAAAATAATGTCGTTTCTTGCCGTGCGAGGCTAAGTGCAGCTTCTTGTGCGTCCATTCCGATCGTCGTATCCGTTAGACTCCGTGTACATCGCGAGACGTTAGTGTAATTTCGTGTAACTCAAGCAGGATCATAACCTTTATCCAAACACGTTTTGTGCGTCCTCAATTGTAGTCCGAAAAGAAAATCTTGCGGTGGGGCACACGATGTTTCAAAAGTTACTTGACTGATCTATTTAAAAACTGAGCGTGCCAAAGAAAAAACACTTATCTAAAGGGTAAGGCATCGTCGAGTCAAAATGATGAATATTTTTATTTATTAACTGAGTTAAGAAGCTATAGAAATGATGATCTGAACATTTCTTCGTGTAAAAATAAAATGACGAAGGATTTCTTCTCGTGTAACACAACGCCCTCCACAGGAATGTCTTTATTTATTTAAGTGTTTGAACGTCGTGGAGTATCCTCAGAAATAACGCGCAGCTTCTTGGCCAGCTTCTTGTGTGGTCTCTGCGATCGTTGTATCCGTTAGACTTCGTGTATCTCGGGGGACGTTAGCGTAATTTCGCGTAACTCGAGCAGGACTATAACCCTTATCGGAAGACGTCCGTGCGTCACGCTTCCGCGATAATGCGAACGATTATGCTCGGAACGGTGATGTTTCTAACAGTATCGAACGTTTCCGTCCTGTCTAGAGAACTCAACACTTTAGGAAAGTCTGGAATAAAGGATTACTCCTTGGGTCAACGGCCGAGTAATTGGTTATTTCTCGACTTTTCTTACTTTCGAGAATTCTCGTACGAGAAAAGCCTAACATATAATTCGTATCTTTGATTTTATACTGCGAGCAATTTTTATCCATTGACGTAAATCTGGAAAATTAAAAGACCTTGTTGACCTACCTTCCTAAGGTGTCCTTTGAAAAATCTTCAACCACTGTGATCTCCGACGAAGTCACGACGATCATGGTAAAGCTCCTCTCCCATATCACAGAAATTCACCAATATTTTCTTCTCTAGAAATTTTCACAATCACGCTACTTCCAATCCTAACTCATCGATCCGATACAGCACAACTCACAGAAAATAACATTCTAACTCACACACCATTTATTAAATAGCTGTGGAGCTTTCGATCCTCCCGTTTTGAAGTCCCAAAGAGTATAATTTTATAAGTTATTAGTATAAAAGTATAAGTTTCGAAGCGCAAGATTCACATGCACGACGACATTGGATGATATAAAAGGCTATCGTAAGATAACGCTGCTATTTAATTACGAACTACGTGTTAATGCAAGGGGAGGGACATGATTCACGAGTCAGTCTGGCACTCAATATTCATGACTCCGCGACCCTAGGTCAGTAACTGCTTCCTCGAATGCTCAGAAACTAGCGACTCGTTTTATAGGGGTGTTCGCGTTGAAGCATCGTGACGAATCAATGCGACCAATCAAGAACGTTTTCGAGACACCTCGTCCACGAGTAGGTGTTTTTAGTTGTTGGATCTTTTTAACGGTCCTCTTCTTCCGCAAATTCAGCCTTACAATCAAGCTTTCTTTGTTGGCGGTGGTACGAGAAAATTCTTCATCTACGCACAATTATTTTAATGAAAACTTATACAAGTAAAAAGATTTATTTTTCCTTTGAGAGGTACTTCTGCTTGGTTTTTGTATAGGAACTTGTATGGCCTGAAGATGCTCAGCAGTTAAGTATTAGATATATGCTTCTGAATGATTTAGACACCACGCACTCAAGAAATACGTGTACGTGGTATCCAAGGCTGTTACCCTCGACGCGTTATCACCCTCGACTGTCTCCCACCAATTTTTCACAAGTCGCCTTCACCCTCGGAATCGCTGGTCCCTCTGCATCCCATTTCTCAACCGTCTTCCAGTCACTCGATCTCTTCGGGTCCAGGAAAAATAGCCCCGAGCTTCAAACCTTCGCACTTCACGATAAACATTCTATTCTATCACATCTAATCCCACCTTATATCTACAATCTGGAATCACTTATCCCTAATCGATACAGTCCCGTGCTCCGTTTCTCCCAGTTATTATCGGTCTCCTTCAAAGGACCAAATTGAAATTGAAATCCAAGTTTGTAAATTGAAACACAGAGACTGGTCGACGTTCTCCTCGGTGCTCCCACCTGCAACCGTAATCGCTCTTTCTCGGTAACCAGCAACACTCCCGTGGCTTCGTGATCAAAGGAGTCCCGTGAAATGAGCAACGCTTCGAATCGCGTCACGCGAGACCCCGTAGCCGGCTATGTACCGTCCCGCCGGTGTTGAAGGGAAGAAGAAGAGGATACGACTGAAGGTGCTCCACGGCGTTCAAGGCGCATTCACCTTGGTTCCACGCACCTGTGTGTACGCGTGAGCGAATCTGCGCGCTCCTTCTCTCCCTCTTCGTCCAGCGCGAACTTTGCGCTCGCCTCTGCGAACCGGTAACGAGTTTCGCCGCCGAGGGCTTCCGCGGACCTTGATCTTGGCCTTCGAGATTTTTCAGCGGTTCCCGGGTCGCGGGAGGTCGCGAATTATCGCGGTCGACCGGTTCCAAGCGACAGAAACCTCGAATGAATTGCAAAGTAAACGGAATTTGCGACCAACCCCGGCGATCTCCGAATTTTCGACCCTCTCGAGGACCTTTCGTTATCGATTGGGACGCTTCAGGTTTCAATGCGAGATAATCATCAGATTTCGTGGGGAGATTCTGTATGGATTCCTTAGTTGCGTATTTCGAAGCTTTATTCTTTCTTATTTAAAATCTCTTGGAGTATGGTTCATAATATTCTTTCCATTTCGGAGTTTGTATATATTTTCGTATAGTAAAGTGTTCTCGAAAAAGAACGTTAACCCTTCGCCCCCGAGAGGTGACTCTCAGGTTTGACGCAGTAAATCAACCAGCAATAATGTTTGTTTAAGTTTATAAAATGATTGTCGATGGGGTAAGGGTGACCAGATCTTCAAATCTCAAATTAAAGACCTCATCTTCGAAATCAATTTAAGCTTAGCATTCGTGGCAATAGAATGCTAAGAAAGCATCACGAGTTGCCGCCAGATATCAGTAAAAAAGGCTTCGAGTGCAAAGGGTGTAAATGAAAGTACATGCAATGCCGTTTAAGTATTCATTTAACATTTTGTTATTAAAAATAAGATCTTGAAGCCTTCTTTGGGAAACCCTTCGAAAGTTGAATTGAATTCTGATGGATGATACGTATACTTAGCCAATGGAATGTTGGATTAAGTTACCAGTAAGTTATGCTTCAGGCACGCGACAAGTCGCTGACGCAACTTTCAATTAACACGAATAAATCATTGCAATTCGTCTATATGACTTGAAAATTTCTCACCGACAAAAAGCTCAGCAACAGGAGTTCAGACGGTTGGACCATACCTTAAGTACACCCGAGAGCAATTAAAATGCCGTTAATCTCGGTAATGAGAACGGTGGCGTTGACGGAGCTTTAACGTAATTACAATAAACGGTGCACAGTCACACTCTGAATGCGATGAAACCCGAGATTTAAATAACGTCTGCGATCCTATCCAGTGATACAATTCAAACTACCCGCGTGGAAAGAGCCTGAATCGCTTAAGGAAATTAAAGACTATAGGTTCTTTCATAGAATTGAAATTGATGTCCTTGAGCTGGGGAATTACATTAAGAACGCAGGAAGTCGAAGTCTTCTTCTTGTACTAATTCTTGGATTCGTGGAGGAGTATTAAAACAGGCTATCTTTGAAAATTCAACATCAGGACATTATAATTTCTGCATACATAATACGTTCCAAATACAGAGATGGTAGATACGCGAGGATACATTGTTTCTTTGTTAATGTTCATGTTATGAAAAGATAATGGACCTTCGCCATACTCTTCTGGTAAAAATGTAACGTTCTAACAATACCAAATCTAATATATCCGCCTATGATTTGTATCTAAAAAAAATGGTGCTATTTTATTTTAAAAATTATCCAACAGGATTCCCAAATCCCAACGTGTATTTTAGAAATACCCTAAAAAGAGAGCATAATACTGTCCGTTTTCTGTCAATTCTCTGTCCGTCTAAAAATCTGTTAACCAAATCCGTGGGGTTCGTCCACGATCGATCCAGCGTGATTAATTCCCGATTCGAAAGTCGCCCGACCGGCGCGATTTCGTCGAACTCGTTGAAATTCGGTCTCGAAAGTGTTCTGTTTTTGAACGCCGAGAATTTTTTTTACGCGGGAAAGGCAAAAAACTGTCTGTCCTGTATATTTCATGAGCCGCGGTCTACACGAGAAGACATTTATTGAGCCATTCGTCGTCGTAGGCGACGCGCGTCCAATTAATGCACTCCGAGTGGTCACCGATGCGTTAATGGCGGGTTTACAACTTTCTAACGCCGGGCAAGGAGGAAGAGGGACATCTGCGATGAAAATTCAGGAAGGATGAAAGACCAACGACGCACTCTCATTAGCGTCGACGATCCAAGTACGCGATCGACTCGCTGACAAGAGCTATGCGATGACTCGATAGCAAATGGTGACATGGAGAACATCAGAAGGAATTCTAATCGAGAACGAAGAGGAAATAGATGTGTCTTTTTCTGACTGTTTCAAGACCATAGCTAACAGCTGTTACAATAATACTTTTTATACAAAACTTGCATTTTACTCGACAAGTAGCGTTGAAACATAATTTGAATGCTGATCAAAATATAAGTATAAAGAGTGGAAAAGTGTGAACGATGAAATATTAAATTTCCAAACGCAAACATTTCAATGCAGTTAATCGAAGAAAAAAAATGTGGAACGGAGGCTGGTTGCGAGAGGATTACCTCAAATCGTAAACTCGGTAACAGCAGTAACATTAATGTACTTACCTTACGCAATGAAACATTACACTGAAGTGTGAAAAAATATTTCTGCGGCGAGTATTGGAGAAAAAACTCGCGAAAAAGAAGCGGAATAAGCCCTATTTGCAATGACGTGCTTGGTGGTACCAAATGGTACCGTCCGAATGTAAATTTCTTTACAGGTATCGGTCGCGACATATGGCACGATGCAATGCATGTGTATCAGTAAAAATAACGGGACAAGATGATCTTCCAGTGGAACTGGTTTTCAGGATACGCGCGATGTTAAAGTTAGTTTAATGTTTTGCAAGGTTATTTTCCCTTCGAGTTATAAACGAATTTAAACCAGTTACAAACTAGTTTCTATGAATATTAAACATAGATGCAAGTAACTGTTTTAATAAAAAGAGTAAAAGATAGTGCTTGTACTTCGTATAAGAAATCTTATCTTATAACGAAGCTAAAAATAGTACACGGAATTTTCTAACTCCATTCGGAGCGACGACTGTCAAAACATGAGGCGACAAATGAGACATTTATCTTAATTAAACTCGAGAAACTCGATCCTGATGCGAGTTAAGTGCGAAAAAGAAAACAAAGAAATGCAAGTTGAATTAAACGAGACAAAGAATAGAAGGCTGGTAGCTTCAGTGTCAGGTAGTCTTTCCTATGCTCGCCGCCTGAAACAGTGGTTTTCAAAGCCCTGTACTTTTAATTGAACAAACAGTGCAAATATCTCGGAAACTAAGGCCGAGCGACGGTTATATGTATAAAATAATGTTGTTCAAAATGTTGATTTCCACAACGTATTTAAAAATCATCGAAATCGGTAAGAATGTACCTGTTCTCTATAATTAGCCCTGATTCTACCGCAGAGTGACCTCCAAGAATGTTCCTTTATCGAGGGTTTCTGTGAGAAGTATGAGAAACACTGGCCTGGAGCAACGCGTTTCCCGAGAAAACGGAAACAGACAAGAACGAGTCATTCATTATTGCTGGCAAAGTGTACTGTCGGTGCGAATGATAGTGTGCGTGCCGTTCACTCCGTATGCTAGAGGCGCGTGCTCGACTCTTGGATGCGTGAGACGCGTGAAATGCATTAGACCGCGTGGTACGCACGTGTCTAAAACCAGTTTCACGTGAATCTAAACGGGTCCCGCGAAGAGGGTATTTCCCACTGGAATGCTCTAGTCACGGGTTCCCTCCTGGTTGCCTGGACATGCCACCGATTCGTTAGGAATGCGTGCGATGCCATATCCAGAGCGACAATAATAAACACGCCAGCGGTTGAAAAAGTACAAAATTAAACGCGTCTGCCAGCTACCCGGCTCATTATATTCGTATTGACAGTCTTATCGCATCCGAAACAAAGCTGAACATTGTTTCGCGTGCCACCGGAAGGTTAACCCTACCAAACGGAGCAGCAATTTACTGAACAGGAACTACTTTTGCGGCACTGGCTTTGATCGTGATTCACACCGCGTGGTGGTTAATATTAAAGCTACATGTAAATCGTTCGACCCAGTAACGTCTTTTCGACCGATCGAAAACAAATATCCAGTGTCTTTAGACGTATTATTATGTCAAGAAATGTCATTTAAAATGAATTCTCTTAAAAAGAATGGCAATGAAACAGGGTGACATTGACTGCTATAAGCGATATCGACTACCGGAAACCAAAGACCTTATACCCTCGAAAGCGTCTATAACGTGACAGTACTCCAAGTCAAGTGAACGGAGTGAGGTTAAGTATCGACACAGCAGACGACAACTTAACACGAATTCTTTATCGTGATAATAAAATCTTACTGATATACTCTGAAAACATGAATCAGAGAGACTAGCTACGCGCACAATCATTGTCTAAATACAGATGATCCGGTTATTGTTTTTCGTAGAATGTTTCGTAAAGAATCGGATCGGTAAACGCCAGTTGTCGTAAATCTTGACTGGAGAATTCTTCACTGAACAAAGAAGACACGTAATTTCGGTCAATTAAACTATCACCCGGCTTGTAATTGGCTCCGATTCGTGGTAAAAATAAACAGAGCGAGTTGACAGCCAGTGCTGGCAGGGTGGCACGAACGTGCGTAGGAGATCATCTCCGACCGAGCGGATACACCAACGTTTCCCATCAGAAAACACACATTTCCCGCCAAAGGCTAACCGAACAACGTGTACACACGGATCACGCGACTCGGGAATTATGTAACTATTGTTGCACGACTCGTAAATAAAGGCTACTTACCGCTGATCGAGGCGAAAAACGTCAGGATCGCGCGCACACACACACGTTACACCTCGCACTGCTTAAGACTAACTGCCGTGCCGCGGCGCTGCTGCCCGCGCGCCATCTTGGATCGATCAATCGGGAGTCGAAAAGTGCGCTGCTTTTGATTCTCGAATCGTTTGGTCACCATTTTCAAAGAAAGTGCAGCGTGAATGTGTGAGAGTCTGAAGTTCTTGATTATTTTGTGAGTTTTCGAATGCCACGAATAAATTTCGAATGCTTGTGATCGTTATTCGAATATCAAGTGCTTAAGTATCATTTTTGAAGTATTAATACTTCGAGGGTTCAACAAAACACGAATATACTCTACAATGGTTTACGGCGTAATGGCGTTGTATCACCATACAGCGGAATTCGACAAGGTATCCCAGCTCTCCACGAGGCAACAGGTGAGTAAAAGGCAATATCTTTTCGCAATCATTACTTTCATTTGATCTGCACAAGATTGAAACACAAATAATAACAACCATCGCTTAATGCGTGATTATCGTTCACACATTACATCTGTATACGAATATACGCAGCGATTCTACCATTTTTACAAACAGCGCATGTAGTACAAGGCAATTACACTGGTAACCAAATAAATAACACCCGGAAACATAACGGTACACATACTATACGTTTGGAAAAGTATAAAAAACAAATGAAAGTTTCAAAGACAAGAAATGCGAATTTTATAACTATTTTGAATGACGACAATTCGAATCTTGATACATTCCATAAAGCACAAACTGTACTTTTTATTTTATTCAAGTTTATATATATATATTTTTTTGCTTTAATTTATGTAGACTTCACAGTTTAATTCGCAATTTTAAATAACACACTTCTTTCACATACATAATTTACCTACATACATAACTTATTAGGATCATTGTCGATAATAATTAAATATATCTCAAATAGTGTAGAGAATTATATTATCAGGGTGTCCCGCTAGAAACAAGTTACCTCAACGTATCTGCTGTATCAAGTAATAGGAAGATGTGCTACTTACAAAAGTTGTACATTCTTCGTGGGGGGAGTAATACGATGGCACTAGTTCGTGGGAAGCGATATTTAGGAGATTTGAATATTAAGTTAATGTTACTAAATGGATACAATAGTCTAAATTTATAATATTTGAAGTACCATACAACTCTGCAGGCAACCCTTTTCTCTATTATTCAAAAGAGCAAATCAAGGTATACTCTTTTTGGTGGAACAACCTGTACATTAAATTAAACACTTACATCTAGAATATTTTACCAAACAAATCACTACACATCGCATGACTTATGTACGTGTACCCTCTCATTGTTCACTTTCCATGGAAGTTTAATACACGCACAACTTTCTTCCTATCTTTCCTCTATGCGTTTTAGTAATTTCTAAAATTACCAATAAAAACGACTTATGTAATACTTAACAAGTATTAGAGTTTCACGCATCACCATCAGATTCTCACTCATGATTGTATCTATTCAGTTCAGACTATTTGATTATTCCTCCTGCATCCAGTTATATTGCGTCAATTCCACAATTGCGATAATTATAAGGATTCTCGAAAAAATCGGTACACACCGTAGCTTTTACTTCGAATAGAGATGCGTAATTATTACGAGGATACCCATCGATTTATAGGTCCAGTTGCATTAATATAGTTGCATTGATAAGATCCACCGAGAATCACCAACCGCGTTACATCGAGTACAAATCGTGAGATAGTTTGCATATCCTGTGTATATCTAATTAATTCGAAAATGTTTAAAAAGTGTGTGCATTACGGCAAATGCCGCAACCTAGCGCGAACTCTTCTCCGGTTGGTGGATGTTTCACATGCAATGGACACTCGTCGCCTTCGAGTTGTTTTCCCTTTGGTCCTAAATGAAACGAACAATTGCGGTTAGATATATAGAAAATTAAATTAAGAGGAAACGAAAAATCTCGAGGAATAGACTGACCTGCGGGACACAAAGGTAGTTCACCTTTTGGAATGGTGGTGACACGTTGGAAGTCGTCGTGGCAGAGGTTACAGAAGTGGGTGGTTCCAAAGCAAAAGAAGACTGCCACTGAGCAACAATAACGGCACTTGTACTCCAGGAAGTCTGTCCCGTGCTTCGGACACATCTGAGCCCTTGCCACGTCGCTACATCCTCCACATACTAATTCTGTGGGATCGAACGATTCTCCGCCTACTTGTGCGTCACATCTAGCTTCACCACCGTAATAGGCCTTTTGGCATTTGTAACAAACGTAATACGCGTATCGTTCCATTGCATACGCAGCAGGATCTTGGTGGTACTTTCCGCCAGTAAACGTTGCTTCAGCCCTGATTACAGAAATAACAGTATAAACTTAACGAACACCTATATGTACCTTTCGATACTTGTTCAGAACTGGTACTTACTTGTGTAATCCTTCGTACTCCATTCGCATCAAAGCCTTTCTCTTAACGTCTTCGTACAACTCGTTAATACTTGTCAACTGCTCGGTTAGGGTCGGATGTTCCATTGGCACTTTGCAAATCGGACACAGGGAGAATCCAAACGTTATTCTCGGTCCTACCCATCGTTTCATTAAAACGTGCCTACAGCAATTCAGGTGGAAAACGTGACCACATTGCAACTGAATCGCTGGGGCTGCTGACAAAGCCTCCGTGAAACAAATCATGCACATGTCGTCGGCGTCTTGTTTCAAATCGCTGCCTGGTAGACATCTGTGGAGGCAAGGCAAACAAGTCTTCTCGTTTCGAACACCTCCACAGATGTGTCCACATAGGTGCATCTTGCTGCACGCATTTTTAGCGTGCTCTTGACAATCGTGATCCGAGCAAATGTTCCCTATCGCTAGCAAGCCTGTGTTCCCAGTGGTGCCACAGAATCTGCAGATTCCCGACGTGGCGCCAACTGGTTTCCTTGGTGAACCATCGCGAAACTCTACCAACGCTTTCAACGTTCTGCTGTCGGCGAGGGCCAAAATCCAGAACAGTTTCGTTCGGCCACAACCTTCGTGGAGATCTACCCGTATGGCTTCCTCCTCCTCCTTGCAAACGTGCCTTACATGCATTTGTGTTCTTCTATGCAAATGTAAAATTCGATCGCATTCAGCACATAGGTTTCCGCAAACGTTGCACTGGATTATTGCCGTTGTTTCGCCGTCATCGTGGTTACTACACGTTGGCTAAATAAACAAAGTAATCGATAGTTTTAAAAAATTAAAAATGTGATTGAAGGACTTGTGAAAGCAATTCATTAATCTTACTCGAGGTGGTGGTGGTTGTCCCTCAGTCCCACTCCATTGTCCAGAAGATAATCTTTCGACGTGATCCGAGTCCAAAACGCACAAGGAGGATAGAGCCAACCATAATGTTGGAGTTCGAAGGCATTCCGTGGGATCGCGACTTTTCTCGTCTAGTCTGGTGAGATTTAAAATGTTTTCAGCAATGGCTGCTTTGGTTACGGATGCCCACGCGTCTGATAATTTACCCTAGAATAAAAATATCAGCAATGAATAATCAGTCGAACGTTGTAAATTAAATTTAAACAACACTTACGGACGCCATGTCCTTCAGAAGTTGAATTATCACTTCAGCTAACTTTCGAGTCATGCATCCTCTTAACCACCATCTTGACCCAACGTAACTCTTTGGATGTATGCTCGTTGCTAATGCAGCAGTTTGTAGAGCCTTTCCGTTTTCTTTACCTTTTACTTTAACTTGTACCGTTAATGCTTTCGCAATGCAACTTAAGAAAACATCGAGAATCCCTGGAGCGTGTTGATCAAAGTCTGTGCTATGCGTGAACCCATTATTCGCAGCCGAAACAATGCTAAAGTCTGTGGGCGGTAATCGATCAACATTGATGACATTGGCCAATGTTTCTGGCTTGATTTCGGGTAAAATTCTTTTCAAAAGAGCCGTTACCTGAACAAATAAAAACAAAATAGTACTTAATATGTTGGAAGGTTGAAATAACGAAAAATAAAGTACATACTTGACGCTGCACTCTAGCTGAACCAGTATGTAACAGACTCAATAAGTCTTTCAGTAATCCATATTGATGCGATAGATAGTACTGTCCAACCGAACTACCGCTTAAAGCAAGAACCATGGATAGCATTTCGAAGCAATAGGTATCAGCTGCTTTTGGTAAATCGCTGTTATCGCTCAGCAAACTATTAGCAGGCGTTGGCGAGCATAGAAGTGTTTCCCACTCTTCCCATAGGCGAATAGTTTCTTTCCGAATAGCTTGCACGATATGCGTGCAAACTTGCTTTTGTAGATGCGTTAGGTTATTTCTGCTGAACAAAATTCCAACCATATGCTCTCGAAGATCGTTGCTATCCTCCAAGTCTTCGTTAACTCCTTCCGCAGATTCCACTTGCTGTTGGGGTTGCTCTCCTTGTATAAGTTTGCCGAATACCTGATACGTGAAAATAAATTATAAATATGCCTAGAGTTGTACAAATATATAAATGTAGTTAACTTACTTGAGAAGTGATCAAACGGAACACTTTCAATGTTTCTGCTTCGCAATTTCTCTGTTGAATCCTTTGAGCGCTCAATTGTTTTCCGACTTTTAAGGCTTCCCCCTCGACCTCGCCTAAAATTCTTATTTGCCGCACTCGTAAAGAATTGTCCGGGCTCTTTAATTCGAGACCCACGACAACATGACGCGGATCTACAGAAAAGCTAGCGTCAGTATTCAAATAGAATTAACAGTGTAATTAACAGTATGTTCCGAAATTACCAATAACCGGACAGTTGATCCAACCAGCTGATCGGCTTTCAATCTCCACGGTTCTTAGTTTGACCATTTCATCTACGTTACTGCCTGCTTGAAATGTGACACTGGACACCTTGTGCTACAAAACGAACACGATAAAAACAAAATTGTAGCGGAGCAACAATTAAATTGCAAAGTAATACTTACCGTTAAATCGCGACAGTTATCAATATGAATATATATCATTCGAGGAAGGGAACGATGGCCACAGCTGATGGTAATCGTTTTAATCTTATTGCGGTCCTCGTCACCAGATTCCCAGAAAGTTTCCGTCGAGTTGTCAGTCAAACTACCAATCATAGCCTGCCTACTCGAGGCTTTGATTTCAACGCCACACGTCAAGTCTTTCAAAACCTCCACGGAACTAGTTACTTGCTGAGAATGGGTCGACTGATGGCTTTCGTGCATACTCATAGTGACATCCTCTTCTTCTTCGGATCTTGAGAGTATTTTACTGATGTTACTAAACACGTGACTTCTGTGGAGAAACATATGATCCGCAGGGGTGAATTTAATGCCCCAGCATCGGATAGCAGCTTCCTGTAGTGGCGATCCTAAAATTTAGGCATAAAATTGACGATATTACTCGGTGAACATTGGTTATAGATAGTACGAGATGCTTACCAAGTGGTGGCAGAAGCATCAGATCAGCAATGGTTTGTAACAAAGTATGAAATACTGTTGGCAGAGGATTAACAGATTCGCCTGCGATTACTAGGTCGCTGAGAGGATGCTCGCATACACCAACCATGTCCTAAAAGATTAATAATTCTTTATCAACACATTGTTGACCGGCTATTCTACACAGAAGCGACTTCGTGTCACCGGCTATTACTGAAATTGAAATAATCCACATAAACTCTAATAAACTTTATTTATATTTTACCAACACAATGAATTGAAACGAAATAGTCTACATAACTACACATGTATATATAACTGACATAACTATAAAATTTTGTTATGTCACCCTAGGTTTCATAAATTGAAATAGATATTACAAGTGCAGATACGAGTTTATTCGTGAACGGTCAACAATGTTTTAATAATAAGCACTAATTTTCTATATTAACGTGCGCTTACGTGATCATCTTTCTTCTCAATTCGGTTGTCCTCGTCATTCGCGTCTATAGGCTCGGGTGACACAGCTGGTGTCAAAGAAGCAACGAACCACCAAAGCAAGTCATGCAGACATATCGGTTGAGTAACACTCCTGAGCAGCCAGTTTAACGCCTGCATCGCGTAAACTCGACAGGCAGCGCGACGGAGCGATTGCTTCATGGCAAGTTGTAAATGTTGCAAGTTATGTTGTTGTAGGACAAACAACATCACGGGCCTCATGAGTATCTCTATTCTGTCGTTATTCGTTACTTCGGCTTGACTCGTGGATACGATCGCGGATTGGTCCATTGACGGTACCAATTTCTGAAGCGCCGCGGAAGGGTAACACAGAAGGGACGAACCGGCATCTGCAACCGAAAACGTATTCTCATAGTTTTGAAAATGTAATTCACGAACGAAAATGAATCTGCAGTTATATAGATACCATTGTTCATTTCGCTACTACTGTTATTTCTTTTACGCATCATAACAACTCTACCATCGTTAGAATTTCTGATCCAGGGAGCGCCGGTAGACATCGATACAGATCGATGAAACATGCCACGACCTTTACCACTTTCGCTGTCGCTGTCGCTCATGGGATATTCCGACACCGGCTGTGAAAACGATACAGTTACCGGTTGGAAATCGCGTAAAGGGTGTCGTTCTCTTACCCGGCCGTTGGTAGTGTTAAACATGCCACTATTCCCCTCGTAAGCGTTCTGCTGTCCATTTTGACGCCTTAACGCCTCTTCGTAGTACCTTTCATCGTGACTTTGCGAATGATGCACTCCCAATGCTTGCAAACACTGAAAAGGACCAGTAGGTGGAAACGGTCCAGCTGCCTCTGGGGGACTGTAATTCTCAGCTACCGATGTTAACGTTTGCGAAGATCGTCTTTGTTGTTTCGGAATGTTCAAGCCAGATGCACTAGCCAGGTCTAAGAGGAACATAGCATTGTTCTTCATGACAATGTGCGTTTCGTTCCCATTAGGACTAGCGATCGGCGACAGGATCTTCCCAGAGCCGTTTTTCCTTTTCGATATTCCCGTCAAAAATTTCTTCATGAGCTTCAGCTTTCGAGCTCTCAGATACTTATCGCGACACGTATCACAGATTAGGTACCACGAACTACCACCCACGCCACCGTCCCCACAGTTCCCCGCCCAACCGATGCAATAATTCCCGCCGCTGTTGTAACCTTTCCCGCCCGCGTGCCACCCGCAACCGGGATGCATCATCTTCATGTGATAAGTCACCGGATGAGGAAACATCAGACCGCACAGTTCACATATAGTTTCGCGTTCTATGCTACCCAACACTTCGGCCCCGTTTCCCCTTCCAACTGGTTTCCATTCTTTCTTCTTCCTGCTGCCTTTCTTCTCGCGATCTTTCAGCTTGTCCTCTCGAGGCCGTTTCTCTGGTACCGGTCGTTTACTACTCAGCTTCATCGTTTGTATCTGCGATATAGGACTCGGCAGAACCGATTGTTGCTCGATGGCTTGGAGACAATTAGTGCTGAGCTCCTCCCACAGGAACACCAAGCTCTTCAAGGCGGGTGGCAGGACCGCTACTGTTTGAAATTCTGGAAGAGAACCGAGTTTGCCGTTCGCTTGAACCTCTTCCTTGATGGTGATCTCCTGCTTCTTCCTGCTCCTGTTCGCATTCGCGTTCGCAGCAGACCGCGTTAGGGTTTCCAACGTACTGGGCTGAATGTGCAAATAGTTCCCAGCGTTGGTTACCTCGACGGAGTGTCGCTGCCTGGCCTTTTGCTCTTGCGTTTGCTTGTCGTTGGGCTGCACCACTGCTTGCCTCGTCACAACCAGGGCGCCCTGTTTCGGCAAACTCGGGTGAAACTTGAGAAAACTCGCGCAGGCCATCGCGTCGTGGACGATCCCTTCGTGCCAAAGGAACGCCGCGAACACGGCTCTCAGACACTCCGCCACAGACGGACTGATGGCTTCCTTCGCCTTCTCCTTGCTCAAGTTCAACGTTCGACTCGCATTCGTACTTTGGTGCGAGCTGGCTGGAGACATCGCGCGTTTCGCCCTGGTCTTCACTATCTTCGTGTGATCCCTTCTACTCAGCTTTGGCGAATGACGCTCCTCCTTGGGACCAACGGAACCGATGCTGAAGTGACCCTTCATGGCTGTCGTCGCGCTCTCGGGACTCGTCTGGGTCTGCGCCTGGGAGACTTTCCGTGGACTACCTTGAGAATCCTTGGAAGAACATTGTAAATTTAGTTTCGATTTTAACCCTTTGCATTCGGATGCTTCTTCTAGGGACATCGTAAGTCCAGGCAAGATGTGAGAACATATTTTGTATGACATGATGCAATTTGTGAAGATAAACAAGGAAGCCTAAAATTGCAACTTAAAAGATACACACAGTATCACACATTAGAATATTATCAAATTTTGACTTTTGACATAGATATGTCCCTCGATGTCTAAAGATTCATATAAGCTCGAGTGTCATTACAGTAAATTACACGTTTTATAAGTTACATTATGTGATACGACATGATTCCTGTTTGCATATTCTATAACGAAATAGCTCCGAGTACAAAGGGTTAACATTTTTACTGTGTCTTTTTATTCTACGATCAACTTTGCCCTAAAGAGGGCCAGTCGATAACTTACTCCGCTATCTTTCTTCGGGGTATCCGGTGGACTGGCTATGCTACCCTCGGACCTCATGTGTAATGAACTACAACTCGGACTCGGAGAAAGGTCGCGGGTGTTGGCAGTTGTGCTAACAGCGCTGGGAGACTGAGAAGGATCCCTCGTTAGACTACTGACCAAGGCACTTGTATCGCTCTGCGTTGATCCCCGTCGTTGCGACGTGGTGCTGTCCAGCATACCACCGGAGACTTGAAAAAGAAAAGCGGAGAACTCGTTGATAATTGTTACACTCGATGCAAAGCTTACGACTAAATGTCCTCTGCTTTACTGTCGCAAGAGTATTGCTATCTCACCTTGCGTCTCAAAGACAGTGGACACTGATATAAAAAAAAGATAGTAACGTTTCACGTAACATTCTCTCGCATAAAGTGTTAATTTCGTGCAATATAAGTACGTGCGACTTTATCGTGAACGAATGGGTGACTTTGAAGTGACGATCGAATGAGTTCACCGTCGAACAAAGTGCTATGCGATTATGATTTTTGAAAAGAATGACCGATGTAGCGATCTTGATGTCAGTGTAGAGTTCGGAGAGTTCTTAATTGTGTGTTGTTATTCTTACCTAACGGGGAGAGGCCGACACTTCGGGGGGAGCCACAGAGCACAGGGCTGCTACTTATACTATCTCCCCCTCCTATCAAGCTTCTCCCACCTGGTAATTTTTGATCAGTTGTAGAATTCAGATGTCGTGTGTGAACGTTTCATTAATACGCTAATATATAGTCATATGCACTATTTCGAATCTATAATTCGTAAAGGGTTGAACGGTGAACAACGGTGAGTTTTGTGCGTGCATCAATCGGCTTATACTTTGTACAGTTTTCAAGTACTTTTGTCCGCATGCAGTTCGGTCTTCGAAGAAGATAAATCTACTGTGCCATTGCATTCGTTGTTGAACAGTGGTCAGTGTAATGCGGCGTGTGTAATGCGAGTTTATCAACAACATAAACACTATTGACTATTTCTCGACTGTACAGACTGAGGATTATGTTCAGTAGGAAAGGATCGAGTACCTGGTGCATGAGCAGCAGGAGGGAAGAGGCAATTACCAGAACCAACTGGCTGCCGACTGGACCCAGCTAAGACCAACATCACTATTTTGTTATAACTAGTCCAATAAATAGTCTGTTTTAAATATTTATAGTCTAGGATCATTCGTTCAACTATAATAGATAAATCAGAGAGGTGTGAAACTTATGGCGAGACTTAGTGGTATACTCTAAATATCCATTCCACAGAGTAGAGAAAACGTCTGTGGGACGCTAAACAGTCTTACAAGTGTCAGTATCGGGTCTCTCAGCTTCTGAAATGATTCCCTCCTCAGACCAGTTACGGTGCCGAAAGTGTGGAGTAAGACACACACATGAATGTATGAGATTAACAATGAGACCGTTAGAGGAATATAAAGAGATCCGTCGAGTACGGCTGCGATTCGTTTTAATTGTTTGCACGGCGGCGTATACGTACCAGGTATCTGAACCGGGCTAGAGGACGGGCTGTGAAATCTTGGTGACCCACCTTGGGGATTCTTCGGCGAAGAGCTTCTCGACAGCCTTCTCGGCGTCTCGGGCGGCGTGGCTCCGTTGCCATTCGCCCTGCTCTCGCCCATCGCCTTCACCAGCTCCTTCACAGATACCCCGACGAACTCGGAAAAATCCCTGCACATTCCAAAACTATATGACGAAACTAATCTAACTGCACGTATCGCTACGTTCATTCCTTTTGTTCACCTGCCAGGAGAACTTCTCTTCTCTCCGTGACACTTGTCGTCGCCTCTCAGCCACTTCTGCAAAACGCTGAATTTCCCACCGCCGCCTTCACGCTCCCTTTCCTTTGCCACTCTTTCCTTGGAATGGGGCTTCGAGAACTTTGGCGAAACGTCGATCTTCTCCAGCGCGAATCTATCGCTTCCTGAGGTGTAAGATATATCGTCAAACGCGACTCGCTTTATTATAAAATTTATCAGGTTTATCGGATGATGTGTATTTAAATACCGATTTATACCTATATACTTATATATATTACCTATAAATGTATTATATATTCATTCATGAAATCAGACATATTATGTACCTTAAACAATTGTATCAAATATGTGTGACATATAATTTAAATTCGTAAATAAATATAGATAATCAATCTTAAACATGTATAATTAAACGAATATTAAATAAAAAATAAATAATTAAAAATATTTAATTTAAATACCCCACCAATCCAATAAATAAACAGGTTTATGGGATTGGTGAGTATTTAAATGCCGATGTATACCTAGAAGTTCTGGTGCTTTAAAGAAATTAAATCGTTCCTAGTCGATGAAAAATTCTTCATCGTCTCCCACTTGAAATTATTACAATAGTTGGTCGGAGTTTATCCAAATCATTTTTGTCCGTTTTCCAGTGATCAAAGGAAGGCAGACGTCTAACAGATTCATTTACCTTCCTTGGGAATTTTATTCCTCTGAAGCAAATCATCGGGAAAAGTTTCTCGCTTCGCGGAAAGTTTGTCTCGGGTTCGCATTTAATTTGAAATTTAAAGCGGACGCTCTCCGCGAAACTGAAAGCCACAGAATTTTTTCCTACGTCTGATATTTTTTTAAGACTCGTACCTGGCGAATCTTGCTGAACGTACGAGCCAAAAATAAATGGATTCGTATTGCTGCCCTCTCCAGACTCTGCGGTTCCCGGCGTGTAATTCTGCGTGGAGAAATTGAATCCCTCGTGGCTCGCGGAAGGCACGGAGAAATCGAAACCTTTATGACTAGGTGAAACGGACGGATCTGCTATCACTGGTTTCTTCTCCATCGGATCGTTCTCGAGATCGTGCTCGATCTTCATGTAAGCCACGCCGTGTTTGTTGATGGCGAGGGACCAAGCTTCGCCTTCCGCCACGCGGCCTCTGTCGAAGCAGTACTTGGCCATCGAGTCGTCGTCGATGCGCACCCAAGTACCTTCGCTGTTTACAAACTGTAACAATTGTACAGAATCCTGCGTAAATCTTCTTTCCCTATTAGAATAGCAAAGTTAACATACGTTAACTACGTTTCTAATTACGAAACGTTAATTACGTTTCTAATACCGAGTACCGATGAAAATAATAAAATTCCGAAGCTGATCATCGCAAATTTGTTTCCTTAGTGCGAACATAAAAATTGTAAATATGTAGTGTATAAAGTAAAAAGATTTTCATAATTGTTTCATAACCAGGATAGAATTTGTTAAAGACTCAAAGAAGTTAATGTACATAAAATTTGGTAGGTCCTTAAGATTCTAGGAAAAAGTCAAATAGCAGTGATAGAATAAAATTTAAATTGATGTTATGTAAAGGTGTACATGTATCTTACATTCCCAAGTAAAAGAGAAAGGGAAAAGAAAAACAGTGGAACGGAAGAGTCGAGACTTACGTAGTCCTGAACGGTCACCGTGTTGCCATGAGCTAGCATTCCCACAGGCGCTGCCTTCAGATTGGGTCTGCTTCTGATATTGTGACCCGATGCACCGCATTTCACGACGACCATGCTTCTACCGGAGTCAAAGGTGACCGTTTTCCTTTTACTGAAACGAGAGAGTAGACTCTTCTTACAACTACCACGAACAAAACGTCGATGTACGTACTCCTCGACCACTTCGGGCCGCTTGCGCAGAATGGTTTCCTTGATGACTTGATCCAGGATGGACTTGGGCTCCTCGACTGGGAGAAGCAAGGTCTTTCCCAGGTGTTGATTGTACTGCAGGCACCAGGCCTCCAGGTGGCTGCTACTGCAATACTGCTTGATCGTTTCCGCGTTCAATCGCAACCAAACGCCATCGTCGTTGTGAATCTATTCAAATGAAATTTTTGGGCATGCAGAGACACAAATGTAAACAAAACGAAAGAAAAATTAGTCCAAGAATCTCAATATTGCTGTGTAGAACAGATCAGGAATCTGTACTTTCGATTATATAAAATACCAGTTCAAGAGCGATAATCTTCACGTAAAAACTTGATAAACTAGACTCTTGCCGACAGCAAGAATTAGACCTATACGATGGAAACAAGATTACCTCGTCTATGAAGGCTATAGTATCATTAACTGAAACGAAGCCAATTTGCTCGCTCTGAAGGGAAGGATGGGCTCTGATCCTCAAGCCCGCGCTATTCTTCGCCATGAATTTCCTGAGTCTGTTAGGTTGATGCTGCGGCTTCTTCACGATATTCTGCGTAGGTGGCTGCATGCCCTGTGGTGGCTCCTTCACTTCAACTTTGTAATTCTAGGGGGAAAAACAAGGAGTGTCGATAGAAAATAACGATCAATTCTTTAGAAATTCTTTCAAATAATGAAACAAAAATAAACACCTCATCCCCTATTTGTTAAGCAAAAATTAGTGCTTTGATTATAGAATGCTGTAATTCATAGCAAATAGATCGATTATGAGAAAATATATCAGTATGAGGTGTTTCCATTTTTAATATAAACTTCAGCCCATCTCTGTTCGAAACATGATGAAGGTCGACTACTCACATCGTCCATATTGTAACCGTCCACCGTGATCATAAGCGAATACCATCCCACGGACGACGGAGTCCAGGTCGCGCTGTAGCTTCCATCGCCGTTAGGTCTCACCAACATACTCTCGCTTGATCGCTTTATAGCCGGTGACATAAACCTTAACTCCTCGAACGAGTAGTTCTGATAAGCCTTCATGATAGTAATTGCATAGAAGCACGTCTTATTGTTGATCGTGACCTCGTACGGCACGTCCAACGAAGGTTGAGGATGACCACCGAAGGTCATCGGATCGGGCTGAGACACTCGTCGAATCCTTCTTCCTTGTTCGGAATCTGCCAAGTCCTTCTTGTCTATGGGGACTGCCTTCACCTCGACCTGCGAAATATTAATTAGTTGTTCGTTCAGTTCAAACTGCGTAATTTTTCATCGATTTCATATTTATATTTTTTACTTCTCTCACTACATAAAAAAAAAAAATAGAGTGTAAAATATATTTGATTTTCTGAAAGCAAGGTGAAAGAGCAAGGTTCAGCGATTGCACTTCTAAGCACTCCTAATGTTTCTAAAGTTATGAAGCTCGGCTTCAACTATCATACCTTTAAATTGGGCACGTGAACGACGTCCCCGTACTGGTCTCTGGTGAGTATGGTAACTATCGCAGGCCATCCACATTTCATTTTGTCCTTGGAATAAAGTGCCTCGCATTTCGATGGATCCACGAAGCTGTCCGGTTGCAACCATCTTGCCAAGCGACCTCCGCTCGTGCCGACAGTGCAGGAGACGAAATCTCTTAGGAAGAGTCGTTCGTTCGAATGACAACTGAAAACAGTAAAGAATGTTTCGTAATTATCGTGACTTTCGTTGAGGATTATTTTCGAAAAATGTACGCGGCATATCTTTCTCGACGTTTCATCACCAATATAGCTGCTTTTATCAGGGACCTGAAAGCGCAACGATATTTCCCAATCGTTGCACAATATTTGTTGCATTCCGGAATCGTTGATGAAGTAATTTACCCACCGTTGGGCGGAATACGGGGAAATCGATTTCCACATAGCTGTGGCAGCTTTGATATTCTTTTACGAGAAGTGCCGGAACAGTTTA
Organism: Hylaeus anthracinus; assembly: GCF_026225885.1. NCBI lineage: Eukaryota > Metazoa > Arthropoda > Insecta > Hymenoptera > Colletidae > Hylaeus > Hylaeus anthracinus. Next base: position 6,114,459 of record NW_026535289.1, on the reverse strand, counting down.
GTAGTAGATCTCTTAGTTTTTGTTAATTGATTATTCCAAGATTAAATTTAATCCCATTATAAACAGTAATTTGTACATACTGTAAGCTTATTTATAATTATATAGAATGATAGCTCTACACCTGACACCCATTAACACATAATGTATAATCATAACCGCTAAGCCAGAACTTCAAAACCACCAAAATCAATACTCTTCAATTTCTTTATCGTACACTAAACCCTTAAAAATATTTTAGTCCGGAGTGTCGTTCAAGTTAACGACCAACCAGTGCCAAAGTTGGCGACACTAAAAAAAAAATCACGGATATTGTTGCAGGTCAAAAAGTGGTTCCGAACGAGGCCAGGATCGTCGCAGGTAGTCGACTTGTTGGAACGAGTTCCGAGCCGCAATGCCCCTAATTGGTGCTACGTTCCGCGGATCTCGTCTGGGTAGATCACGAGCAGAGGACGATGCTCCTCTGCCAGCCAGACAATCGCTGCTTCCCCTAGCGAGTCATCGTCGGACTCATCCCTAATAAGGTGCAATCACATCGCAATTTCGTTCCCCGCAGCTCGACAGCAAAGCGTTCGCTACCTATACCGTACACGCGATCATGCCTTCGCCGATTTCGCGTCAGACGAGAGCATCTCGTTCCAGCATGGAACGACTTCTTCGTGGCTCGCGGACCCGGTTGCTTTCTAAGAGACGGCCGACCAAACCGGTATCGAACGGGGCCCGATGTATATTTCATCCATACGCGACGCGAGGGGAAACGAAATCCATCCGAAGTAATATCACACGGTTCGCGATTGTTCGAGAAACTCGGCTTTCGCCGAAGAAAAGATCAACAGGATTTATGGTAGATGTTCCTAGAGTACCTGTGGAGTTATGAACTTTTATAGTGTAAAGATGGGGGGAGGCATCGATAGATTTAACCCTTTATAGGGCACAACTCCATGGGCATTTTTTCCCACTTATATTGAGGATGAACGTAGAAACATAAAATTACAAAATTTCCGAGGCTTCTTTAGTAGTCACAATGAGTACTAGTGACCTATAGAGTTACAAATCGCGTACTGTTTTCAAGCGTGTAATTTAATAACCGAGAGCTTCCTATTCCTGTCGACTAAAACAATCTGACATACTTCTCACGCTATGCCAGCGTTAGGAAAGGCGATATCGAGATAATTCCATCCGTCGTAAGCGTCCGATGGGTATTCTTTAACACGGGGACCACGGATTGCCCTTGACGTGGGTGTCGTTTTATCGATCACTCGAGTAACTCGAGAGGATCGCGAAAGAGGATCGACAGGATGGAATGCGAAACGAAATCGAACGCCGGACGAACCGAGGGTATCGGGAACGAGCGTTTCGTTGGGAATAGGGAAAGGGCGGCTTTAAGGTCGGCCTCTATGTGACGTATGGTCAGCACGTGGTCATTTCGGAAATGGCCAGTTCAGCTGGCGTCAGGTGCTTCCTGGTTTGAGAAGAACGTTATCAATGAATGGACGTTTCGCATGTGTGACGCAGACAGGACGGGGATGCCGGCGGGCTTCGAGTTGCACGGACACGGGCAATTTCTCATGGGAAATTAAATGGCCAGGCTTCTGCTCATAAAGCGAAGAGCTACGAGGGTATAGCGCTTTAGGGAAACGCCCGTCTACCATGAAAAGCGACGTGACTATGAAGAGACGCTTGCGAGGCTGGGCGGTCTCTTTTTTACGGTCCGAGTTCCGCATTGGGTTTCATGTCTTCTACTAACTGGCTATAAAAGAAGATACTCTGCCACAGCGTCCCAGTTGTTACTGTTCTCCCTGTTAATTTTTTTGGAGACATTAAAATGCGCGCTGGGAATGCGTTATCAGGTGTTTACAAGGGACTTCGTGACTCGAAAAATGTACTCTTTCTTGGTTTTTCACTGAACAAACATGTAGTTTAGGAGTAAATTATTTACTCCTACATTGAAAACTTAGAAGACCAATAAATTAAGTGGCTTCAAAATTTGAGTTAACACTTTGCACTCTGCGGCATCTCGTTGTAAAATGTGCGAACAGAAATCGATTACATAAAACAGTCTCACTTTGGAAACGTGTCCTTTTTGGTATCATTAGACTTGATTATAAATTCTTACAGCTTACTTGAAGCGTTGATACCATAAATCCTTTATGTTTGCAGTGGAGTAACTAACAAAATTTGTTAGACTTGCGTTTAACAAATGTGCAAAGGGTTAAAAAATTGATTCACGCAGCTGCTCCGAATGACACCGTTTGTTTATCATTCCACAATGGTCCCAATTAGAGCGTTAACCAAACCGCAGAAATCCCTTGCCAGGAAGGAAGAACGAGGAAACTATACAAACCTGTGTCAGTTGTACTCGGAGGGGTACGCACAGGTGTTCTCGCACGACCTGCGTCGCCAAAACCGCACACAAACACGCGTTACGTAAACGTTGGTCACGACGATCCGCGTTTCGCGATGGACGGGAGCTGTTGTTGGCTCGTAACTTGGTCAAGGTCGGACCTTGGAGGGCAGAAAGTGCGCCGACCCTGCGCGACCTGCTCGAAAACCGGTGCCGTCGCCCTCCGAGGTTAGGCCCTTCCCACTGTCGCGTACAGAACAGAACAGAACCCTGTCGAACCGGTGTTGTCGAAGAGTTCGCCCCTCCGGGGCTTCGCGCTGTCTTTTATCTTTTAAAAGCCCCGAAGAGGGAGTGCACACGCGAGAAGCGAAGCAAGGCAAGGAACACGGTTCTTGGTGGGGAGGAGACACCGATCGTGCATGCCACCGACCACAGTTTGAAAGCAACCTCCGTCATGATCGCGTCAGCTGGCCTCTAGTCGCCCCACCTCTTCGAAAACCAGCCGTCCGCGCGCGTGTTTGGTCTTGCGAGCGGCGGGCAACAAGCTCTCGTGCAGTTTTGCGACAGTCTCCGATCGCTGTCTCCAGGATACCTTGACGCGAACACGAGCCCAATTTCAAAGGATCGCGGCGAAAGGATCGATAACTTCGAAATCTCGGGACACTTCGTAGGTACTGGAGCACTGCTCCAAACGCTGAGAGGAATGTCTCCTACGATCTAGCTAGATCTGGACAAAATTCCTACCCGAATCAAAATTTCGCGACACGAACACCTTCGGATGCTTTGTTTGTTTAATCAAGGCCGCAATCCGAACGATAGGATCCAAATATGCTTCGCTCGGATACCAGAACCTTCTGAGTAGACCGCTGCGCACAGTTTTTATTCGTCGCCCATCTCTGGATGTGACCCAGTTCGAAGAAGAACGGATGGGAGCGTGGGTCACGTACCGCAGACCCAACGATCCACTGTAGATGATTCACGAATGATGTGAGGATCTCTACGGGGAGGAAATCGAAGGCGATCGATCGCGGCCGACGAACAACGCGACCCTTTGTCCCGAGGATGCCGGAGTATCGCAAGATGAGCAGGAGGAAAGTGTTCCGCGGCCTGGACGGGCCTAAGTGTGATAGTGCGATCTTATGGTCGGTGTTCATGTGGTGTCTAGTATTTCTGCTTGGTAACGTCGAGAGTGCACCGCCTGGGATATGCGCGATGGACGGGTGCAACTGCACCGTCAAGGCGCACCGCTGGATTAACGTCAAGTGTGTCTTCTCCAACGATCAGGTGAATGAGAAACAGTAACCTTCGCGACTAACCCACTGTAACGGATGACATTGAACAAAGAAAAAAAAAAACAGGAGACGATGATTTTAGGTATTTTTATGTATCGCTTAGAAAGTAACACTGATTTGCTGGGAGGTCATCGAGGTTGATGGAAATTCTGATTCCAAGTGTTGTAACGGTACAGTGGCTGGGAAAGATAAAATATGAAGTGCATGGATATTGAGAAAATAAACAGGGAATGGGTAAAATAGCGTAAACACCTGTAAAGTGCACTGCACTTGTTAAAACGGAGCTGGGTCGATTAGCTTTGGTATAGCTATTTTAGAGTAGATTTATGCAAGTTTTGAGTAGTTTTCAGTGAAAAATTATCACGGTATATTCATATTAAAAAAACATGTTCGTATTATTTTGACCAATCCTTAAAAAAGATAATTGCTTTGAAGGATCGTAGAAGTAGTACAGGCGATAAAGCAAAGTCTAGGAAGTATCCTGAGGGATACTGAGAACTAAAATGATACAGGGTTTGCAAGGCACGAGTGACACGAGATTCGCGATTAAGATATCATGCATAAATTAGGAGAGTGCATTGCACTACGATCCCCTTTGGATCTTTCTCGCTAAAATTCGCGACATGCAGACGATGGTGGAAACGTGCGAGGCAAATGTGCCCCCGATGACTAACTCTTTGGGTTTTCGACTTTGTTCGAGATTATATACTTCAGTGTCTTCCGTAGGATTCAGCCTGGGGTCTAAAAATGGATGGTCTTTACTGTCGCGCGATTAGCTGCTCCGTTCGCTCTCATAGAGATGAAACTTAAAACTCGAAAAGAAAATTACTAGAGTATCGAAACGTGGATCAACCGATCTAGTTTGTTTGCCAATTATCTTGTAGCTTTTAATGACGGTCGAGATGAGGAGAAAAAATGAGATTCCTTTAGTTTCTAAAAACTAAATAAAAGAAGACAAATGAACAACAGGAGACCACTCTAACAATGAAGCAAAGAAAAAGATTATAATAGGTAGACTATATTCACAGAAACGTGACATCGCACACATATCAAGCAATCTTATCTAATTCTCACAAGCCTTCCTACCTAATAATTACCTCAAGTACATGTGACCCCCTCGAACATTCCCCAAAACATTTGATCAGAGCGCCACTCTAAAATTCTCGAGGCATCCCATAACGCCTCGTCGAGTGGCAAAATATGAAAATGAAACACAGCGGAAAAAATTAATTCTCCGTGTACTTTCAAAGTACATGAAATTACCCGAAATTGCTCGGTAGATCTCTCGAACCTGTGAAAGTTTTCAAGGCAAAGGGAGGGGAGTCGTGTTCCAGTTGAAATTAGCATATAAATCATTGGTCCGTGAATTTGGCGGGAATCACACAGTAGGTTGCACATGGGAGACTTGGGCTGCGCACTGTCTTCTATGAGCACGTTTCGGTGCATTATACATATCCGGAGTTCCACTTGCCGTTCTTGTTGTCAGCTGCGCTCGGCTGGATGCAGTCCAACCGATGCACCACGCCTGGAGGAGAGAGACCGTAATACGACGCGTCGCGCCGCGACGCGCGGCAACCGGCTGGCTCTCCTCCGACGCTGCCAACTTCCGCGAGAAACTTGAAATCGAGTTAGACGAGGCCGCGCCGCTGCTAACGGGACGACAAATTGTTATTGTCGTCGACCACGATATTTTCCATCGACGATCGGAATTGCAACGAGTTTCACTCTGCATTCGAGAGTGATGGGCACAATTCGATCATCGGTAATAGGGGATTTGCTCAGTTAGGATCAACGTTCCTCAGGGCCGTATATCAACAACTTAATTTTGTACCATCTTCTGAAAACACTTTGACAGTCTTTTTAAATTGAGATTCTTATGAATTTTAGAATACATTTCTGTGGTAGTTGATCATAATTCTCATATGTTTATGTTTAATTTAATATTAGGTAGACCGAAAACTAATGTCGTTTCTTTTACATTAAATTCAAATTTTCCAATAAATTTCTATCTTTAATTCATTATATAATCGCCCTCATTGTCAGCAGCATTCATTCTCACCTAGTGTGCAAATTTTCAATGTCATAAAAATCAATGAGCTGATAAATGATAAATGACAAGTATTTAAGATGGCAAAAACGACATTACTTTCTAGTCCACCTAATACTTATATTTAACGTTTATAGATTGTTTGTACCACATTTCATTCTCTGTTAATTGCGAGCACGTCTGTTGATGTGCCTGTGTAGAAAGCTCTTCATCCTTTATTCGTAATACCGGAATATTTCACGCTCTATAATTAGAGAATTATTCCCAGAGCCCATAAAATTATCATCCTCGAGCACTTACATCTCCTATCAAGTTATCACGCCAAATATTTCACGCACAGCAGCGGGGCTCTGTAATTTGCCATCCAGCAGAAATAGATTGGGATCGAAGGGGGACAAACTGAGTGCTTCCTTTGTTAGAAACAAACTCGATTCAGCTGACAAAAACGATGCTCGGTTTCGTGGACGAGTTGCCTTGCGAACCGGTACGTAACGCGTCACGGAATTGACGATGGTCTCGATTTCTGAGGTCGTCCGCTGGGGTTAAATATCGATGCTACGCTTCTCGACTGCGAACTGGGCCCCTGCTTATTGCCTATCTTGCCACCGATCGGAGAGCTGCTTAGAAACGCAAGGATAACCAGTTTTGCGCGGCATCCGCGTATATGCGAACGGTCGGTGCTCGTTATGAATTTTATCTGTGCTGTTGGCTACCGTGAGGCCTTTCGAAACTTCATCGCGACGTTCTCCAACAAATAACTCGAGAGACTGAGAGACGAGAAAACCTAAACATTCTCCTGGGAGGGAGAGCTATTTATTTGCTCACGTTTTGACCCTTTTTAAAGAGTCCTCCTCGGTACTTACGAAAATTATTGCTGCATTCATTAGAAATTACAATGAAAATAATATATACAATCGTGACGCTTATACAGGATGTCCCGTAACTGGTGGCACAAGCGAGTAGGGGGTAATTCTATGTGAAAAATTGAATCGGAAAGGTAGAATAAAATTTGTTCATATGACGCTTTATTGTCGCAAAAAATTAGATTGAAAATTTGTCGAGTACTCATGCACTTGAACCAGCTTTCAGCTCGACGGATTTCATTGTAGATCATAAGCATAAGATGCAAGTAAAATCGATGTAAGAGATGTCATCATGTTGACAATCTTTGTAAACATTGCCGGAAGTACGGAAGTAATCTACGCGGAACAGTAAGACAGAAAAATCCGTCAAACTGAAGCTGAATCAAATTCTCGATAAATTTTCAAACTTATTCTTTTCGACAATAAAGCGTCGTATGAAACAATTTTATTCTTCATTTTCGATTTAATTTTTTACGTAGAATCACCGTCGCTTGTACCATCAGTTACAGGACACCCTGTAGATTCTGAAGATGGCTTCAAGAAAAATAGAGACTGGAAAGCAATCATCCCCTAATTCGTGTACGGAGCTCCCCCATGAAGATCTGATAATTAAAACGTAGTGTTTTCAGCACTCCTCTTGACACCCTACCCACATCGCTCCACCATTAAATATCTCACCGCTTCTTTGCCAACTACAGGATCTCTGTGAGCCTCGCGGCCATGCCGACTATGTTTCGCATTATTGAAAGTAATTTCTGTCGGTCTGACAAACGCCCGTCGCGACGTGGCGTAGGCGTGACACGCATTGCAATGTATACCGGGTGTTCCTAATCGTCAGCGAATAGGGAAACGATTAACAAGGGAATTCTTTCGACGATGGTGTCCGTGGGCAGTTCGTTGACACTGTTAGCCCGCCACGAGTCTCTCGGCGAAATATACTTCCTAATCGAATCAGATCCAGCCACGACGTCACTTATCATTCCACCGTCGTTAATTCCATTTACAGGCCGAGCCGTCGAGGCTGTTTGCGTTAAATGCCCGACGAGCTTTCTTCAAACGTGGGCTCGGGGATGGCTACGTGCCGATCATCGTTGAATGAAATACCGATGCGATTACCAGTAATGAGTTTCATTAAATCGTCGTTAAATACGCATTTTCTTTTCCTATTTAAGCTTTGAAAGTCGAATTAGCGAAGCTTTCGATAAAATATGCGAGGGTCTGGAGGGAAGCGGAGGGAAGCGGAGGGAAGCGGATTTTATCTTATCGCGAATTTATCGAGCTGATATAACAGATAGGCACCATTCAACGTGTTTAGAATCGAACATTATCGCTTTGAATTAAATCAGTGACTAGAAGAAATCGTATTCGTAGAGGCATCATTATCAATGGTGACCATGTCTCTAAGATTTTATTCTGAAAATCCAAGAGTACCAATTGGGGATTTCCAAGTTGGGGATTTGAAAATAAAAGGATTCGAAGCATTCGGATCAATTTTGGCATGTTTACTTCCACGTTTCATAGATTTTATTATGGAAATCCAAGAGCATCGATTCGTTCCAAGTTGGGGATTTAAAAATAAAAGATTTCGAAGTATTCGGATAAATTTTAATATGTTTACTTCCACATTTAGATCTTTGTGTTAGCCCCCGCCAAGCCTGAGAACCCACCTTTGGTTCCTTGTACGGAGGTAGTAAAAGTTACCCGCGGACGTGGCCTTTGAAACACTTCCATAGCGATGCACGCGTGTCAGGCCTCGTCGGAACAGTTAAACACGGTTTCGAAGAATCTGTTTGTACATTCAAAGAGGCTTCGCGCGAAGGTCGTACCCGTGTAGATCGTCGCGATAGGTCCCACGAAATCGACGCTGGCGCGTTCGCCTAAACCTAGCGGCTTCCGCCGCGCGCAACTTCCGGTCGAAGGGGATGACCATGGCTCGAAGTCACGACGCGGAGAGAAGAGTCGACGCATTGTCATCGCCTCGGTGATATTTCTCCGCGTCTCAGACCGGGGGCATTGTTCCTCCATCAGCGCCAGTAAACAGCCTGATCTTCCCCTGTTCGCGGATGGATTCGAAAAATCAAAGATTAACCTTATCGCGCGCGGACGTCGACCCCAGACTGCTGCACCGGGGCGATTAGAGTTTAGCGATTCGAGTATTTTGTGGGTATTTTAATATTACTATCAGGATACCATTAGTCATATACCACCATTTAAATATCATTACTCGAGCATTACTATTTCGATAGCATCATTCCACCATCGCTACTTCAATGTCGTTATTCAAATATTACTAGTCTACCGTCATCATTCGAGTATCACCATTTGAATTCTATTATTAGAACAAGACAATATTCACATACTGTTTACATAGTGAAGAGACTGCTGACGTATTTCAATAGTGTATCAGTTAATTCAGGCCATGCAAACGGATGAATCGTTGTAGCGAGTGAAATCGATGATTCTCAGAAGATAATCAATCACCTGCGTATATACAAACGTATGGGAATACAAAGCGTTTCCTTTAACGTAAGCATCTATAACATCTACGTTTCTTTTGGAGACACAGAGGAAGCCAAAGGAAAGATTGCCATTTTCTAAAGGACAAACATTTCATTCAATGGATTGATTTAGACAATGTAATACTACACGAGTAGTAAAATATTAGGTCAAACACGGAAGTATTAAGCCAGTCCCCTTATTAGTTTCATGCAGAGGCATAACGTTCGCCGATTTCCGCGATAAACGGACCATTGTGCCGCTAATTCAATTGCAAATCGATATCCACGCGATCAGAACGGACGAATTCGTCGATTAATAACGGAGTCGACGCGTGTCCCCGTTTAATTCCTGGCTGTTACATTTGCTCGCAGTACAATAACGATGGAACAATTGTAATCGCGCGAGACAAGAGCAAATACGATTGGAAACGCTCGTGCGAACGATAAAAGCAGTTACAACGGAAACGAACGTTCCACGAACAGAAGCGTGACTCGTATCCCATACGTCGAGGATACGTTGGACGACCCCGTTATGGTTCTAATTGGTTGGCCCAATTATCGTTAGAGCAGTCTACGAAAACGACTCGATCGTGTCGCGCGCTCGTATCCACGGATTTCATGGGCCACTTCCGCGATGAGCTTGGATTTCTATAATTCCTCTTTCAGATTATATTGGACGATGCTTCCAGGCTTCGTGATCGTGCATTCGATTATGATTATTTGGATAGTTTATAATTTGATACGAACTCGTAGCAACAGCATAAGCTAGAGGAACCTTTTAAATCTTTTAATCGCGACAGATATCGAACATATTTTCATCTAGGTCCTATAAAATAAAATACACAGAATTTTCTGATTTCAGTACATTTTCTCGAGCCTCGCTCGACATAGGATTACAAAGGGTTAATCATAGACGAATATGTCTGCAAAATAATACACGTATCGAGTGTCCTATTTTCTTCAGAGAAATTCTTGTTTATTTTGTAATCTTCAGCGCTCCAAGCCTAACTATCCAATTCCAAGAAGTCACCAACTCCAGCACCAGCGCTATCCAAGCCTCCCACTCTTTGCAGCAGGCGTCTGGTTGATATCAGAGCCTGGTGACTTCCTCCCAGACACCAGGAATTGATGTTCCCCGGTGGAACGTCGATGTCATAACTTGTTCGTGAATCCGGACCGTGTAAACGTACACAATGGTTCTCGTTCTCGAGAACCGGTCACACCTCTGCGGGCCTTTTATTCGTTCCGTCGGTCGGTCGTCCAGCGCGGTCGTTTGGATTAATAAATTGACGGGGCAACGGGGTGCCCGTGGTTGCGGGGCAAGGGGCAACGGAGCCGCGGTGGGAATTTCGAGCGGACAAAACGTACCACGCGGATAGCGAGAGGACAGCCGCGTCGAACTCTCCACGACCGCTGCCCAATCCTTGCTCTGGCTCAATTTATTCACAATAGGCTCTTTCAACGAATTACTACTTCGGTCCACGACGAATCTCTGGGTGTTACCGAGCGACCATAGTGTGATCATGCGGGCACTGTGTCGCCGAGACGAAGGCGCGGGGGAGGGAAAAATTATGGGTGTCGTTTATCATGCTACGCTCCCTGGCGTCCACCAGCTTCGCCTCTCTTTGATCCGAGTGCAACGGCTTGTTTTTGCCCCCTGTTCTTTTCTTGCCTCGATTTGTTTATCAGAGGGAGGGAACGATAACGGATTCTGAAACTTAGTGGATCTGTTATCGGGAGTGTTTGGGGCAAGCGCCAATGTTGCCAGGCTTTGATACGGGAGCTAAGAATATCGACGATTTTTACCACAAGCGAAAGTTATTTCTTCTTATTAGTTTTTTACTTGTTATTCGAGGATGTATAGAGTAAAATAAAATTTAAATTTCCTGGCTTGATCGTAAGCTTTCTGCGCCGAGGATCCGACCGTTAAGATGAGGAGACTTTCATATTTCATAAAAATAGATTATTTACGAAGAAACAAAGGACCTATTTCTTAAACTATAACATAATCAAAGAATGATATGAACCGAGTAAAAACATAAAATTCTGCATCAGAATGTAAGTAAGAACAAACATTCTATTGGCGAGCTTTACGCGGACTGCTTTCATCGGTTTTCCACCCGGCCACATTACACAGTACAGGATTAAACGTGATCCTATTAATCATTCGAACAGTTCGCAATTACTTGATGCTGTATTAGTAGATAATTGGCTTGCACGGATCGTTCCAATTATTAATAGCGTCAAGTCGAACGCAAGATCTGCCAGATTACCGGTGACTCCAACCGTACATGTTCTGGAAAGCACGATGAATGAGTCTCTCTCTAATAATAATTAAAAAAAAAAAATTTGTTTCATTTATCTCTCAGTGGTTATTAACTCAAACACAGAAAGGCAGAAAAAATTGTGACCCTTTGCCTTTGATCCGTTGTAAGACTCGCCAGAAACGCTTCTTTAATAGATTCCTCCAGCCGTCTCCGCCAAGAGGGTTTAGAAATTTAGATACCTATTACTAACGTGAAACCGTCATGGAATTCATTCGATTCGAAACCTTTAGATCTCCACCCGATAAAAGACCCGGCGTTAATCGAAAATTTACATGATCCCGAAACGTTGAAATATATTCACCCCTCTATTTCCGCTTCGACTCGGAGAAGTCTCGTATCTAGACAAAATGCTATATCTGTTGAAAAGGAAACAGCGATCGCCGCGAGATAGATCGACGTTCTCGTATCTCGATGCAACTCTGCCCTTTCCAACGCGTCATCGCAATTAAGCCACGGAAATCCTTCGTCGAGCGTGGCGGGATCTAAGCTGGCACCGGTTAGCGCGGCAGATAACTTCGATAACCCAATAAACGGCGTGAATCGAGATTGCGGCACGCAGCGCATTATCGCCGCGCGAGTAGTCGGTTTGAAATTACCCTTGCGGGCAATATAAATTATTTTAGGACGGCTCTCGGTGCACAATACGTGCACGCGCATCTGGCCCGATTGCGGTTTGCTGGCTTTGTCTGGAGAATTCGCTCGGGGGCGTAGATATAGCCGACATCCTGCTTCGTTCATTCCCGACGATAATTCTCTGTAACACCCCGCGAGTACACTCGAGTTATCACGATTGGTCACACGTGCGAAGTGGCCCGCCGTACCCCTCTCGCTCTCGCTCTTTGCGCGTGTGTAATTCACCGTACCCGCTTGCAAAATCGCGCGTGTAACCTGCCGTTAGTCCGGTCCGTCCACTTGAGCTCCGTTTCCACGTGACCGGAGAGTCACGACTTTTAATACCGTGACATTGGTCTTCCCCCTCCTGATTTCACTTTAAAATCTATCGGACAGCGTTGACAATTGGTGAACTTTTTAATAAGCTTTGAGCTGTTTAGCATCAATTGCGTCGTAGATAAATCATCCAGGATCGATCCCTAATCAGTTACGTTTCCACGTTCTAAAAATTAGAATTTTATCTTATTTTCTTTAAAATAATCCCTTTCCCCATACTTATCTTATATTCGTATTCGTTCTCGTCAATTTCTAACAAGTTTCTCTTTTAATACGAAGAAATCAAAGTTTGCACTGTAATTGCATTTGCAATCTAACTATGTTTCAAGAATCATCATCCTCTCGTTTATCCCATTCAGAACTCACACAAAATCTTCTTCCAGGTGTGTTTCTTTTCCATTACTTGCGAGCAGCGATAAATCATAACTCTATTCTTGATTTCCCAGCTTGACAGTATCTTTCTATCAATTAAACATCGTCCTGTGCAGGTAACAAGACACTTCTTGGAATTGCAACGCGATGGGAGGACGGGGGGCATATCAACTCATCGCGTGTCGTACGCGATTACTCATCGACGTCTTGTTAACAATTCTGGAAAGAAATCCACTAATTGCGAGGAGTGTTTGTCGACCGGTAGAAGTAACTCGCGTGCGCGGTCGAGATTCCTGGCGTCGTGAAAGGTAATGTCGCAATCGAGACGTTGTACGTGAACGCACGCTATGGGGGCCTGCTTATGCGGACTCACACGACTATTGAAATAATCAGCAGCTTATAGGTTGCAGCAAGCATGACCAAGCGAACTTTAATATTCTCCGACGGTAGAACCTTCCACGAAGTTCACTCGAGCTTACCTTTTCAAACGTGACAAATACTTTATCTTAAGTACACAAATGATTGTCAATATTTGCTACAACTACAGTCAGTCCTATAAGTATTCGTACAGTGTTTGTTTATCGGAGAAATTTGTCTAAATTAAATGATAGGCTCGACGATTCCAAATAAATGTTTAATCATAAATATATACACGAATTAACTTTGCACATGTATATATTTATAACGAAACATTTATTTGGAAACACCAAACCAAACCAAGCCAAAATTTGGAGAAATATCTTCAATAGACATAGAGAGTATAAATACTTATGGGACTAACTGTATATCTGAAGTTAGGCTCTAACACCACTCACTTGATCTTCCAAAAAGAAAGTATTCATACAGAGTTATAAATGCCTCGATGAATATTACTATGATCGTCCTTATTAGATTCTCGATTGGACCTAGCGTGCAGTAGAGGGTCAAAATATTTTACCCTCATTGTTATCCACTTTTCTCTCATAATAAACCATAAACACCCCGCGCGGCTACTTCGTACTTTGAACAGTTACCGTATTTTAAATATGAAGCACCTTTCTAAGCGCAACGGAGGGTGCAGGATACACGGCCATTTCGTTTGCATCCACCCTCCCCCCTTTCCATCGCCATTACCATTTACGACCACGGTTTGTCTATCTACTCCACGGCAGTATACACCTAGTTTGCATTTTGAGCGGCCCTCGCACTTTAAACAATAGCGAGTGGCTGGCGCCGTGCTACGCGTCACGGTAATTATAATACATCATCTCCACTCTCACATTATTATTCGCGTTTACGGCGAGTGTGCGCCTATACCGCGCGTCTAGTTTATATTTCCGACGTTTCTCATATCTTAAATACGAGGCGTTGGCGGATTCTCCGGTATCGTGGACGACGCCGGCACGCAGTCCACTCGAGGAAGTCTTCCAAGAGAAGTTGAGCAACGCTGACACGGTCTGCCTTGGGTCTGTCTGATCTGACTCGTCTAATGAAGTTATAAAGTGAAACGATAATCTTATTGGTACAAATATCTTTTTTCAAATTCGATACACGTTCCCTCCGAGCTGATAAACCGTTCGGAGCGATCGAGTGGCGAAGAAAACAATTTCTGGAGCTCAGATTTCGGAATCCCCTCGGGTATCCTTGTCAAATGGCGACTTTGACGAGGGTACTGAGCTCCTTCTATTTTCATTTTTCGAAGCAAAATTGAAGGTGTGCTAAAGATGTATTGTATTACATATGCTTTCACTCAGGCTGATTCAATCTGAATCACCTAAAGATACTTGTCGAGTGTTGCCTCTTCATCTCATATCTTTTGATTTTTTTTTTTTTTTTAAGCTGGGCCAATAATGTTTCATTGTTTAGGTGCTTGTTCTTTTCGAATTCTCACGTTGATGACTTTGTTAGACCCTCGGCAAGCAAAGTTAGTCGGGTCCCAAGTTTTTTCTGCGTTTCCGGCTGGGATACAGGCTTTTCAAGTTTTCCGCGGAAACTGAAATTCGTCTCGGGTCGTTTTACGAAGACCGCGATGCCGCTCGTGGGAAACGCACTCGAACGTCACTCTGTGATTTATCGAGTACGATCTTGAACGGAGGAACTTTTTTTTTTTGTCTCGCTAATTATCTTGGAATGTTCCAAGTCCTGATGCGTTCCGAGAATGAAGTCGTTGATTATCTAGCCTTGAAGTGATGTATTTAAATATTAAACATGTTCATAGATCAACGCTTTTCTTCACTGCAACGAGATCTTCTTCGATTTGATATTTTTTGAAGGAGAAACCTTTTATTCTCAAGCAAAAGAATTTTTCAAGTTTTCAAACAACCGAAACGTCTGTTCCAGTTGTAAGCCACGTCTTCACATTTTAATAATTGTCGCAACGTCAACCCTTAATAATCATCATTAATTGAAAGAAAATTGGAAGGTTAGTATCGAAATGATGTCCCGTCGATTTAAAGACCGAGCCGCTGACAGGAATATCGCCCAAGTAGCTTAAACTGGTGGGAGGTACTCGACGTTCTCGAGTGGCTCACGTAACCCACAATCTTCGGCACTGTTTAAGATTTCAGTCGTCGAGAGTACTTTGTGTGCGGAATGGCTGTGGCCGTGACACGTTTGCCATAATTGTCTGACGGCTAACCCAGTGGCGTATTACACTGTAGACAAAAGAGACATCTGCCCACATCGAAGGAGATACACAAATTCTCACAGGTTCCAAAGATGAAGGAAACATTAGGATATCGACTCGATAAATTAAAATTTGTCACATTTGCGAGTTATAAAGATGGCTGAAAACTAAAAATCACGAATAACCTAAGCTGCTCTCCATTTTCGCACATTCAACTCTCCCTATCCCAAATCCTGAGAGTCCAAAGGATTGAAATCGCTATAAAAAACGGTCTGCGTGGATAGCAGCAAACATCAGCAGTTCGGATCGCCGACAATTAACCGAATTATCCCTCGACGAGGGTGAGAGGGCGTGATGGCGGTGGATCGGATGTATCTCTCGGTTTCGTGTGTCGCTGGCCCATATGCTCGACGAAAGTAATTCCGTCTGGTGCAGGGGGAGAGGAGCGACAGCGCGTGCACCGTCATTCCACGAATTAACTTCCGGCATTCCCGTGACAGCCATGACGCTTTCGGGGGGCACGCGAAATTCACGCGAGAGCGAAACGGGTAAATGCACGCGTACGCGTAAATGCGGTGGTTTTGCGGCCGGGACGTTGCGGTTCGACCACCAGCGATGTTATAAGATAACACCCACGCGTGGCTATTAAACATTTTTATCGACGATAAACCAGGATAGTTTTCATTTTTGTTTGCTCCACAACAGATGGCCCCTTTACTAAAAAAAAATCTCTGCGTGTATAATATCAGCGCTAACAAGACCAAGTTATTATACAAGGTGTTCGATTCGAAAGGGATGAAGTTATTAAATGTTTTTACGAAAGCTATAAAGGTACAAAAGAACATTGTATGGAGTAAATAATTGTGGAGATTCAGCGTATTATTTTTGTTTTAAGTTGAAGTGCGTTTTTATGACGATTTCAATCCTTTGGACTCTCAGAATTTTGTGGGGAATGACAGGGAGGCTTGAAAGTGCAAAAATGGAGAGCAACTTAGGTTGTTCATGATTTTTAATTTTCAGCCATCTTTATAACTCGCAAATGTGACAAATTTTAATTTATCGTGTCGATATCCTAATGGATTACTATTCTTTTGGTCTTTTTACATATTTTTATGTATAAAACAGCATTTGTTTAGGCATCCATGTATATCATTTAGATAACACTATGCACCTCGCTGCATAATCATCTTCTTCGCCCAATCTATCGATTCTAAAGGAATTCGAGGTCGAAATGTACTCGCGGCTATTTTGACGATACAAGCGGTATATCCAGCGCACGCTGCTCTCTTGCAAGGTGATCCATCGATCGGACATTGAACTCAGCTCGGACTACCTGGAGTCTCGTGTTCGCGGGTCTCTCCTTTCGTCCGTACATGGATTCGCAACATGATTCGAAGTAAACAGTAGTTGGGAGCGTTGGTTGATACTATTCCTGTTATCGATTATCACCTCCAGACCATCTTCGAAAACACGTCTCGTATGCTCTATGTAATTTCCATCTCACGCAACCGCTTATCATGGTTTCGTTCGCAAGTCTGGCTGTCGTGTCAAGTTGAAACGGAAGTCCCATGCCAGACTTTTACCCGACAGCGACATTTATGCTGTTTATTTTTAGTTATCTGCTTTTTACCGTTCGCGTTCCTGCAGGTTTCGCATCGGAGATGCTTCCGTGACTTATCGTAGAAAGAGTTGTTCAATTGCGTTGCATATTAAGTATCGATAATCGAAAGAAACACACGTAGCAGTGAAAGCAAATTTTGTTCCTTTTGAATTTAATACTTCTAGTGTAATGATTTGATACCTAATAAAAAATAACTTTGATATTTATTATAAAGAAAACTTTAGAACCTTGACTTTTTTCCTAGCTGAATTACCATTGAATTTATCCTCTCTTTATCTTTCCTTCTCTTTGCTCGTCCTCTTCTTGGCGGCGTTGTCTCGACGTTGGTTTTCTCTGATCTCTGGTTCTAAACTTTGTAATTCAAAGTCCTCGGGCAACAACGTTGTAATGAATACGTATCCCATGAAGTTGAGTTATGCAGGTTTACACGAGCGGCTGAATTTCTCCGTAACTTCAAAATGACTACTAATTTTGATTCACTTCGAATAGCGAAAAAACTCGTCGAATAACAATTAGAATTGAAATTGTAGAATGAAACCCTCTGCAATTTAATATACAATGTAAACCAATCGCTGTGCTGGTCACTTATTGTTTGAATAAAATTGCACGTATCTTTGTTTCTCGTCGTGCACGCGTGTCTTTTCGCGAGTTTGTCTCGCAGGAAACATCAAAGTCCTTGAAAACGCCACGTTTCACCGATTGTTCGTTTACTTCGGTTCTGAATCATGCAGATAACATCGTTATCTTCGCCATTAGGAGCTACTGTGCCGCGGTATGCGCGAGAAGTCGGTGAAACTCGTCGCTTTGTCAGGGAGGAAAAAATAAACGGCGGAGGCGATGTTCCCTTGGACGAAACGTCGTTTTGAGGAAGCTCGATAAGGCGGGGAAAATGCGTTTCACTGGAAATAGATTCACCGAGTTTATGACCGCTCTGGAATTCGGTGTTCCGTTCGCTTGGTTAGATAACGAAGTTATTGCTTTCTATTAAAGACATTTAACAGTTAATGACTTGCCAAAGATGTGTCGAATTTAAAAATTTTTTTTAAATCTTTAAATTGAGATACAACGATCTCTTGTTACGAAATTTGAAGTCATTGATCGATGAATGAAACGTCAAGTTTTTGATCATCGTGATCCCCCCAAATATCAGTAATTAAATCTAGTCATTTGTTTCTGTTCCAACTCCAACCCACTCGATCACGATACACCGTTGATTTGCTTTCTCCGCGCAGAACAGGTTACATTTTATTCAATGGAGGTTTATTTCCGCTCCGTCGATATGAATCGATACAGAATGACTATCAACGGTTTAAGCTCGAAACACGATCGAGTTTCATCGAATACAGGATGCACGAACCGGAAACGACAATTGAGACGTGCAAAGGAAAAACTCACTGCTGTTAACTCCATCCACGAAGAAGACGGTATTTCCAACGCGTCGAGCGCGGTTAATCGAATCTCGAATAACTCGATTACCGTCGTCTCAGCTTGAATTACAACTATAAACACCCGACCATCCCTGTACGGGGAAGGGTAGTCTGGTTCTGGGTATCTTCATTTAGCTTCAGTACTCGCAGCCAATTTCGGGCCTGAAGGAAACAGTAGACGAAACTTTACAAATACTTCTGAAGGCTTCATTGTTTTTGACTCGACTTCGTTCCATTCCTCTCTAACCTTTCGCGATAACGAAGCAACGTGCAGATGTTTGGACGATCTGGGGCTACTGGATACAATTTTTATCGTGGGAAAGGATCGCTTGATACGTGAGAGAAGTTACAACTAAAAGAGGATTTTTTAAGGATGGTTAATCCTTTCTTTCTACTAACGTCGAACAAAAATATATCCCCGTGTCGGTAACGGTATAATAAACAACAAAAATACAAATTTACCGGCAAAAAAATCGATTTACTTATACTGGATCGATCTAAAGGTTTAGTGTCACCAGTGACTATTACCAAAGAAAAGGTTAATAAATAATTTCTTAGGGGTGGAACATAACGTATTTCCTCACCTCTGTTGTTGATAATTTTATGATTGATCACGTTTATAAATTAATTATACCTGCACACAGAGTTACTAAAATCATAGTACAGTTTTTAAAATGTTTGCTTCCAGAACCACCCCACATACACGAACGATAATTACATTCCGTCGACGATTCAAAATTGAATCTCGAATATACATTATTGAAACATTAATGTAGTACGAATATCTTCGATGCAAATTTTCGACCTACATTTCCTCGCGAAATTGGAATTATTAATGAATTAAATATCAAACTTTTGATTGTTGTCTAGCGTTCCAAAATTGGAGCACGTTAATATTTGATATTTGAAATTTCATTTGGCACGAATTCTCGCGCTGCGAATTTTCAACCTATACATCCCCGTGAAATTTCGAATTATCCGCGAGTTGAACGTCAAAGTTTTGATTATTCGGCCAAAAATTAATGATAATATACGTGCAATTCCGAAAGCTATTTACCCGAATAATCTAAGGGTCACAAATATGTATTATTTTTTGTTTCTCGCCGAGCACCCGGCTACCCAGTGTTTATCTCGACGTAATAATATTTTCCGTCGAGCGTGAACGTCCCTTAAGCACCAATGGGAATCGTCCATTACAGTCCAGGTACCACCATTGTCGGGTTGTTCGTCAATTTCGATTCAACGGACGGATCGCCGATAGTTCGTGACTCGTAGACTTAAAATCGAAGCGAACGGAGCGGCGCTTATGCTTGGCATTCGCGGCACGTGTCTCGAAACTGCTTAATTATTTATCTTCCCGATCGAGTATTTCTTCTGCCGTATAATTTGGGCGGTCGACGGTGCTTCGAAATACGATTCGAAGAGCCTTGAGACGAGCCTCTTTCGCGAAACGCCCGCGAACGCCCTTGCCTCTTCCAACGAAGACATTATTCCAAGAGCTGTTTGTGTTTCTAGAGTAATTTCTCTTCGTAATTTATGTCGGTCGCGTTCAGTACCGCTGGCACGAGTTTCCACGGAAGCTGTAAATTATGCTACTTGCTTTTTGACATTCGGCAAAGAATTGCAGCGTTGCACTGACGGAACCCTCCTTCTCCTGCATTCTTGGACAACGTGATGCGCCGTTGATATCGTTGGAAACGATTTGGCACGAACCGGACCAAATGATTCGATTGTTTATTGGCGAGGTGTACTCAATCTGCTGCTGTCATAACTCATGTTTAGATTCACGTGGTACCGTTTAACGTCGAGTACCTACGATGAGTGAAATTCAGTTAAGCACGCTGAGAATGTTGCGGATCGTTCAATGGGAATTCCACATATTGGTAACATCTAATCGTTTATGTACTTCGGATGTGAAATTGAGATTCTCTTTCCGATGCACGAGAATACACAAGAGAACTATACATACAATCAATACAGATTATACTGGTACCAATTAGACCAAATGTACAACAGTCTTTAACTCTGTTTTAATTAAGAGAAAAAATTGTATGGCTACCCTAACACGGTAATACTTTATAGATACAGCCAATCTCATAAATATTCGCACTCTCTATGTCTATCGAAGAAGTTTGGCTAAATTAAATAATAG
This sequence comes from Hylaeus anthracinus, assembly GCF_026225885.1. Taxonomy (NCBI): domain Eukaryota; kingdom Metazoa; phylum Arthropoda; class Insecta; order Hymenoptera; family Colletidae; genus Hylaeus; species Hylaeus anthracinus. The sequence goes on along the minus strand of NW_026535289.1, from coordinate 6,093,966 downwards.
TCTTGATATTGCCAAATGAATTTTTCATTATAAATATGTATATGAATAATCTTATAGATGCATATATTTATACAAACGTACACTTGGAAACATCGAACCTATCATTTAATCTAAACAAATTTCTTCAATAGATATAGAAGATACGAATATTTATGAGACTGACTATATATTAACATCTAAAAACTCCATTGAGAAATGATTTGCTTCGTCAATATGGTTGCACCAACCTCATGCGCTATACTCTAGTGACTTTTACCAATTTAAAAAAAAAATTCTTATCTGGTGGTTTCCCTTAGAATGTTTCGCATTATTTTGGGTAGCAGACTTAATACTAAATTTCTTTCAAGTCACAAATGATAACAGATAGTGAGCTTAATTAAAATTCGTTTATTCCCTCAAAGCGAGGTTTTCTGTTCGCGTTTACCGAGATCTCTTCGTTCTGAAGCTCAACGTGAGTCGTGCAATCTTAAATCGTTTGTTTATCCTCGGGGAACTCAGCCGCCCTTGTATAATTTCGACCGGCAACTCGTAGGAATTCCTTTCTCGGTCCCCTGGGGGCCGAAACCGTAGCTGGGGACTTTGTGTTTCCTTCCGTTTGTTTCCTTTCTCCTCAGACGACGCCCGGGGGCGCAGCTCTTCGTACGCAACCCTCTTTCGTCCGAGCGGCGACGTTCCCCGACTGTCCATGGCAAAGTTTCACGGGGAAACCTTCGAAACGCGAAAACCCAACGCGGGAAGGGTTGGTAACATCATCCCTCTTGTCGCTTATGACCCGGCCGACGACTAAATTCGATTATCCTGCGAGGATTTCCTCGCTGCAGCTCTCTGTCCCCTCATTGAAACTTTACACCATACGGTAGCCATCCTTCTAAAGATTCTTTCTTTTTTAATACCTCCTTCAAAGGTATCGCGCCGACGGTGCATGGTTATGTGGGTTGTTGATAACAGGGTAACGAGCCTCGAAAGCGTACACTTCCGTCCAAAGGCTTGGAGCACCCTTCTATTCTTTTAAATAAGTAAACTTCTTCTTTTTAGGGTTGCTGTCATTTTTCTGGGTCACAAATTTTCGGAACGGTTTCGTCGATACAACGCAGGCTTTAAATAACACTCCAGGTGGCACTCGTATTCATTGCTACAAAATCGAAGATCGAAGATCAAACATCCAAGAATATTCGGTATAACATCACGTTCAGATTAAACGATTCCAGAATTACTGCTTTCTTCCACAACCGCGTCATTGGGCTATTCAGGGTTTTAGTAATTTATCCAGCGTCTGGTTCTATAATTGAGCCATTCATTATGGAAGCGGTGCTAACTGAATCTTTTAAAACGGAGTCTCTGTAACGAGGTAAAATATTCCTACGAACGCGACAACTTAGGCTGCTAAACACTCGTCTTGTAAGTGGTGTCATCTTCCTTCCTATACGCCTCCACACGACATCAACATTAAAAACCTTGACCGCGCCTCATCATCGTCTCGTATCTGTAAACAAAAGAACCTGTGTGTCACCGTTGCCATTAATGAGTCAACTCTCCAATTAATTCGCGAACAGGATTGGACGCTGAAGCGTCGAATTCGGGCGTCGTTCATAACCGGAGGTCCTCTTTGTGCCGGGAACTAGATGCAGAAATAGCCAGCGTTATCCCCGTCTCATCCTTTGAGTCAGCGCACGAAATGGCACGAATTTTAAGAGCGGTCTTAGTCATTCATCGAGAAGTGAAAACAGGTCTCGTGTATCTGGCGAATACACGTACGAAAACTGGTAGGAAGCGTTTCCCTCCCGTTCGTGGCCCCGTTGCTCTTTATTTCAAAGATCGTCCCAGCTGTTCGGAGCGATGCACCGAGCGTGACGTCACCGATGGACTCGAGAAAATGTCTCCAGCCTCTTGTCGCGCGTTACAGGGAATCGCGCGCATAAATCCCTCATATTTTTAACGAGCCTCCGGTATATTTAGTTAACTGGGCCTCTAATCGAGCTTGCACTTTGTGATTTCATTCGCCAGTGTATATCTGCATAGTCTCCATATTCGATATATTTAAAGATTAAATAGGGACCCAGAACAATTTAATTTTTTATTTTCAATTTTGTATAGATTTGTTCTCCATTTTCGAGTCCAAGTGCTCGCAATTTTTTATTGATTGAAATTCGCATCAAATCGATCATTCTTTCTCCCAGCAATACATCAATACGTTCGTGGAATTCTCGTGTGATTTACGAGGAGGTCATATTTTATACGATGAACGTTGATATCGAGGTTTCGAGACCGCCCAACAGAAAATGAATGGGGTGCTAAAACGATTCGTACGACCCGGGCCCGCTGTTTCAATGCAAAGATTGCGGTAATAAGCGAAACAGAATGTAATTCGACGGTTCCGTTGCGAGTTCATTTCTTAATGGAGTGACAGGTCAGGAGTGGTCGACAGGAAGCAGATGCAGTCGCATCGCCGCACCCTGTCCCCGATCGTACTTTCGTCACGCGATCGTCTTTCGCGCGAAACAAAATCTCATTCGCTGTTCGAGCATTCGTTGAACCCTTCGCTGATACCTCCACAAAGTAGTTTCTCCTACCCTCTGCTTCTCACGAACATCCAAAAAAATCTCGCCGCACTTTTCGAGGAAAAGAGCGCAGAAGGGAGCCGTTGCTCACGAACGGGGGAGCCCTAATCGAGGCGTGTGATCGAGGAACAGAGTCCACGGCTCGTAACTTCTAAAGACTTCCAGGCACATTGGCCCCATTGTTCGCGGTGGCACATTGCCTGACACCGTTTTCATCCATTTGCAACCTACAGCTCGGTTCTCCCGGTCCAATTAACAATCATTCGCGTGGGTGTTAATCAGGACCGTTAGTTGCCTCACAACAGAACCACGCAAAGCTTGAGGGCCCTGCTTGAGGCCCCTGCTTCGTCGAAGCCCCTAAACAAGTGCTGCTACTAAAATTAGCCTCTTCTTCCTAAATTTACAAGTCATGTCGTAACTTCTCTATTTGTCAAAATGTATTTGACAGGCGGTGTCTTATTGCAATATCAATTTCCACGTTTTTGGTGTTCATAAAGTTATAACGAATAGAAAGTAATTGAATTCCTTTCTAATATTAATGATATATATAGTAGAAGCTAAAGGAGCTCCGTCATCGAGGAAGGAATCTCTGAGCGATCGGAACACGATTTTTTTCCACCTGAGTTCCCGTGAGTTCAAGGCGAACACGTCGGTTGAAACTGAGCCGGTAAATCGCGTTGGTTGGAGGCGGTGACTATGAAAAAAGAACAGCAACAGTAGCTGAACAGCTTCGCCTTACTGTGACGCAATCGCGTCAGGAAAGTTGAAGCTACGACCTCGAGATGGGCAGAATAATAAATAACTGGCCAAAGGATTGTGTATTTGAAATTTGTGTCTGAATTATCGTGAATTATTATTTTCTAATTAGGACTTTCGAAGTATTCCGAAAGCACCTCTCCCACAGAACGGAAACCACCGCGCCGAGTCGAGAGCACGAAGCGCAACCAGATGGTGTCGTGATTTACAAGAACAATTATTTAATTATTCCTCGCGCACGCTTTCCGCGGAAAACGTTCGTATCTCTTTCCGCGGGCTTGCCGAGCGCATTACAATGAATCAAGCCTGGTCGCAGCTAGAATCGCTTTAGCCAGCGTTCCCAAATGGATGTTGTGATATCTCGGTGACCGAAAATATCCCCAGATAACGAATTTAGCTCACCAAAAAGGGGGAAGAGTCCGAGGTAAAGGGGCAGGCTTTCCTCGGGAACTCGGCGCGAGGCGAAATCGAGAATAGCGTGACGGGAAAGATAAACAAATTTTCGGGAACACCCTTGGAAAAATAGAAAGTCTCTTCGTGGAAGTGGCGGAGAGAGTCTATGATATTTCTCCCAAAACCTTAAAGTGTATCATGCGTTCAGGGTTGCGGTAGATAGTAGAAGTATTAAAGAAGAAGAAGAAAACGTGGAAAAGAATCGTGTTCCGATCCCTCGAAAACTCTCTTCCTTAACGACGAAGCAGGTTCAGGTTCTACTATATGTATCATTAAATTAGAAAAGAATTTAATTACTTTGTATTTATTATAACAATTTGACAAATAGAGAAATTATAACATGACTTATAAATTTAGGAAGAAAAAGAAAAGTGATGGAGCCGAAGTTTGAAGCGCATGGGGCTTTATCTGCGTGGTTTAGTGTTGAACTCAATATTTGTTAGACTATACAAATGAATCGATCGTTTCATCCCCTTGAAATAAGAATGCTTCTTTGACACTGATCTCTTAATATTTTATTCCTTAAGAGGTGTCGCAGCAAAATTTAAAGCAACTCCATATTAAGAGAGGAACATTTCTCCGATTTTGAATAAGTTCGCAACACCTTGCGCTACACAGCGCGAAATATTAACATCGGAGGAAACTTTCGCGTCCAATTTGCGAAAGGAGTAGAAAAATGGAGTGCGCTTGTCGCTCGGATCGGTCGTGGCTCATTTTTCCTGGGATTCCCCGAACACGCCCGGCCACGGTGATTTATATTCGCGTACGTTGCGAAGTTTATCTTCGCGAAAAGGGACGGAGGATGCTGGGGGGGGGGGGGTGTGATACGTAACAGTTTAGGAAATCCTCGAAAAGTGCTTTCCCACGGCGTTCCCTCGTTCGCGTAAACAGCGAGCGGGAAATCGTCGTCAGACCGAAATCTAAACACGCTACGAGTCGCGGGAGTATTTGAAATTTACATGAGAAAACGTGGCCCATCGTTGCACCGTGTCCCACCAACGAAACAGCGTTTTCAAACGATGAAACGATAACACGATCGGCCCCTTGAATACAGGATTCACGGGTGAATCACTGAGGAGCGTCTGGGAGCCTATTTTTTCGAGTAACGAGCCAACCGGCAGGTATCTCGGAGAGGAAGCGCGGTCTTGGACAAAAGACTTCTTAGTTGGAAGGGTGCATTGTGTCTATCGAAGCACCAGAGCCGGTTTCGAGGAGTCTTCTCGTTGGTCTTCCGCAGGTCGGACGACGGAGTCGAGACGTCGATCCGTGGGATAAGTCTCCCGGAAAAGATGCTCTAATCCCTTAATACCCTCGTATCTCGAGCCCCTTCCACGCCAACGGAAACACTTTCTAGCGTTCGTCAACCTGCGTTCATTTGGAACAGAAGCGTGAAACGCTGGAAAAATGGTCGCTCGAGGTTGCGTTCTTAGGGCGAATGAGTGAAATCCGGCCCAAGACACTCTTTCTCGGTCAGTCACTCTCTCTCGAGTAAAGGCATAGCGCCTTCTATAAAAATTTTTTGTTTAGAATAGTTATTAATATTTCCGCGTCTTAAATTCCTAACCACGTTTCACCAAGCACCCTGCACAGTCGATTATACGGCACTGCGATTGAGATGTAATCGAGAGCGTATCGACAACCATTGAAAGTCGAAATTGTAATTGGGTACCAGAAGTTGAAAACGTTCGTTGATTGAAACACAATTAACGATTTGCGCGCAATTCTCTCTGGAATTTGGTCCGTACCGAAAGTGAAATGCAATCGGTTGAGAAATATTGATTTAACACTCTACTGCGTAATATGTTTGAAACTCGGTAAACACCGCTGTAAATTTAAACGAGGAATTTTTACACAATTTTCGCATATTATTGTATGATGTTGTTGTACGAGGTATCTAAAAATCTCACAGATTCAATCACTTGTTTAGAATACCAAAAAGAGTTCTTGCAAGATAAAGTAAAATTGCAACGATAGAAAATTAAAATTCTCGTGCGATTATGTTAATACATTCGCAATCGCTGACGTGAATTCACGTCAGTTCAAATTCTATTCCTGATTATGACAAAATTACGAAAATCTTTTAATTTATACACTAAATATTTACAACACTGATATTTCAAAACATATTTTTAATTTTCATCTTCGTCCTAGCAGTACAAGTTTGCGATGTCCAGCTTCAGAATTTTATTGTTTTCGTCGGTACTCGGTATTAGAAACGTAAAATATCTGTTGGTCACTAATGTGTTAATAATAATTCCACGCAGGAGGATTATCTACTTCCAATTACTATGCCAATAGGGTCGTATTCCTGACGATTCCGGTCAACATTAATTTTCAATTTCATAATTCCGCGTATGCGACTCGTTTCGCGTTCCAGCGTTTAAAAAAGCAGCGGGGGAAACAGCGAAATTATTGCTTGGCATGGCGTTCGAACATTTCATTAAACTGGCGCGCTGACAAACGTACAGATAGCGGGGAACGGCCAGGAAGCCGACGTCAGCGGAAGTACTTTTAAAGGTAACCAGTCGTGGGCCAACAATTTCTCTCCTTCTCTTTCGCTCCTTTGCTGAGAACCTGATTAGTATGGCACCGAAAACACAAACGCCGTATCGACGTCTCGCTTGGCCATGACAGGCGATTTAATTCGATTGTCGTCGCCGGTTTTCGTTGCTACCATTTATTATTTCTCTTTTTCATCGCTTATACTCCAAAATATTCCAAAGCGATGAAAAGTATAATCGCGTGTCATATTTCACATTTTAATATTGTACGTGTTTCATATTAAACGCTCAGTATGAGAGAACTGTATTCGGTTACACTTTTGGGAAACCGCTTGCAATCATTCATATTTTGTCTTTGAAAAATGTATATGCTTTTGGTGAAGTTTATGTATTCGCAATTGTAGTCATTGGACGTAAGTATTTCTCTAAATTCTTATGCTACGCAAACAGTTTGTAATGTTAATAAAACTCGGTAAGAAATGCATCAGATTTTAACGAACTTCCCTTTTAGAAATTCCGAGTGCTCGAAAGTCCTCTACTTAAAATGAATGTGAATTTAGTCAACTTGTCGCATCTTAAAAAGAGGTTGTGTCATCCAATCGCGATAAATTTTCTAGTAATGTACCAAAAGGGAACCAAACGAAGTTCCGTTTCATAAAACAAGTTTCTCTTCAGCAAACGTCTTCCAGAACTGGTTACAAATCATAATTCTACGCGAAGTACAGGCCAATGCGGTCATTCGTCGAGTTTGCAATATTTTATGAGACCTGGGACAATGAGTTTGCGAACTTACATTGAACCGTACTCGTTTCCCTTGACAATGAATTTTAACCGTGTCTGGCGAACGAGCTTCGAGGGAATAAGGACAAAAACAATTGGTTTGTTTCGTTGTTTAACGAGGAACAAGAGGAAATTCGATTTTTCGTGTTATTCATTCAAATTTCATGGTAGATCTTTTGTCCTAGGCGGTTCAAAGAGAATGCTACGGCACAAAGATTTTCGCGATGTTGTTAACAGTCCTATTTCCAACGCAAATGGCGATCTTGAAATTGCGTCGATTTACGAGAGTCTGGTTACGAAACATACATCGTCTTCTATCACTAGAACTGTTGAATCTCTTTCGAAATAAATAGATTAATATCGTGAGAACTTATTCATAAAGATGTTCCAAGTGACATAAGTTGATAATGGAATTTACGTTTGTACCAGGAATTAAATGATAGAATTCTTGTTTATTCCAAACAGAAAGAAAACATAAGTGAGTAGATGCAAAACTTTCTGTCACGGAGTGTGTTCGTTGGTTGCCAGTTACGCAATAAATATGTAAACGCGTAGCCTTGAGCAAACGCAACACGATACAGATATTCCTGGTAATCGCGTGTTTCAGCTGACGTGATTCATTTTTCACGAAGACCCGCGCATAGAATGAGTTTCCGCCTCATTACGGATTCATCTTCCGGTTCGTGAACATCGAGAATTGCTTCTGAGCGTACTCGATCCCCGGCGTCGCGACTTTCATACATCGAAACATTATGCACAGACTCGTGGATGGTTTGAAGAGGGAAATAAATCACTTTTTTTATGGGAAAGAAAAGTACCAGCTATACAATAGACATTTGACACTTCAATCGAACATCTTTCATTCGTTTTAAACGACGATATCGACACAAGTGTGCGTGCTTCATTTTTATTTTAAAAGCTTCCCGAGAGTTTCAAGCGTCCAATCGTTTAATTTTGAAAGAGTTCTCTCGCGATGATATCACACGATGCTAAAAAATGAAGAGGAATCGATTATCTCTCTTCTTTGGCGACGAGCGACCCTTTCGTCGCATTTCTGTTCGAATGTAATTGAATTAAAATTTCGCAGTGACTATGAAATGGCGCTCGACAATGCGAACAGGGGTCGAGGCAATTGCGCGGGAATTTGATTTCGAGCGCAGAAATTGAATTAGATCGCAAATTTGTAAGAGTCGATGGCACGGGTAATTAATTAACAGCCGCAAAAATAATTATTGCGTGATAGTTAATTGAAGAGACCGTCCCAGCGTGTCGCGCTTTTCCTTTTTCCCGAAACAGTTTCGCAATTTCGCCCTTCAAGTAATTCGCTCCAATAGGAATTCACTTCTTGACTTTAAAACACGACAGGCTAAAGGACTTCCGTTTCATTATGGAGATTTTTAACTATCTAATTATCATTCGACGTCGGGCGAAGCCGTAACACGCGAATTATTATTCCGAGAAATTATTCTCGAGGGACCTACTAAAATCCCCTCCTTGGTTCTTTCCATCGTTACGGAATTAGGGTGGAAGATCCCATCGAGAGGACAGAGCTCGTAATTACTCGAAATTTACAATACACACACGCACATATACATTACACTGTACATTAAAAAAAAAATAATAATAAAATCGTAGGCATGCTGTTCAAATCGTAACGCTATTCCCTCGTATCATGGATCAAGATTTTCCCTCCCCAAGGTACCCACATAAATTTTTGGAACATCCCACAAAAAGAAGCCAAGCTACCTGTCGTAACCACGCAATAGATCACCAGCCAGGGGATCAAAAGTTTCCAAAGTAGCCCTACGAGAGATTAAAATACCTTCTCCACCGATCAACGCTTCCGACGACCCAGCGCCAATCCGGGTTCCAAGCTGTAAACTAATTTTATTTCGACCTTTTTGTCGACAGGACGTGGAGTTACTGGAGGGAACCATTCCGTCGGACGTGATGGAGGTGGAGGTGTCCCACTGCAGGGAGTTGAGGATCCAGTCTGGAGCGTTCGCGGACGGCGCACCTCTGAAGCGTGTTCACGTGTCGGGGATTTACAGCCTGGTGGCCAAGAGGCAGGCCTTTCAGAACCTGAGTGCCCCCAACACGCACTTAGAGGTGTCCGAGTGCAACAGCGTAATCCTCGAGAGTCACGCGTTCAGGAACTCGAGGGGGACGCTGAGCGTGTCGATATCGAGATGCAAACACGTGGGGATCAAGCCCAACGCTTTCTCGCGATTGCTTTGGATAGCAGTCAAGGAGGTGCCCACTCTGGACCTGTCCAGCAACGCGTTCAAGCTCGAAGCTTCTCAGCACGGCCGACATGGACCAGCGACCAAGGTCGGCAGATTTATACAATTTTTAAATTAATTCTTAATTTAACAAGCCAACTGTAGTTCTAAATTAAATTGTACAATAACAAGGATTTATTGAATTAATATACAGTATGATAGACTAGCTGCCTTTCCACTAAGACTAGTCATTTGTACCATCATGATAGAAACATGTTTAGTATTAATTTACAAACTTATGAATTCTGAAGTTGACTCTAGAACGAAGAGTAATAGCTTCTTCGACACTGCAGAATTATCAATCCCTAATTCCCACACATGGTCCTTCAACATTTGCTATTTATGTAGCTGCTGGGATTTTACTTCACCAACCCTTTGAATTCTTCGTCGAATTTCGCCTGTATTTTATATTAGCACAGAGGGAATTTGATTAATTTTGTAATTCAGCAGATCTGTGAAATCTCTCTGTGCTGAATTTTAGCTGAAGCTGGAATTTTGTTTAATCATCTCTTTGCACTATACCTGTGTCGAAATTCGATCAAGTTTTATAGTTGCGCAGGGGCTTCAATTAATTTTCTTGTTCAATTTTTCTATACGATACATTGCTGCTTTGTTAGTCTTTTATTCGAATCTGGCGCCATTGTTTTTCTCCGCTGGATATTCGATTTCTACTCTACACGGGCACACATTTTATTTGTTTTTATTTTGGCGAGTTGTTATCGCAACCTGTGGCAAAATGCAAACATTTTACGGGCGCGTATGTTACCGTACTAAATTGAAATCCACAATACACGTGTGTTTACAATTCTGCTTGAACAATTCCGACGATGTATCGATCCGAACGATTCTGACACTCGAGGATGTAGCTACTTATTATTTGAAGTGGCATCCGATTAATTACGCGAGCATATAAACAGCCAAGAAATAATTTCATTCGGAAAATAAATAGAATTGACAAGATAGGATTTGTTTCTCGAAGGAAAGAATAAAATTCAGGCATCAGAGAGTCAGTCATACGACTCAACTCTTTGAAGTACACCTTCGATGAATTCGTGATATTCAGCATTCGTGAAAACGACCCGAATTTTCATCAAAATTCGCGAACCCGTCACGTTTATAAAAAGACGGAGTCTAAAGCCGCCCCTGTTTATTTGCTCGTTCGGCGCGGGCAGGAATAAATCAGCCGATCGAGGAATTATCTCGATAAACGTGCATGGAACACGCTTCCCTATGAGTTGGCAGCTCTCCAACAGCTGCACCAGTCTTCCTGACGATTTTCCTATAATCTCGATTTCTGATCCCACGACCTAGATTATGTTCCAAAGCGTGAGAATCACGGAGCTACCGACGGCGGTGTTTCCATCGGCGATCGCGGAGGTTCGCATGGACGATATCTGGACGAAAGTGATCCGCAAGGATGCCTTCTGCGCCATGACGATCTTCAGCGTGACCATCAGCAACGCGTCCATCTTGGAGATCGAGACTGGCGCGTTCAGCGACAGGGCCCTCATCCAGAGCCTCGAATTCGTGGATGTTAGGTTAAAGAGCATAGAGAGGGGTGCCTTCAAAGCTGGTCACGACAATCTCACGATACAATATTCGAGGTAGGTTCATGGTTTTTATTGTAAGCGAATTTCTATTCGCGATAGTCTGCTCGCGATCAAAATTTGAATGAATGCGTGGAATTACAAATCTAATCTGTGCTAAAACTCTCTACTGTTGTATATTACCAAAGTTATCCTGGCCATCAGGACAAAAAATAAGTCAAACAGTCGCGTTCCTCGATAATAAACCAGCCAACTAGAATCCAACTTCCTTCCACAAACAAGTTGCAATTAACCTCCCAGGTACGTGAAGAAAATGTCCCTTTCACTTTTCCAGACTATCCGACGTGGAGACCGGTGCCATCGACATATCCGCCGCCACGGTCAGCTTCAATAACAACGAGTTTCAGAACCTGCACCAGGGCGCGATCGTTCTGCATCAGTGGAACCACATAGCCATCGACTACAATCTCTTCGTCGACCTGGCAACCGACGCGATCATGGCAGAGGTGGACGCGACCTCTGCTCCCAACTTCGAGTTCTCCTTCACGGGAAATCACATCCAAAGAGCACGACCAGGTTCTCTGAAGTTCGCCGCCATCTCCCAGCGAGTGAACACCGCGCGCGTCGGCAACAATTACTTCAAAGAGAAGTGCAGCTGCAACCTGGACAGTTGGATCCGCGAGGTGACGGGCAAGAACAGCTCCGTCTCGTGGATGATGGACTCCAGCTATTGCGTGGTCGACCAACTCCTGGACAGGTGTTTCAACCTCCCACAGGGCTACATGTCCATGAGGAACTTCACCAAGGTAAACAAATCCCTCTTTTGATTAATTGTCGATAGTACGAGTAACTCATTTGGATGATATCAACCTCAAATGGGAGGTGATTTGTTAAGCTGTCTTCACCTCAACTAAAGATACCCTTCATAATAACATAACGAGTATTTTGCCTCTGCCTTTCCTCTTCCTCTCTATTCTAAGTCTTGTATATCTTCATCAGCTGTTACGACAGCATCTTTCCAAAGAGAACCCCAGGTGGTCGAAACGTAAACGTCGTAACAAGCCACATTTCATTTGCTCCAACATCCAAATAAATTACTCATACTGTTCGCAAAGGTAATCTGCACGGCAGGGGATCACATCAACTGCGAGAAGCCGTCAGCGAAGCCAGAGCCAAGCGTCAGTCCTCCAAGCGTCGGGCCTCACGTCTATCCGAGGCGCAAAGGCTACTTCGACCTGGAAATGAGCGACTCGGAGCAGCTGCAGCGCGAAAAGAGGATTATCGTGGTGATCTGCGTGGTGGCAGTGTTCATCGTGCTAGTGGTGATCCTGGCCTCGGGGATCCTGTATATGCGTAGAAGTGGAGTGTGTCCAAAGCTAACGTCGGGTCACTTGATGAATCTCACCAGCTGGCTATCTCCCAGCAGTGGTATGACCGCGGCCACGTCGGCCAGGTCGATCTCGAGGCTCAGCGTGCACGAGTACGCAGGTCTTCAGCCAGAAACGAGGATTCTGGAGGTGGAAACTCAGCCAGAAGCGACGGACGACGAAGAGGGTGCCGAGGGACTTTATCCTTACACGGAGAACAAGGCCACGCAGACCCTACCCGAGGAACTCACGGAGGAGTACCTGAGGGATCTCAGAGAGAGGCTGAACGATCCTGACAATTACAACCAAGCTAGGGACATGATCGAGCACTTGTACGATCTCATCAAGGTCGAGGAGAGTTGCAATAATAACAATGACAAACAGCCAACGGATAGAGAGGAGAACGCCTACGACGTGATTCGACCTAGAAGAAAGAACAGGGGTCCTCCGAAACCTTCGATCAGCGTAGGCACCAAAGCTCCATCGTTAGAGAAATTGCTACCCAGCGGAATAGAGCCCAGGCCACCGCTGACGGAGTACACGGAGCCTCGAGACCAAAAACCCAACGAACAAAACTACTTGTACGCGGAACTACCTGGCGACGAGACAGTTCCCAGCACCAGTCGACTTTCCCAACCTATCCTGGCTACCCTTGCTGGAAGAGCCCCGCAGCCACTACCCCCAGACGTCGTCAACGATCACCTCATCAACGCTCACGCAAGCCAAATATTCGCCAGCCCTAAGACTGAAAACCACAGACCCCCCGATAGTCCAAAGTTCGAGCCAATCAGAAACCAAGGCAGGCCCATGAGCTTTTTGAAAGCGCTTGGCGAGAGCATTCTTGGCTCGAAGACGACCAACAAGAGGCCAAACTCTCTGCTCTGCGAGTACGCCGAACCGTCCGACGCTACGGCTCACCTTTACTCGGAACTACCTGAACCCCAAACCTCGACTCCGGCCAGCAAGATGGCGAACAGGCCGCTGCCCACCAAACCCGACCAGGATTCCGTCAACGCGGCGAGAGCATAACGACGCCCTTCGTCGATTGTCTGTGATATAAACTGTTTACGCTAGGAGAACGAAAACTGAGCCAATCGTTCTCCAGTTTCTTCCTAATCGTTCGTAGGTGACGATGTTCGCGAATGGTGATCGCGTGAGTGCTCCGGAAGCTCCGATGCGAAGAGACGCTGAGCGGACTGAGATACGAGTTTGTTACGGGACTATTTTAAGGTTTGTAAAAAGATAAAGACATTTAACGTGGAGGATCAACGGGGATGTACCATTCTCCGTGTGAGTAGAGTGCAGTAGTGCGCGTCTAAATGAGAGAAATCGGGTGGTTCTCCATTACTAGGTCGCGGGTTCATTCCAGAATTTGGTGTCGAGTGAGATACATCAAAAGTGGGAGGAATCACGAGTACATGTCTTCAGGTGCTCGGTTAGCGAACTTCGAAGCGGTGCCGATGCCAGCAACACAGTTATTTGTGCATTTATGAGGTTTTCTTGGTAAAAAGAAATCGATACATGGGCTCATCTGAGCTATTTTTAATTGTATCTAATAGAAAGTTTATTAAAGAGTATTCTGATGTTTGATCGAAAACATTGCGAGTGAAAAGCGCTGCACCGCTTTAAAGTTCGATGTCAGGAAGAACATTAATTTTAGCAGGGATGATTCTTTCGCAATTTTCCGGGGTGAAATTTTCTCATTTAACCGAGCACTGCTGCAGCTAATCGTCCGACGAAGAGCAACGAAAGACGAGTTTTATTTAAACGACTGGCCCCGAAACCGCGAATGTATCATAGATTTCTATATATTTGCTTCGTCAGGTATTATTAAAGGAGTATTTCACATCCTTCGTCTGTCTTTCAATCGAACCGCAACGGCCAATTTCAGCCTCCCTCCTCATCTCCTCCGTCGTGGCTTCATGGAATTACCTAGATACCCGTGCGATATCCAACTCCAATAATTCTTGGCTTCGAGTTCCCTCGAGACTGCGGCAATACGGTCGACAGCACCGAATCAGAAATTAATCTGGAAGGGAGGATAATCTACGAAAACGATAACTGTTATCTAAGTTGCCCTGCTTCGAGTTTACCTCCATTCTTTAAATACCTCGTGACAGATTAAGTTCTATCCTCCAGCGATAGCATTGCGTCGCTTGAGAGGACTCTAATTTTAAATTGGATACGGCAAGGAGACTTTCGTTATTCAGCTAATTCTTTAGAAATAAATGAAATAAATGGGTCATTTTCGGAGGTGTGAAAGAATGTTTGAGGCAGGAGTTGTTTGATTCCAGACGGAGATACTGAGGGCGTTTCAAGGTCATTAATTTAAAAGAAGATATAACGGAATGTTTTTCTATTTACCTTGCAGTCTAGGACCACTGCGGAGCAGTCACGAAGAAAAATATTTTGTTATCAAAGATAGATGTTAGAGGAATGTGCACGCTTTAAAGATTTAGTGCTGAAGAAGTACTCGGTTTCGAGAAAAATAGATACATGAAAATAATCACAAAATGAATAATTATAAAAGTTTGGAAAAATTCCACGGGCCACGTTCGACCATCGCTGATATTTAAATTTCAGTAGAATCGAAAGTCTTAGGATTCCGCGATTTGGTATGACCCTCTTACGGAAAGCCCTGGATGTTGGGAGCCATGCCCGTTTTCTTATCTCGTGGAACTTTATAATTCCAGCGTTGCTCCCGATTCGAGACCCTCCTCCTGGCGTGCCTCCCTCGGTCGAGAACGCGTTTCGAGTTCAAGGGTCGACACGGATATTTTTTCTCATTCTACGAGGGAACAGTGGTGCTCGAGGTGAGCGTCTCGCGGCGCGTACGAAAAACGGAGGAAACGGTTAGGTTCGGCGGCCACCGAAGCCCTCGAAAAGATATTCTTAATCTCTTTCGTTCTATGGGCGTAGTCGGTGTATGTCCGCGGCGAGACCAAACTATTCCACGAAGAATGTAACAGGAGCAAATAGAGACGGCTAGCCGGGGCGGGCTGCGATGCAGCTGTTGATGTTCAAACGGCTGTTGCCTCTCTGTCTCTCTTTTCCCAGATCCCTGGTGAAAAGCAGAAAACTTCCAGAGAGAAAGAAGGGACCGCCACTACCGCGAAACGTCCAGAACAGGTGAGAAAATGCACCAATTATCGTAAAAACCGAATCCGCGAGCGGCTGAGAAATTAATTCGTCCCGTCAGATTGATCGTTAATTAACTTCGCGGTATTCGCGCAAAGCTAACAAAGACGTGAAACTGGTCTTCGGAAATTGATCCAATGCAAACATCCATAGTGTGTTCGGCACACATCGCTTCAATATAATTCTGTTCCTACTTGCTCTAAGCTGGAGCCTTATTTGCCTAATGATTAACTTTGCTTATCTACGTTAATTTTGTTCGAGTACATCGATTTTAAGTATAGACCATCGGCAGGATTGTAAGAGGACAGAAAACTTTCATATTTATTTTTCGTGACCAAAAGTGAGTCCAAAACTTATCGAATACATAAAATATTGTTCTTGGGGTATATTACGCTAGAGCCGACAACCCATCGTTCACACGTTTCTATTTCTTTAAATTTTCAAATTTTTTTATCCAGTTCTTATATGCTATACTTATATGAATTATATACAATTGTTTGATGCATTATTCAATTTAGTTCCACGTAAAATATTTCTACATTTAATTGGAAAAGGGTCTTTAAGACCAATCATTTGTCCCATCGCGATAGAAACAGTTACAAATGAATATCGGTAGGTTTAGTGTTGATAGGCCACCTGCATATTAAACAGAGAATTACCGAAACGTTTCTAACGGTGAAAAGGAATCGTTATTCCATTTATTTACAAAGAGTAACAAAAAAGTCCGCCCCAGAAGAACGCGTGCGAGTAAAGCGTGCCTTAAAATCGCGAGAAGCTGGCTCGATATTGAACGGATCGCTATTAGAGACAATGTACCGTGAAAACGTTTTATCGAACGGTCAGAAATCCAGCGTAACCGTGAAAAACAAACGCGATATTTCTTCCACGGCCGATTCCTCTGACTTCGTTCCAGGGGGTGCTATCATTCGTGCGCTTTGTCACTGGGTAGTTTGTCGACAGGCCACGGCCGCGATACCGAGTCAACTTATACGAGGCGATCGTCCTATCTCGCGGCGATCCCTAGGATTGTTTATGGCTGCCTATTTCTCAGATAAGGGTGCGATTTTTCTCGACGACCGGTTGCCCTGGAGAGCCACCGAGGATGAAGCCAACCGGTTCTCCCGACGACGCGTCGTTCGTTGCCTTCCGTTCACTTTAGATCCCTCTGCTACCCCGGAAAACAAAACGAACGATTTAATCGGAACTGTTCCACCGAGAAATGTGAAACGTTCGTAGAGTCGAAATGACGAACGGTACAGAGTCCTTGGAATAAATCAAAATATACAATCGAAACTTTGGCGACACACGTACCAAACCACTTATTCAATTTATATCCAATGAATAAGGAGCTCAATCTTTCTCTTCATCTCAAAGATCATCGGAATCAAGAGGAATGGTCGCAAGTTAACAAGTCATAAGCCTCATAAACGATTACGTATTCGAGGATCATTCCCCAATTCGGAACCGACAAGAGAAAGCCTCGAAACAGGCCAAACGATCCAGTGAAGCCCATGAGCGAAGGGAAAGTTTCGACTCAACCGGAAGTGTACGTAGCATCGTCAGCTCGATCCATCGAGGTACAGCGACCGAATAATTCGCGGCGAGGCAGCGGAATCGAGCCTTCTCTATCAGGTTTCATTAGCGTGTCAATCATCTCATCACTCGGATACGGTCGCGGACCGCTATCGCCTGTTGGCAGTAGCCTAACCCGTTTCTCTGGTCCCTGACCTAATCTGCGGCGAGATAGTAGGAAAATCGATCGAGGATCGACGGTGGTCGTCTACCCGTCGCCGCGATCAGCTTATCGGAATACTGAAATCACTGGCGGAGCCGGTCAACGGCTTATATTAAGTCCCAGCTTAGACCGTAAACGCGTTTTCCATCTCGGGACCTCTCCAGTCTGCGAAAACAGCTTACGTGGGATATAATGTATCGGGACAGTGTAATTGGACGGGGCTTTGATATATTCTGCGACGCGTCAGCCTAGGTGTATCGACCGGTATTGTTTCGAGAGCAACTGGGATCTTGCTGGGGCGACGGAGAGGAGGAGACGGTGGTCTGTCGTTGACGACGGAACGCCAGATGCTACCAGGTGACACGAGTTTCATCTCATCGCGTCTATTCTCGAGCGATAGGTGTCAGCTCGAATCTTGGATCTATTAGGTCGTGGTAAACAGGTGTTAGAGAAAATTATGATTTTCAATTCTGGTATACTACAGTGTCTATGTATATTAAGTGAGGATTTAATATCCACAGTATCGTATTTATCGAACTCAGGAAATTCAGGAAACAAGCTTTTCGATTTCATCGAATCTCATTTCTACGCATTCTACTTCCATTCTATACATTTTTCACTCGTCTAATAGCCCTCCCAGCCCCGTCCGAATGAAAAATTGTGACAAGTAAAGAGCGCATCCACGGTTATTACGAATTTCACGAGAGGCTCGACGTCATCGGCGTCATCGTTTCAAACTTTATGGAAAAGCGCACTAAGCCGGAGCGATTCAAGGTATACGACCAGGTGACACCGTACTGATCGACGAACGGCCAAACTTTCCGTTCGGGCTTCTATCCTGTGGTCATATACCGGGTGGAGCGTCCTTAATATCCACCGAGTGTTCCTTATGAGCACGGTGTGTGTCACGTGTCGCCTGGATATTAGACCCTCGGTCTAATGGACCTTTAAGCCAAATATCGCTCTATATAGGTTTACGTGTATCACCAGCGATTTCTTCGTAGTTTCCAATCGGATAATGGTCTCTTTTCAAATGTGGAGCACGTTTCGAGGAAAATTCGCTCGAACAGTGAAGATGTTAGAAACAAATAGCGGGATCCTTTTCAATATTGTTGCTTTTAACCTCGCTTGAACATTCGACGGCGCGAAATTTGTGGAAAGTATATACAATACGTTGTTATCCATGCGTTCAAGATTTCAATATTAGGAAACAGCGCGAAATGTGCAGTAACCGTACACTTTGGACCTCCATTTTCGTTATTTCTACCATTATACTGTTACGCGCCAGTGACACGATTCGCGAATGGCACTCTCACGCTTTCCACTGCTACTCATTATTTATAATTATTTGGGTTACGCGACAGAAATTGCAATGATAGGAGGTGAAACACGGATTCCTCTGCTGACGCGTCTCGATTGCGCTTACAGTCGAATCGATATTGGTTGTCAATTGTAGTATATCATTTTACTTCTGCAAATGGATGCGCGCGGTGAACCGAAAATTATTGCCATGTGACTGTATTATGTACTGACTGCATTGTTATCGATTTAGCGTCAACGCGGATCATATGTGCACGGTGAAAGAAAGGCAGTGAAAGTAGATATTACGTTTCAAGTGTTGAGTAGGGAAATAGGAAAACCCTTTTCTTTTAAATCACGCGCCCGAAGAAAAATTTCTAAGGTGTTAACATCAAAGCAATACTTTTACTTTCTTCGACTTCTTCGAGTCTCTTTCTCGATTTTCAACGTCGTCCAATGATTCGTTTTCGTCGCTTTGAGTCACTCGCGACGTTTCCAAGCATTTCCAAAGGGGCTGTTCGCAAACTCTAAAGCTCGTCGAAGCAAACCGACGAAACGAATCTTTCAATACCGTAGTCGCTGTATCTTATTAATAAAACAAGTCTCGGAGACCCGGTGTCGTAAACACGCCGTTCGAAAACTTTCGCCACCGCTGAGTTTCGATTTCCAGTTTCCCGTCCGGCTTCGTCTGGATATTTTTAGAGGGCGGGGGGTGCTCGTTGGAAAAGTTGATCGCAAAGCGGGACCGCGTTTCGTTCGCCATTCGCGGAAGGTTCCTCCTTTCGCGTTTTCGCGACTCGACGCGTCCACGAAATGACGAAACGAGTCACGTTTGCCAGTCACGTGTTGACGATGCCGAGGCGGTTCCAGGAGCAAAAGCAAAATAAAAGCCGAGGCCGAGAAACAGGATGTCGCCGCGGCAGACGCGTACCAGCGCGAAAACCTCGGGCCCGCGTTAATTATAAATGTGAACCAGAAAACGACGGTGGTTCGTGGCGCTCCAGAAATCCAAAAATAATGCCAACCCTCGACCCTTACGGCGTTCCAACGCTTCTTCGTTTATCGGCGAACCGCGATTGGGATCGACCGTTTCGCTGGTATCGTTTCGACGAGTGCAAATTAAAAAATTAAAATTATATTAGCATCTAGAATCTAGATCTACGGTTGACTTGGTTAACATTTTTTATCTGTAAAACACAAGTTGAGCCAGTTAAATCCAGTACCATGCATCGATACGGATATGAAGCACCATGTCTATATATGTGAAAATGTAGATATGAAGCATCATGTCTATATATGTGAAAATATAGATGCATCAACGATCGAAAGCGGAAATTCGTATCGTTCGGATGCGGTGTATCAACAAAGAAGCGAATTCCTTTATTGCGACTCATTGGCGGGTGTACTTTGCAGACAGCGTATCGGGCGAGCAACTCGTGGTCCCAGCTCTCTCTTCCCCATTGAAATCTAAATATACCCCATGATATTAATAGCGTATGGTGTGGCGATGGCAGAAGGGCCGTTTCATACGCCCGCGATGCGCGTCGACTTTCGACCGAATGCAGAAAACCACATTCTTCCTGAACGATACACAAACCCCCGGTTTACCAGGGCGCGTTTCATCGACTGGAAAATGCATCGCGTGGTGCTTTTCGCGCACGCCATTGCGTTGAATAATGTATCGTGCTTGAGTAATCTGGTGTTCAACAGATGATAGCACTCATTGGTAGTCAGCCTATAACGGTACTTCACCTTTGTACCCCGCGCTGTATATTTATCTCTATCTCTGCATACCATATTTCACTTAACCCTTCAATTTATTCTGCGAGCTGCTCCGGTGCAATGGAAGCTTATTATCGTTTTATTTATATCTTCTCCGGATAGAGAAAGTGGGGAGAGCTGTTGCCAATATTAGCTAGTAGATAAAATTAGATATATACAAGAGTGCAATTAATTTAAATAAAGTTTATTGGCATAAAGAGTATGAAGTTTTAGATAAGATATGGAAGCATCGGTATATCGCAATATTTTATTCTTAAAATAACTTTAGCTGTCGAAGGCAGTTGTCCCGTTGATTCACTAGTGACACGATACAATAAATTTATTTAATTGGGCAAGTGTCGGGGATGATCCTAGACTTCAAAGAGCTAAACCTGGCGCTCGTATTAAAAATGTCTGCGACGGGTCTGTCGAATGTTTCTCATCGCCGTTGTCGTGTGAAAGGAACACATTCGACGGATTCGAGAGATCTCATGCGGGTGTTCCGGTTCGCAGCTTCTTTCGGGCCCCTTTCATCGACCCATGCGTCACGCCCCCGCGTTTCGACCCTCCACTTCCTGTTCCGGGCCAATTTTCCAGAAACACCTCCGTAACGTCTCGAGTACGTACACAAACCACTCCGCAAAATGCGATATCATTTACAATATATTTATGTAACCTTCTATATTGTTTACGTGCTATCGATGCACAAAATCTGTGTTTTTCAATGTCTTTTGGCGACGGACCGTTTCCATTCGACGACGTGTAGTGCACGGAACTGCCACGCCGCGATAATCAAGCTCAATTACGAGGTTTGCTTTCTACCGGGAAATTATTCGTCGACGACGCCACGGCGTTCGCTGGCAGTGGAATATAAACGGAACCGCATACTCGCGTGAAAACGCAATTTTCAGGCTCGCGTGGCATCGTTCTTCCTATGCGATTGTATTACTTCGTTAAAACGAAACTGGCTGAATATCGTGCACGCCAGAGAAAAGGGTGCGGCGTAATTCCTACGTAGGAAGCATTAATAAACCGAGAAATGGGATTTGCTCGAAACTCGATGCTGCCAAGAAATATGATAAATGTGTTTTTTACGGGACACCTGTTTTGTACTATGAAAAAATGTCCTCTGATATCCTGTGTAATACAAGTAAAGCGTTCCTTGTTGGTTATTATTGCTAATAAATCGTATGGTGAAATATTTTGCCTCCTTCTGGTTGTGATCAATGGAAATCGAAATTATTTGACTGAAAAATACGAGGAAACGGAAGCAAAGGGACCGATGTCGCGATGAGATATGGCGGCGATTTTTGAAAAGTCGAAACACAAGCTAAGAGCCGCCATCCTTTCTCCTTCCACGATTTCGATAACGCCTTGGAGCTACGAACGCTTATATCTTGTACTGATTGATCGTCTGCTTGTCGCGAAGACTTATCGGCCACTTTCTGCCAGAGCTAGAAAGAGTTATCGGACCACTCGATTTTCACCCAGAAGCGTTCTTAATAGCTTTCCAAGCAGCGCCGCCCGTTTCTTACGTAATGTCACCGATTACGCCGATAAAATCGACTTTAATGAAACGCGGGAAACTTGCTCCGCGGCACCGAGGATCGTTGCGAAGGAAAAAGCCGTGACACTTGGCGGTCGTGCCAGTTTAACGAGCCGTCGTTTACGTCGTTCCAGTTTCCTCGCCGTGAAATCGTTATCGCTGACGCGCGATTTTCGGGATCATCGGCCGTTCCAAAAACGACCGAATATCTCGCGAGAATGGATTGACTGTCGCGGACACAAATTGCGTCTGAACGCTTCCTTTTATCGTTGAGGCTATCTGTTTTACCGAGAACATGCTCTGCTTTACCCACAGGGTGCACTGTTTTGACGACAATGTGCTCTGCTTTACCCATGGCGTGCTATGTTTTAATTTTCCAGAATAAATACACGATTAGGTTGTTACTACACCTACCTTCACTGGTCATGTTTTACTGAAAAATATTTGAGAAACAACCTGTGTGAGGCGGCGAGCAAATGAATTTGGATAAGTACATTCAAAATGGAGAATGAAAACGAGAACGTGGATCGAATATAGTTCTTCGTTTCTACCTGTGATTCTGGTAACGCGTCATTGTTACCGCGATTGCGAGGTTTCCGATTTCTATTTGTCCTTCGGACAAGCAATCCAAGGAAGTTGGACAGCCAGGTGTGAACGTGGGAAAGGACAACGTCGATAAAGTCATCGGGAAGGAGTCTCGAAAACGACGAAGAACACCCGAGAACGACTATTGTGTCTTTAATAGAGTTTCCAGCACGGGAAGAGAAGTAATTCCCCCTAATGGAAGCATGCGCACCGATCAAATTGTAGGAGGAGGGATGAGATCATCGCAGCGGAAGCGATCTTTGAATCGAGTCTAGCTGAGAACTTAATTCGTCCCGTTCCCGCGCCTGGTCGCTCGCTATCGTTCTTATTCCTGCCACGCCTCGATTTTTATATCCTTCTGGTAGAATTTCGTCGATCCACTTTACGTTCACACTTCCTCGATACTGAAATTTCTCTTGCTCGATCACTGTGATGACGTTTCATGGACGACAGTCCATATACTACCTGTTGGCTATCTTCTTCTATCACTTTAGTTTGATTGAACACACAAAGATGAACTTCAAGTAGAACAAACCTGCTGTATCGATAAAATACTCTGTTTTGCCCAGTGTATACCCTATTTTATCAACTGCGTGCACTGTTTTACCAACGAAATATTAAATGCCCCTATTCTTGGCAAAGGCTGCAACAATTTTAACTTCTGAAACGATCAATCACGAATCCGATCGAGTGCATAAGCAAGTCAAGGCCCCTCAATTGCTCCAATAAGACGATCGATCGAGGCGTTCGTGATTTCGGCGTAGGCCAGCGTCAACCAAGAGGCAATAACGAGACCGTACTTTGACGAATAAAGAACGCCTGCCTGATGAAACATGGCTCGCTGGCATAGCAACGCCGCGATGGAATGCAATTTGTACGTGGATCAAAATAAATTGCAATTGTTCCGACATCAAAGTTATTACTGTCGTCGGTTGCGACAAAATTGTTGCTGCGATCAACAGGGCGCGCGACTCAACATTCCACACGAGACGTTTGGCGCTCTATGAACGGATGAATGGAATTTTCATTAAAAAAAAATTCCAAATATCGGAGAGGAACACGAATAAAAGAACTTGCAGCTCTCTTTGCGGAATCCATCGTCGTACGATGCGTTGAATATATTGGTCATTGAATAAGGATAGATTAGGCATCGTTCAATGGTCTCACAAACTGAAGTACCGACCGTCATGAAAAATTAATGGCAGCGCACTCTACGTTTAAAAATGGTGACTATAGCAACCATAATCAACCCAACCGCAGAAGTCGGTAAACGTAGTACATGTGGAAACTGGTCCCCAGACCGTCGTCTAATCTCGAACGTTGCAGGAGCTTCTCACAAGAAGATCACGATTAACATAGGATTGAGATAAATTCTAGAGACAGGTGGAAAATGTAGGAAAATGTTTGCAAGGTGCTAGGATGACTGTAACATTAGAAATCTTCGTTTCATGTACTCTATTACTTTGATAAAATATTCCAAGTTCCATTTACTCTCGCATAGTTGAAATTTCCTAATTGCCAACTATTCAAGGTTTCAAGTTTCTATAAAATTAAAAATTAACGTATCTGAGAGCGTATGATATCCATTAATTGCAATAAAGCACGTAACATATAATTATCATCATTGAAAGCACCCCAACGTTATTCGAATTCGAATCTACAGCGTTGGACCTGACACGAAAGTGAAAAATAGAAAAAGAAATGGAAAAAGCCTTCCACGAATCGTAGAAAAGAAACCCTCCCGGTCTGTTCCATGCTACCTCTCCGATATTATCAACATTATCCAATAAAGATAGTCCACGAAAATCCGATAATGAAAGACCTTCCACGATGGTGTGCGCATTCAGTTGACGGGACACGCTGGAATCTGAAAATCCCTTATTGCTTTGTCGTGCGGGTCGAGCTAGAATATTACACAGGAAACTTCCACGAGCTCGTGGACGAAGCCTTCGAGGTATCGATGGAGCGTGCTGAATAAAGAAAACTACGAGGCCGGAGAGTTTAATGCCGTCTGGCTAGATGGCAACACGGTGCAGCCGCTCGCGAGCGGCGACTCGCGGGATAGAGGCCACGGAATCAGAGGGTCAAACGGCCACTGGGTCATCGCTGATAAACGCAGGCGACAGCTGTTAATATCAAATGCAGGCAATAAACCGCGAAATTAATGTCCCGTGTGCGCTGTGAAACACTGTCTGCGATATTGTCCTCGTAACCAACGATCATAGAGTGTTCTCAAATTCTCCGCCAACCTCCGTTTAAATCAGTAGCCTCCAAACTTCATCAAAGGTACTTCTCAAATACACCGACGCTATTAATATTCAAAATTAGGTTTTAACATTATAATAGAAGCATCGTTGAAAACTAAATAATTTAAAAATAAAGTTCAATGCGCACTACTCCCATTAATTTACTTGATAGTTCTAGAGCTAAATCGAAACTCTATTCAGCCAAAATAAAATAGAAACTGACTATCCAACACGTCGCAGAAATACCAGATCAAGGATCGTTTATCCTCGCTCGTCTTTCGCAAATTCGCCTCCAGGTGAAAATTTCCCGCACCTCCAGAGTGAAACGAGCGATAGTCGAACGAGACAATTTTTTTGAGGCGAAAATTCGGTCGATTTTCATCGCGATTCGTGCGACCTGCTCTATTCGTCGAATCCCTGACCGTGCATATTGATGCGTCTCCCGTGTCTTTGCACGTTTTTACCATTCGCGAAATAGCCTGAAGCGCGGCCCCCGACGATTACGTTCGCTCGTCGCTGTCTACGTGCCCGCCCGCGCCCATATTTTCATGGATTTTTAAAGACCGAACAAACAAACGCGGAACAAAGACAAACATCGACGCGTTTGCCGTTGACGAGGCCCCTCAGCGTCGATTTTTAAACAAAACATGATCGCGCATAATGGCGGTCGCGAGGGGAACCTGACGCTGTACAATAGGGGTGGATTCACGTGCGGGTGGATGGCGTTGCAATTGACCATTCCTGAAATACTATGGGATTTCGAGCGTAATAGCGAGCCTCTGAAACGCAAATTAGGGATTTATTAACCAGGGGAATTTTTGCGACCGTGAAAGCCATTTAACTTTGATGTTTGCTCGTTGGGAGATATTGTACGGGGATGTTTTTAATTTCACTGCCAAAGCTCTTTATTTCGCCATTTAGATTTTTAGCGACAATGATAATATTTCACGAATAATAAAATAATAACAAAATTCTTAGAGGTAACGAAGCATTCTTATCTTCTTCCAATGCAATGCCTTGCTTCTAATTAAAGTGCCGTTAACAATTTTTCGAAATGCATGGATCAAATTGACAGGCTCTGCAATCCCAATGTCAATACAGGCTTGCATTTAATGCAACGCAAAAAGTTCAGTGCATCGAGTCACGATCAGAGAGCCTCGATATAAAATTTAAATATTCTCGTTGATTCCAGCGAAAATAGTAAGGAAACGAAGGTTTTATTACGGTTCTTGACTAGCTTCCCCGTGAAATGAATTCCGGAGCGAAAAACAGCCAATATTCGGAATTCCAAGGGTCGATTCATCCGCACAATGTACAATGCACAATGCAAATTTAATATACCTAACAATACCTTTCTCTATTTCTGAATTAAATTACGTAACGGTGATACCGAAATCGAAATTCCGTGCCGATACAAGCCACCAGGCGCTCGTCCATGGAATCGCGATCATTTTAATTAAAAAACTGCACGCAACGTGACCGAATTGTAAGGGAGAAAATTCTAGCGCTGGATGCAGCTTCCGTTTGTGCGTATTGGAAGAATTGGAGCGCTCTTTTTTTTTTTTGTTCGTTGAAATCCTCGCTGGCATTGATCAGTTTCGGGCACGTTAATAGCTTCACAAGCATTAGTGTTAGAGTGTTCTAAAAAATATTACGTGTTTCAAACAACAACAGCAAAACAGAATATTTGATATTTTTTTTACCGTTGATTATATGTATATAATACAATAAGTAATGCTTCTTTCGTTTCTCTCAAAGGTATTTTTAATTCTCTACTATATATTCCAGAGATAAAATAATGGATTGCATTACATTCCTGGCGATTGAAACGAACTCGAGATTTGCGATCTAACAGACGTAATTTCGAGAACCGATGCGCCATTGTGCATTCATTTTCCATTGTACGGAAAACAGCTTGCTCGTTCGGCTGCATAATTCAGCGTCCTTCGTAGCTCGTCATAATCACCGCGCTAAATAATGAATCGGACGACGTTCGATGCATTATTCCCTCTTATAAACCGCGCCAGAATTGATTATATTTGCCTACCATTCGAAACCCCGTGTAAACGAGAGCTGGCGGCGTAAATAATTAAGTGACGGCCTCTCGTTTTGAGCGGTTCACTGCTCGAACGTCTCGTCGACGATATTCGACGGCAACGCACGAAAACGATCGTTTCTTATTGTTCTACTCGACCAAAAACGCCACCTTCTCGAACTCCAGCCTCATTATTTCCTTAATAATTCATTACCTAGAAGTCGAATGGTTTATCGAGGACTAATCGTCCCAATATCTAAATTTTCTCCTTTTAATCGCAACGATGCGGATACAGTATCTTCTTTTCCCGGATAGATATACGAATGACGTTGCGTTGCACTTTCACACGTGGAATAATAGAAAGACTCGATTTGCAACATAAAAGACGCAACTCTATTAAAGAAAAAGCACGTACGTACATATTACATTCAGGTTTCTCCTACGCCACCTACCTCTGTCTATGTTCTAAGAAAACCTACGAGCCCGACCCAGTTCCTAGAAGCTTTTTCTAGAATTCTGCACTTGAACGTACTGAAAATTTTAAAGAGACGCTCTACGCGGAGTTATTTAAATGGTCCTTACGCAAACCGCGGCTCATTATATTTCATTTCTTTAAATATGAGGACGGCTGAATTTCCATCGCGTTCTCGCGTCGGAAAAATTATTCATATCGCGTCGCGTGCCTCTTTCATATCAGCAAAACGGTTGAAATAACAGCTTTCTGGACTACTAAGAGTAACAGAAATATATCGAAAAGGGGGTTAATTCAGCCAAGGGGTGTATTTTCAAGAAATTCGAAGCCTTTAATCCGAGGGGTGAAAGTAAAAATTCGAACGGTTGGTGGATAAATATTTAAATCTTTTGTTAAATTATGGAGTCGCTTGAGTTCGGGGAATAGCCTGAACTGTTGGTTATTTTAATTATTGGCAACCTCCACATCCTGTGGTCGCTGTTGTAGACAGTTACTCGTCTTTCCAATTTTATTCGATGCTACGTGGTCGTCCTTTTTATTTACAGTACCGTTAGGAATACTTACCTTGCGATGACCAAGGAGAATTATTTATCGATACCGTTTGAATAGGCACGTACGTACCTGCAACAAAGTTGAAAGGACATAATTAGACCTAGGTTTTCCGAGTATCTCAAGGGATTGTAATTATTAAGTTGTTTCAAAAGTTTCTTTCGTAACTTGCACTCAGTTATTTTGTATTGCAGTGTTTATACAAATAAACGACCTAATTTCTTAGATGTTAAGGGTATGTTGTAACAATAATGGAACAAGATGAATCGTACGCAATTCAATAATGTAACATTATACGTAAAATATTGTGTATGTATTACTTATTAGTGAAATGGAAGAAACTTTCGGGACAACCGTATACATTTGCCAAATAAAAATGTAGAAAGTAGCTACGATGTTGAGACGTACCAAGAACATTTTTGTCAAAATTATAAATACAATTTTTATTGAAGCCAAAAGAAAAAAGAACAGAAATTAGATTTTCGTTACTTTTGACACTACTCCCAACTCTATCGTTTATTTGCGTGGATCAGTACGAGAGCAACAAACGTGAGATGAAACATCCCGAGTGGCGCAACGTTGGCAGCACTCTCGAGGAGCACAGCGGGCCAGGAAATCAAATTTTGGGGCTGCAACTGTGGTCGCGGCGATTCGAATCCGCGCGCGGGGCGTTCAATTAACGTAATCGCGCGCACTCGGCGCGCACCGGAGTGGCCCGCTAGAAAAAAGATCAATTCAATTCCGTTGAACCTCTTAGCCTCGGCGATTGCCTCGTTCCCCTTGAAGAGGTCTCATCCCCGAACAAGTGCTCGTACTCGAAGCAATTTCATGAAAAAGTCAACCGGGGGATAGGAAGGCGACTTCCCTGCCTCGCGGCCGTTCGAAACACGCGCGCTGGGAAGAGAATCGCTTGATTCATTATTCAAGGCTTTAGCCCCGTTTTCGTCGGTGTTCCTAATGAAAGATAAACATAATCAATCCCACCGCGGCCGGAAGAGGGAATATTATATCGGGTGGTCGTGTAATTTCGCGGCCCGCGGGACACCGCGCACCGAAACCCGCACAGGTGTGTTTTCGTTTCATTATACCACCTCCACCGCGCCAACGGTCATCATCCTGGCTAATTATCCGTTCAAAGGGGCCAAACGTCGAATCTTTGGGCCCCGGGGAACTTTTCGTTGGCCATCCTCCCTCGATTTATGGACGAACTGCTCGAGGGGCCGAAACAATCGTCTCGTACGCCGGGTGATACGACAAGCATGCCAATTGTCGGCGGTTGGAGGGTTTGCCTAATCAATGGTGGCTGCTCGAGGGCTCCTCTCTAGTAGAGCACGATGGCTGTGCTTTTGTGTATCGTTATGTGGTGTGTGTTAATTTCTGGAGGAATAAGTTTCTGAAGGACCACCCTTTTGAGAAGCTATGAATTCATTAAAAACAGGATACAATTGAGGTAGAAACTCTAGATTTATTCATTATCTATGAACTAAATGTTCATTCTTTTTCACTATATTGACGTAAGAAGGACCATCCCTCTTGGAAAGCTAAATTTATTAAAAACTTTTCACTGACACTACCATGCAGAGATAAAGGATACAACTAAGGTAGTGACTTTGGACGTATTCATTATCTACGGTCTAAAGATTCATGCTGAAAAGATAGAGTTAAGTGCCCCGAATAGGGAAGAAAAGTCTCAGCATCCATGGAGATACCAAAGTTACGCAACTTAGCAACAGGTTGCGATCAATTCTGTCAAAGGCTTTGGCGAACACTAGAGAGATAATGATCCGCGAGTCAAAAGCGCGGAGGACAGGAATATGAAACAACGTCGTAGCAGTGATTACTACGAAAACCAGATTGGGAAGCTTAGCACAACATCGGTGGAACTAATAAACCTTTGTAGTTGCAAGTTGCAGAACTTTCTCGGAACTTCGGAGAGGAAAGAAGTTTGAAAGATAGAGGGAAGTTTCAGGAAGAAGCACTACGTGTTTCAGAGATAGGATAAACTGTAGGATGTTTTCAAAGTGTGGTGGAAATATTGAGGGAGAATGGAGAACTTAAGGATGCGATGTGAGTTGAGGTGTAAAAGAAAATAGTAGAATACGTCGCGAGGATTATATGAAGTTTAACGTTTCTGGGTGTGTTGTGGGAATCGTCGAGAGAAAACGGTTCGAAGGATAGTGGTGTTAAGATTAACGAAGGTTTCAAAGGTACAGTAGAAGGTAGCGATAGATGGATAAAATTGATATAGTAGATAGATCGAATAACATAGTATAAAATATGAATTTAACAAAAGTCCGACACGCAATATGCGTGCCACGCAATATCGATACGGAGTTCGGTATCAGAGAGCGATAGCTAATCTGATTCACGTCAAATACACCTGAGACAACAGTATCCAAATCACGTTGTTAATTAATATCGAATCAAACAAGCCAGATGAAGTATCAGTAATCCGAATAGATCCTGAAATCAATCGAAGAGTATTCTGTATTATTAGTAATCGAAGTTGTGGCCGTATGGATTACACCTTACGAGGACGAAAACAAGCGAGATGCCTGGTCACCCGTAAAATTCAAAATTTAAACAAATAGGAAAACCTATTTGCCACGAGGGCGATTCCACTTCCGAAAACTGAGAGGAGGTGTAAAGAGGCGACTGATTGGATTGCTGGACTGGGATACGAACCTACACCTTTCGTTTGACGGATGGTTGCTCCATCGACTGAACTCTGTACAGGCTGACCTAGTACTTACTTAGTTAACTATGAAACAGTGAAGCGAAATAATTCATTTTATAGATTCATTGATACAAGAATTTTATTTATCGTTTCAGAAATTGTGGAAAGAAGTCACTTCATACATAGGTGTAGAATTACCGAATATCCACATAAAAGATTAACTTAAGGAAACATGCACGCATGTATGTACATGGCCATCGAAAAATGAGTATTATATTTAAAAATATTTATTAACTAAATTAAATTTGACGTAGCTGATATGGCTCATGGTGATTAATTAATTCTCATATTTCATTTCTCACAAAAACAATGCTCGATTCAGAAATGGACGATGCAAACGATTTAACTTGGATCTTTACCGACAATTTCAGTTCCGTATTTATTTTCCAAACAAACGATATACGTTCCCCCTACGGAATAATAATCGGGGTTGATACGATCCATCGAGGGAAAATATTTCAGTTAACGCGAATTCTCGTCATCGTTGACGAAACAAAAATTTTCGAACACTGAATATTCGGCAGCCAGGTAAATTTTACAAATTCGTTCAGCCACGATGTTTGCGAATGTTAATTATTTTCGAGTTGAAAATTCTGTTCGATAGTTGGACGCGCCGCAATATTCCCTCCGTAGCGGAATGGATTACGTTAATATTGCATTACCGATCTTTTGTCCATCGAAGCTGTCCGGGTTTGTTGGATCACTGAACCGCGCCGCGCGACGGGGATCGAAAAATCATCCCCGCGTCGACGCGAAATTATCGAATTCTCGTTGCCCACCGGGATCGTCGAACGATGATTTATAACAAATCGACGCTCGCAGCGTGTCACATTTGTTAACGGTGCCTAATTAACGCCATTTCCGGTCGAATAGAAAATTACACGACCGAGAAGCTGTCTGCAAATGACGTCTGCCGATGCTAATAACGTTCGACGCGTTGACGTTGATCGAGTGGATATTAAAGCGTCTAACGATTCGAAGAAAGCAGTTCTTCGTAACAACGTAAAAGAGAACAAAAATCGATTAAGTTTGTACAAGGACGAAATTACGATAGGTGTCTCAAATGGATATTATTTTTCTTGACCGATTTTGAGACATTCTTCGTCATTTTAGTATAGCCAAAGTACTTGACACAGGCTCTTGAAATTATAGATTCCTTAAAATGTTCGACTGTCCTAAGCAACCTGTCTTAAGCAACAAGAATTAACAATTTACAAATTCCAAGATTTCGAGATGGCCGGTATTTCCATTCGAAACAATGGAACAACGCTCGAAAACGAAAGTGTAAATGAAACGCGAAGAAGGAAAACCCCATTTCCGCGAAACGCGGTTGAATTTAGTGAAGACAAATCTGAGGCGACAGGAAATCTGGGCAACAAACAATAAACGTACAACGGCCGGCATTCGCGTCACGCTGACAACGAATCTCGACTAATTAACACTCCTCCCTTCGTAAAGCAAACACTTGAAACGCAAATTCCTTAATTTACTCGTCCGTTCGCAGTTTCGTGATGCAATTTCGTTGCAATTTATTTATCGAAACAAGAACACCCGGCGGGGCTCGGGGTCCGCCGACCGTAACACGAATCTAACATAACTCACCATCACGTGTATAAAGTGCACGGTGCTGCCTGTGAGAGAACGAAAAAAAAAAAGGAAAACAAACAAAAATAAACGAAAAAGTAAATAAAAAGGGTAGAAACGAGGTCATGAAAACTTGTTTCCCGTCCCTCTGTTCCTTCCTGCAGTTTCGCAAGTTGAGGATTTCTGCTAGGGGTGGTTATTTTGACCAAGGGATCTTCCCCTTGAAACGTCTTTTTTTTCGAGTAGGCATGATGGGCAGGCAAACAACGCGAAGGGTGCTCTCGAGGGAGAACAACGGAGGAGAGAGTTGAACTGCGATCAGCCGTTAACCCTGGGAGAAATAAAAAAGGACACTCACCTGTTACGAAATCTTCGAAACATGAAATGTATCTCCTACGAAATATTCCCCCAATAAAATATTTACTACAAATGTAACTATCTTGTTTGAACGTACCAGAACGAGGATTAGGGTTACTCGACAGCCAACGAGGGGTGAAATGAAGGGGAGAAAAGGTCGTAGAGAAATTGCGACCTCTTTGAAAGTGACGCATTTTTGCCTGTAGATCGTTAATGTCCGATAACGCGCGACGATATCGCGACACATGCCAGCGGCCAGCTCATTCGCTTATGGCTTTTACCACGGTTATCTGCATTCCCCACCGATGCACACGTTACCTGGACCAGCTCGAAAACAACAGGTGACAGAGGACGGAATCGCTTTTCCGTGCTAAAGGTTATCGCTTTACAACCCTTTCATTCACGGCGTGCTAAATTTAGCGCATTGAACTCCGCATGATTTAAAACCGAGTGGAAAGCAATTTTACCCTTCACTTCGCGTTTTTCGTGCGTTTGGTATGCCGATTATGTTTACTTTCTAATAAAAATATATGTTGGAGCTTCGGAAAGAAAAATTGAAACGTGAAAATATAAATTGAAATACAGATTCACATTGTTGTAACCAATCAGCTAATGGATGGTTCCAAGAGAAAGATACAATGCAAATAATCGGGGCTGTGTGCGTATTAAAATATTGTCTTCGTGCGATTGAAAGTTTACTTTGGTGGTAACATTTGGTCCACGTACAATTTTTCAAATACTGCGCGAAATTAGTGTCGAGATAAAGGGTACATACAAAATGTAAATACACTTATATTATGTCTAATTATATTGCCAAGAGCAATCTTTTTAGTCAAATGCTTTTAAACATTTCAGCTTTAAGCTCCAGACCCTTGAAAAATATTTAAAAAATTGATTTTCTCTTGCTTTCAATGGACATTGTACGAAGACAAAAGACGTACATGTTTCGTGCCAGTCTTTATATAATAATAGTATGGATGTACTTAAAATGAATGTAAGGGGTACTAAAATACACACCGCGTACTTTATACTACAGTACTTTAATTCGAGCTCTGGCTAACTCCTACCCTCTTTATTCTCATCTTTTACTCTGTAGTGGTTACTTGCTAACTCTCCGACTCTGTCTGACTAATTTTCTCATTCCACTGCACTCTCAAACTGCATACACACGGATGCATATTGCATACTCGTATCACGTATCTCCTTATGTCCTACACTCCGAAAGCATTCCTCGAATTTATTCAGAGTTGCATTTCACGTGAAATTATTACACGCGACTTCAAAGGCCCAATGTACTCACAACCAATGTACGTGAACATCACGTACA
This sequence comes from Hylaeus anthracinus, assembly GCF_026225885.1. NCBI lineage: Eukaryota > Metazoa > Arthropoda > Insecta > Hymenoptera > Colletidae > Hylaeus > Hylaeus anthracinus. Next base: position 6,060,351 of record NW_026535289.1, on the reverse strand, counting down.
GTCAACATTCAAGAATGTCTTTCAATCGTGCAATATTAAGAATCATACTTTGCTTCCGTGGTTTTACTTCTAATTCTGTTATTCTAATACTATTATTAGTATCAATTTGGATCGCTATGTTTAACAGATAGTTAATGGCTTGTTTCCATCTCTAGACGAAGAATTTCTTGAGAATTCTAGACATCATTTAAGTTTTCTTTTTAGTTCAATCTTTCTTCCGAGTTATTTATAAAATTAGAATTAAAGTGGCACTCCCTAAAAAACTCTGCAAACAAATTTAATTTAGCGTTCTCAAGTAATAACATGAACGAAGACAACATAGAACGATTTTAACGACCGATAAGCAAGCACGTGTTGTACATCCTCGCACAATAGCTCACTTATGGCACGCTCTAACCCATTAATCGCCTAACGACGTAAACCACGTCTGCTTATTAGGTCAAATAACGCATGTTTCGTTAAACCGCTACGGTCTAATTAGAGACGACGCGCGAACACTTGGCGGTTTCCTTGGAAATAAAGTCTACTTTTCAATTCAAAACTCAGCGCTTTCATAATTTCATACGCGCTACCCCTGCTGTCCCAGCTGGACGAAAAAATAAGTTTCAAAATTTTATTCCATCGTTCCACAGAGCGCCATTCTATTGTCCCGCAGTCTTTCCCGGGGCAAACATTAACAAGTATAATTATGCCGCGTGCAGATGCGCCGGGCGAGTTATCCCTCATTTTTCCCACAGTACGTCTCCTCGGCGTACCCTCAGGACGCGTTTACGTTGAACCATTCGTGTTGGGCGGGTGGTATTTTGACATTCCATCTGCATTGCTGACGCGGTACGAAAAAGAACTTCACCTTTGATACCTTCGAAAAGAGACAAACATTACGTGAAAGCTTTCTACAAACAGCAGAGGAAGCTGCCATATCATAATGGCGTAGACGTAACTAGGCTACACCTCCAGAATTCCTGCCGACACAGTTATTAAACAATTTTCAGAAAATTACATTCTACGTAAAAGTATCTCTTCCTACAAATTCCATTTTGAAAAGCTTTGAATTCTTGGAATAAAGACTCGTGAAACTTCACTTCCGATGCATTGGTTACCTCTTGTAATGGAATATTCTATTTAAAATTTTTATTCCTATTGTAGTCAGGTTGGGTGGACGTGATATGAATAAAGGAAAGAGTCAAGTTAATAAGGAACTAGATGTATTTTTGAATTAAAAGAGTGAAGAGCGTACAAAAATCGCAGTTGACCCTTTCACTTAGGTGTCGAGACGACTGACAGTGTCCACCAAATTCAATGAGGCGTTACCCCGGTTACTATGCTGGCATGGCCGAGTCAGGACGCGTTGGCTTGTTCCGTGATTGTCTTATTTTTCTCATGTTTGAAAAATAAAGCAATGGCTAAGAAAAATCGATAAGAATTATTGCCACCAACCGTTGTTAGGTTTTCCCCGCCCTTGGATATTAGGGGGACCGAAAAGTAATCAAAATGTCTTCGTCTTGGAAAAGATTTTCAATGAAAAATCGAAGGACGTCTTTAAACAGGGAATCGAACGACTGCCTTTACGCTGGCACAAAGTGTTAGGAAATGATTTTGAATTTTTTAATAACTAAATGTTGATAAAATTTTAATTACTTTTCGATCCCCCTAATAAATCCTCGTAAAATGTTTACTATGTACATCGAATTTCCAACTGTTCATCCACCTTCTCTGCTGCCTCAAATCGTTTCGCCATTCACCAATAAGTCAAACAAATTCCTCATCTAATTCTGACTCGATGAACTTCGAGTTCGCGAATAGCTTCGAATGACTGAAACTCCATCGGAAGGCATCCTAATGTTAAAGTCAACTTTCCTCCAGACTTTCGAGTGTTTTCTTCAAGAAAATGTTGCAACAGCGTGAACGTGCTCTTAGAAGTTTTTGCCGCGACCTGGTTCTCCCTTTCCCCAGTTCCGTAGTTTCCCGGGGATAGTTTCGGTCCACGCTTCGGCTAGCTTCTTCCTTCCTCGTCGGTGGCGAAGCACCGGGGGTAAAAAGCGTATTAACTACCCCTTTAATTACTAACGGGTAGTCGCGGTGTTTTACGGGCGTTTCGAGGCGGCTGTTTAATTCGGAAAGCGTCCGAGCCAAACGATAATTTTCGATATTAACAGTGGAATCGGGGCCGCTCGCCTCGGTTTTTCCTCGGCGAGCTGCGAGCTCCGATTCGCTGATAAATCGCCCGCCACAGAAGTTGTCAATTAATTTTCTAATTAGTTCGTGGCACTTTGCCCGGGATCAGGTCGACGCACTACTAGGAATGCGGCTTCTTAGTCTGGAATTTGTATTCGCATCGCTTTTTTTCCGCCGTTCCTCTCTCGCCCCGTTTTAACTTGTCAGATTGCTTCTCTCGTTTCGGCAACAAACGAGCCATAATTAGAAAACGTTGCCTCTCGCTCGGAAGTTTAATTGCATCGTTTAAATTTGTTGCCCCCGCCTCGTTGGGGAATTTTTGTCCGTCGTCGATCGTGAGTTCTTTCGATCGGAGATCCCGTTTCGGGAACTTGGATAAACGAAATTAAATCGCTGTGCAAATAAGGGCAGACGTAAATCTGCGACAGGGGGTTGTAATCTTTTTTAAACTCGCGGATTGGAGAGGTACAGGGCAGAGAAGAAGAAATTTTACGAATTTTACGAACTTGAAATAATACAAATGGAGGATTAAAGGTTTGAAGACCATGTTAAAAATTAGAAATTAAGAACGCGATAAGAGACAATATGATGATATAAAACGCTGGAGTCTGGTACCCTGGGCCTTCAATGAAAAGTATATCTTTTTAAAGACAATAACAATAATTGTAATAATATGTCTTTGTTACAGCAGAATCGCGCGCAATATAAATTGCAGGATTAAATAAAGTATGATATGTGGACGCCAAGATAAATATAGAGTCAAGCTGCAAAGACGAGCTACAGCTATGTACATATGCTGTTATTGACATAACCTAGATCGGGACATAAAGAGCTGGTCTCATGGTTGTGCATGACATTCTATACACATATCAAATAAAATACATACACAAACACGTAAACGTGAAACGAAAAAATATGCTTCACGCGTTATTAGCATAAATAACGAAACGAGCCAGTTCGAAATAACGAAATCCTGATAATTTTTTCTCGAGCATTCACGTACGAGCCACAATTACATTGTACTTCCAAGAATATAGAGTTCCACGTTAAAAGGCTTATGAATAATGAAACGTCATCCAAGGCTTACAAAGGATACAAAGAAGGCGATCGCACGAGATGAAACCGGAGACGAGCAAAAATTTTGTACGAATAATGGATGACGAATGAGAGCAACGCGTGGCGATTTATTCGCGAGACCCGACGGATAGGTGTGCCTTCTTTCAAAGGGGGTCGCTGAAATATTAATTCCATTGAAATACCACTTTTTTCTGTATTTTGTAACATTTCGTCCGATAGAAGAAAATAAGCCTTCACAAAAAAAAAAAAAAAAAAAAATACGATTCTCTGTTACGAAGATAATCGAACGTCGTTTCGAAGGATGAAGTCATCGGCATCGATCGTGGACCCGAAATTACAGGTCTGGAAATCGGGATACTAATTCCACGTCGTCGCTGGGCCCCCTGGGGAAGCAAGCAGCGACAATAAATTCATTATAAAGCCGCTTCTAATTGTCGGATGGTTCGCGAGGCCGAAATGAATTCTCCCGGATCCGCCTACGTCTTAACCGCGCCCAGTTAGCAAATTGCAATCTTCCTGGGGAGTAAACACGCCGGGAGGTATGCTTCTTACCCAGCCCCTTAATCGCGCGACTTATTTATGCCAACTAATTAACAGGACTTACGCGAGCTCGCTTCCGGAACGCCATTCGATACACCCCTTCCATATCTACGGCGAATACGAGCTGATATTTAGCAGATACGGAGGTGCTTCGACTATCGGTGAAAAGACGACTGTTTTCCGAGAGTTAAGAAAAATTAAAATAACTTTCCCCATAGGTATATGTATTATAAATATCAAACACATTTGTAATCTGTTACAAGAACAATATACAAAATTTGGTGGCTACTGAACTCCGTATACATGGATAAATTTTAATGACCATTAGGTTGAGACTTGGGTTATTATCCCTTTGCACTTCACTTGTTTTCGTTGAGGTTCCACATCGAATAAAAAAGAGAGCTTCCAATCCAAATAATTACAAACAAAATCTTTGCAAATCACTTACTGTTTAGGCTAACTTCCTAATGAACTCATTACCATTAAAACAGCGGGAATTCGAAACCTATTTTGCCACGGTAGGATTAATAGTAATCATTTCGGCATCGCTGATATTGTATTACGGAGCTATGTATTGGTCTGAATAATTCACGTTTGATTGCGTTTCGTTTTCCAACAGGAGCACCCCATCCCCCGCCTACGTCATTCCTGCTCTGGCCGTGTTTACGCTCGAAAAGTTCATTTTCCCGTTCATCGATTTCCCTCCGGTCACCGTTTTCACGATATCAATTTATCGTTATCTACGCGGAAATAGAATTCTCCGTTTGGAACGCGGCATTTTGTCCCCAGCCAGCTTTTAGCTGTTGACGATCGAACTTTTTTTTCCCCCCGTCCTCCGTTGCCAGCATTAAAGCTACATTCGTTTCTCCCGCTGGCGAACGCGGAACGGAGAACGGTCCCTCGAGGTAGAACCATAAACAAAATGGGGAACTGCGGTGGGACGGAAGCTGGATCGAATTAAGGTGTCCTCAATAATACTTTTAGAATTGAAACGCAAAGTTAGAGAAGACTGGAATTCAGGTACTTTGTTCCAATTTTCTAAGTATACTTAATCTTAAAACTCTAATTACTTTCGTGTATTGATCGTACTGCATCTGGTCATTAGCTTTTCCTCGGTTATGTACTATATTATTATCATAATTTAATATTCTCAAATTAATCTTTGGAACCCCTCCAACTGTAATCCTTAACCTTCATACTTCCAGAATTCTTGTTGAAATAGATATTTAAACATTTTTAGAAAATTCTACGTAAAAGTACGTCTTCGTGGGAGAACATTCCATTTTGGGAAGCTCTGAATATTTAAAAGCACCATTTACGAAATTTTACTTCCAATACATGGTTTCCTCCTGTCATGGAATACTCTATCTTAAACCTTTTACCCTCTGTATATTGAAAACCTAAAATTTGCGTAAAGTATTTCCTAGATATAACAAATTTTCATAGCATATGAAGAACACATTCCACGTAATAAAAAGGGTCTTGATAGCGTGAGAGTTAATGCAGCTCTGGATGGAAGGGCCGATATCCTTGTACGTTGGTCCAAAAGAAAACGGAACTCCCTTTGTGTTTCAATTCGAGCGTCGTGTCAGAAATAACGAGTTTCTGTTAATTTACGCGACGGTTTCACGGTTAATCGATCGCGAAGAGTCCTCCGGGGCAAGGAGAACTGGTTAACGAGTTTAATTGGCCTTCTTTATCAACATTTCTAGCTGCACCGAAGGAAGACTGGAGCGTCGTTTGGATATTTAAGAGGGGAAATTTTTCAGATAAAGATGTTGAAATATTCTATCCATCCGCGACGCTGCTAGTTGCGCGGCACTTGTTAATTGGAACGTGAGAAGGTTGAAAGTTGGAGGACACTCGTGGAACGAATTTACAAATTAAATTAAACATCCGTACCATGAAGACTGGTATAGTATTAAATTTACCTACTTAGAGATATACATGCAAACAAATAGAAAATATGTATACTATTCTGCGTATGTCAGACTCTGAGATGTACAAAATGATAAGCACTTATATCCATTTCTGGATAATATATGTCCCTTGTGTGAATATTAACTAAAATTTTATTTTATAATGTTATTTCACGTGGAAAAAAAATAGATAAGCTACCTTGATAATTCGTACTTTTGATTTTCGAAGACTTTCAACTCTCATGTCAATTAAAAGCAACAGCAACGAATGAAATCTCAAATATGTTTAACCTCTTCAGGGACGATTTTTCTTCACGCTATTCTTACGTATATCTCTAACTGTACATCGGAAATAACATTATCAGTGCAGCCAAACCATACAATTTTTACTCCTCTGAATACTACGGATCCTGTAGTGAATAAATTATTATCAAATTTTTGATCTTTTTATCATTGATAGTAACTATAATTAGAAAAAAAAACTGAACGTCCACATACGTTGCCAAGGGCGCGAAGAGATTAATTTCTGAAAAATGTCTATATGAATTATGTTGCGAAAGTCACGTATCTCTTGTCAAGGTAAATGACGCAATATAAATAATCGTGGTGTACACTTGTAACGTGATACATTGCAAATTCCAGCACAAAACTTCATTGCTGGAATCGAGCAGGCAGCTTTCCATAAAGATTGCGAAAAGATTATGGAAATTAACGGTACACCGAGCACGAATCCAGTACGGAAGCTCCGATTTCTGGATGCAGAGTGCTCCGAGAACGAAAAATCGATAGGAATTTCAAGTAGCATCATCGATAACGCGTTCAGCCAAAATTTCACCGTTCGGACCATGAATCAGTGAAACTTTGGTCGAAATCAACGTTCGCGGAGTTATTAGCGCGGAAATCTAACGCACACCAAACACAAACCGAGCTTCTGTTTGGTCGAAATTTAGGGAAACCATGGCGTCACCTGTCCCCATAAATCTCGTCGACCGGCGACCATTGATTCGCGCGCGAGGACTGAATAATTTATCCGGTCAGTTAACTGAATAATTGCACGTTTATTCGAACGTCCCGAGAACTCTCAATGAGCCAGGTAATCGTTGTGTTTATGTTTCACTATTTAGAGGATAATTATGAGATCAACCGTAGCGATCAAACCGCAGTGAATTATTAACGAAACCACGAGCACGGGCAAACTGGTTGGCTCGAACGACGTATTAATTATTGTATCAATACAATGTCGGAAACTAATCGTGCGTCTATATTAATAGCGCCCGCCGGCCGCTCCAATTCTTCGTGTAAATAGGAAATGCAACGATTCGGGGAAACAATTAACGTTTTCTGAACGTCACGCCGGTCCAGCAATCGTTTCCGTCGTCCGACGACCGCCATCCGACCGGGAAATTAACAACTGTTAGCCGACCGATAATTCAGCGAACAGTCTGCGGCATCGCCCTTCAACGCGTTATCGCAATTATATATGCTCACGGTTTGTTCGAAAATTCGAAGGAATGTTACACAGTCGTTGACGTAAATGGTATATTCTACTGCGATTATTAAAAATGACTTAATTTGAAGAAGAAATGAAGATGTATCGTTGACTTGGAGAAATACATATTTCACAATGGCTAGATAAGGGTCTAACCTACACATTAGTCTTAAAAATTAAAAATTGTGGATTGGAAGGCTAAAGAGACTATAGTCTACTGTCTGTAATTTTAAGAGAGCGATGCAATTGACAGACATTGCCAGAGGAATTCTTCGTGGAGAATGACACGCAACACTGACGTTTTCCAAGAAATTTATCGCTGGTATCAATTTTCTCTTGGCGGGAGTGACTATGACTCTTTCAAAGCGGTCACCCGAGGTGTCGGATCGTCACGTTGATCTACTATCCGAGACTAGCCCTTGAGAGATCATAGTTGAGCAAGTAGCCAGCTCCACGTTGGTTCCCACCGTGAGTACCCCTTCTTGGGGGGAAACTGAGAGCTACCACTGCGAGCACAAAAGCGTATATCCTTTTAAATTAAGTTGTGCTGTCCCTGTATAAATCCATTGTTCTACCGTCATTGTTCAAGAAGAATTCCTATCTTTATCATTTCTTCGTCCCCAACTCCCTGCAAATTTTCGCAATCTTCTTCTTCTGCCCATTACCACGAAATCTTAATTTTCTACATGATCAATAGATAGTGCTGTCCACCCAGTATAAATCCTTAGTTCTACCCTCGCTGACACGTTCAAAAAGGATTTCTCTCTTTATCATTTCTCAGTCTCCAATTCCCTGAAAATTTTCGTAATCTTCTTCTTCTGCCTATTACCTTGAAATCTAGATTCTGTACATGATCGATAACGAGCATGTTCGACGAACTGATCGAAGCGTGGATAGCATCAATTTTTGTATGCTGGACTCGAGTAAGGAGAATTCGTCGATGATGACCTGGATATCTCAATCGGACGTAGCGCAGTCCGATCGATAATTTGATCAGCTGATTCTTCTTCTCCCCGTCTGAGAAAAAACATAATAGAAAAGCGAGTGGAAATACCTCGGCCCCGCTCGCGTTCGATCGATCTCGACGTTCACCGAGTCCCCATTCAATTCTAATTCCGTTTACGAACAATCCTAAGTAGACCCGTCCGTGAAAGTTTGATACGCCTATCGCGGTGTAACTTCGAGCCTCAAGTGCAGTTCGACCGTACTCCTGGGGCCTTATCTGCCTCGCTGCCTCGAAAAGTTAACAGCTGACGATGTCCCACCGCAGGATACGTACGAATGTTGCTGTCTCGCATCCTGAATGTGCCGTAACCGCATCGTCGTGAACGATAACGAGGACGTGGCAGGCACCGAGAGATGTAAAGTGTCGTTCACGCCGAAATGTCTGTTCTTCGAATGGCTTTCAATCGAAACTGAGCGGATCGTAAACGGGAATGGAAACGGAGAAATATGATTTTTTTTTATCGCCGTGAATCGTTTAACGCGTTATCGAACTGCGACAGTTATGCGAAATTGAAGCTGACGGTGACGCCGTTATCGCGATAAGGGACATCAGATTTCCGATTTAGCGAAATGTAAAGTCGGGGGAAATAGATTTAACGGGATCGAGGGTGATAAGATTATTTTGGCGAATCAAAATTAATATATAGACTTGAATGAGTGTGCAACCGATCGATAATATTTTTGACGATTTAAGCATGCATTCCATTCATTTGAAACGTGTTCGTGCACGCTGTCAACGATTTCAACTTTTATATTTTTATAAGTCTTTACATTTCTTAACTGTTTTCCACCGCGTTTTTTTTTTTTTTTTATATTTTATTTGCGCTTTATTTAGTTTCACTTGATGAATATTTTCTGCAGGTATCTAAATTATCAAAAGTGAATAAGCGTAAAAGTCAAGCATTACCTTTTACCAGAATTCATAAATGCACCACGAACTATAATATTTTATATGAAAAAGTAATCCCTCGACTGGCATAATAGTCCATTTTATTTATTCTGACGGAAACAGAATCCGTTTTAATATTTTCCTCTGGAAAACATTTAAACGGTATTTTTAATAAGCGAGCGAGCGCGTAAAAGGATCCAGGGCACGGAGAGTACGTTTCTAGGAGGCGTGAATAATTGGTAAAATAAAAATTCAATTTCCCGGGGCAAATGGGTAGCCGATGATCCAAGCTAGGGTAGAGATTGTGGTTCCAGGTTGGAAAAATGAAAACCTGGGGGAAATTAAGGAAAAAGGAAACGTTCCAATTATGAACATGGAAGGGCAACTCGAATTAATTTACAGGCTAAGACCGACTCGTCTCGGGGCTTTGGAAATTCCATTAATGCGTCTTTGAATGAGCGGATTCGAGAGGAACACGGTCCTTTAAAGTAGACATGCTTGTGTATTAAGCGAGACGATGAAATATTTACATTCCCATCGTCAACAAGGGCCAAACAACACGAAAAGAAATTGCGAGACCCCCGGCTGACTGATTATAAAAAGCGGAAGGACTTCTTGGAATCGTACGCTTTGAAATTCAACTTAAAAATAGCCTAAATGAAATCTTCTTAGATATGATACGAAAATTTATATAAATTTAAAATTTGAAAAATCAGTTAAGGGATTAAGACAAGAAGAACTACAAAAGGGATGTCTGTTGAATAAACGATGACAGGTTGAATATGTAATTAAATTGCACGTGGAAAGTGGTGATCAAGAATTTATCAAAATAGAACGAGTCACCGACACACGAAAAAGTTTGAGAAATAAAACCCAAACCAAGGAATTCGATTTGAAAATTGTGTCGGGTTTCCCGGATTTCATTTCTTGTAATCGGGGCGCAGACTGCGAGAATGTGTCATCGTCGATAACGGAAGGACAATTTTTATTGGAAAACGGTTGGTACCCCCGCCCCGAAAGCTTTAATCGTTATCGCGAAGGAAGACAATGAGGGGCGAAACTCGCGTTGGAGAAGTTGAGTGGGCTCTCGGTTCTTCGTTGTCTCGCAAGTTTCGATGGAACTTCCACATCGCGTCGAACTTGTCGTCGTATAGGAGGCTGCAAAAACCATCAGAGAAATTGACGTCAAGACGGGGACTCGTACGTGGTTAACTGCCAATCAGGATTAGCGAGAGGCGCGCAGTATTCCATCGGTCGCTTCTTAACTATGTTGCATAATTTCGCGCAAACTTTGTGCGCGGTTAATTTCTCGGCGAATAATCGATCCTCGCGTCGTTAGGCAGTCCCATCCGACTAAAAGAAGACAATTATTGGAGCTTATGCGAATTCAACGATGGGAAACGATGAGAGGACGTCTTTTTAGTCACTTCGTTAAGCAAGCGATTCGAAAATGGAAATTCAAATTAAGATCGCCATCGTCTTCGTCATTCTTACAATTTCTTTGTAAAATAGACAAGAATTTGGATGAATAATTATTATTCCAACTCATACAAGTAGTTCAAAGCAATTACTGCTCGTGCTAGTCAAATAAATATCTCCTTGAACGTTATTTTGAATATTTACTAGAACAAAACAACGTGATAAATTCGAGAAAAATGGTCATATTAACTTGACTTTGAAACGTCAATATGATTTCGATGTTCGTTAACCCCTTTAGGGTGCAAGGCCACGAGCAGGATCCAGAGAGGAGCAGAATCTTCGCTCCGATGTCTTACATAACAGTTCAGTAGAAGCAATCAGACCTCATATTGACCTGGAAGCAATCAGGCTTCATATTATCATAGTAACGAGGCAATCATGCTTCACAGTTTAAGTAAGAGTAGTCTTAGAAGTAATTAAACTTCATCGACTGCGAGAGAGATTAAACACATCGGTTATCTTAGTTTGTAACTGCACGTGCTTTTATCCATCTAGGGTTATCTATCGAAGGCATTAGCATAACCACAAACTCGTTTCTATTATATGGCCCTACTGCGTGCTTAATACTCGTATCCAGAGGCAATTCAAGACCAAATATGGGTAATTTCAAATAAAGAGTATAAGATGCATCTATTCATCCTTCTCTCATTAACAGAAAAACAATTAGATTGGAATTGTAGGACGAAATCCAAGCATTTAGTTCGATAGTAAAATTTCAGAAATGCTGAGAAAAAGTCTACCCAGCAACCACGTGTGCTTCAAACATAGAATATCCACAAGAACCTGACACCCACCATGTCGTTAGGCTACCTACTTCTCCATCCTCCACCATTTTGCTCCATCCCCCGACTGTTCTCGCTCGAAAGACACAATCGAGAACGTCTCAGAAGGAAAGGACTCTCGCATGGCGTAATTCGCAGTCAAGGCACCAATCTCAAACAGCCAATATCCTCTATCTACAGCGCACCTACTAAGCCTACCTGGCGAACGTGTGTTCCAAACGTGAGGATATTCCGAGTTCGAACGAGGGATCGGGTAGATAAAAACGTTGCACGGGGATCAATGGAAAGACTTCCAGCCTCGACTGTGCAACGTGGATATTGCACGTGCGAGGGCGGGGGGGGAGGGGGGGGGGGTAACGTGTGCATGTTATTGCAGAGGATTCGCGAGCACTTGGTTGAACGTCGAGCCATGAAAACTGGAGCGGACTGGAACGGCCGGAATCAATTTCGACGTAATAGGGCGATGATTCGATGCAGTAGCTGCATCGCTAACATTAAATCGGCTCCGTTTGACGCTGAATCCAACGATTTCACGAGCCGACGATTCGCGAACTGACTCGTCGAACCGCAAATCAGATTGCAGGATACACGACGACGACGCGTCGCGCGAAACGCTTCGGAGAAGTTCGTATAACGGGTGTCAGGCGACGGCGAGACAATTTTCGTGGCTTCCGCATATTCCGCAGGCGACACGACCTGTTTGGGAGGTTCCTGCGAGTCCAGTGACCGGTTAATTAGAACGAACCGGTCGATTAGTTTTTGAGGATCTACTTTGCCAAGAGAGTGTTCTGCGTTACCGAGTCTTATCGACCAAGTATTGACCTTACCGACTGGATACACCTGGTTTCCCTTTCGCCTGAAGTGTAGATTCTCTGTCAGTGGCACACCAAGGCTTAGATATATTATAAATAGATAATAAACAAGGGTAATTATATTTCAGAAATAACTGGCAAACAATAGGTTTAAAGATATAATAGGGAAAACATTGAATAGATTAGAAACAATGAAAGTGATAATGCCAAATTCGAAATCAACGACCAGCGCGGCACGATCGAAATCCTGGGCAAGTAAATGAGAGTTTTCCACGTTTTTAATCCCAATTTCATGCGCTTTTGTGCCAGGTCTCTCGTACGCTAGCGAAAGGGGAGCTGGTTGCGCTTATGATGTCGGTTGCGACTGAAAATCCCCCAGGAAGATATTTTTATCGGACGGACGGGACGCTTTGACGACTGTGTAATATTTTAGTTAGTCCGAAACAGGACGCCAGTATTTTTTCTATGGTTTTCAAGCATATTACTTTCAGACGAGTCGAATTACAGCGTGAAAATTATATTGAAATTCCTTTTACGACTTCGTCGGAGACGAAATTCTCGTCTTGATAGAATTTCAAACTACTAACCAAAAATAAAAGTCGAATGCAAAATGAAAATCTACCACCTCGCAAGCTCATGTCTTAAATTAATTTATGAAAGGTATCTTGAAATGTCATGAAAAACTCTTTCTTTACCAGTTTCTTCCACCTTTTGAAGAATCATTATATTAATCACATTAATCACATTCTGTGGCACAAACTTACGGGACAACCTAATATTTCACACAGTACAGAGACGTCACCAACGAATCGTACAAGTAGATTCTATATACCAACAAGAAACACAGATACACTTTCTCCAAAAACACCTCTCGTAATTTTGATCGTTACAAAAGCACCTATAATCAACTGTTTTTCGTTTCGAACCCCTTCCACCAACCCTTGGAGTTACGTAGTGGGTTTCGGTGTCGCTTGTCTAACAACCATCTTCGCCGTGCCTCCGATGGTAACCGAGATTCCACGAACTTCCTTTTCAATTTTAAGCCGTTTGAAAAGATCGAACCGGATCCTTCGAGAATCCCAACGATCCTCCCTCGATAGATCCCCAACCCCTCCGCTCATCCAGCGAGCGGAAGGTTACAGCAACGGCTCTTCGTAGCGTCGAGTTCGATTACGAAGGTCGTAAGCGACGGAGAACGGTCGTGAGTCAGGAACAAAGCGTTGCGCCTGGCTTTGGTCTTCCACTAGGTCGCTATCCAACCCCCGACAACTATCGCTTTAAATCTTCGCGCGAGGACCAAAGCTGCCTCGGTAACTGCGAGGTCTGTTATAAAAGCTCTGCTGGCAGCTCTCAGAAGAAATTGTTTGCGGCGCGTCGATTCGAATCATCCCTGAATCCTTCGCTGTGGTCCAGCAACGGGACCACTTTGTTACTTTACGGATCTCTACTTTGCTGGAACAGATACGCGAGAGATACATGAACCGGGATTGCGTGATCGTCGCGGGCTACTAGTGAACGTAGACTGTGGGTGTGTTGGCATATTTTATAGACCTGTAGACACCCCATGGGAGAATTTTCAGGGTTACTTCGATGATTGACATGTAATATTCTGGATGTAGAAAGTGGTTCTCTTGAATTCATGTTCTGATTGAAAGCAATTTTTCAAAAACCTGGAGAGTATAGAATAGTTCATCACCAAGGCTAATTAAGGCTAAGAATTACTCTTCAACTTCTTCGTTTACATGTAACATCCTGGGTGTAGAAAGTGGTCCTTTTGAATTCATATTCTGATTCAAAGCAATTTTTCAAAAACCTAGTATCGAATAGTTCATCACCAAGCCTAAGTAGAATAAATCTTCAACTTCTTTTTTTATTTTAAAATTGATCTCAATCCTCATCCACTCTTCGCAAACAACAGTCCAAGTCTTGCCTCCTTGTGTACGAAAATGCATATCAAATTGCGTTACCACTCCCACCCGAATAGAAACCGGGAGAAATCCTCGAGATCAATCCACTTCCAAGGTTTCGGGCCGATATAATACCAATGGCGCGATACACCTACCCACGAATGCGACAGGAACGAGACGCAAAGGAAGAAATAATGGTATCTCGTCGCCTACTTCCTCGCGACGTTAACCGCGATTGTAATGTGGGTCGAACAACGTCGAAACGAGAGGAAGAAATAATTCTGTCGACGTTTCGCGGGTCAGTAGACGCATGACATTCCTCGTCTTCGAAGACCCAGTTACTCGGGACGACGAAAAAGACTCGTTTTCTTCGTTTCTTTCGAGCCCTCTCGAGCGTGTCACGGGGCTTCGATCGCGGAAGTCGAACACTCGGGGTGAATTCGAGACAGAACATCGATCCTGGTGACTTACCAAACACGATGCGTTTAGTAGTCGCGAGGAGATCGCGGGGAAGGGAAAGAACGATCGTGACGATCGAGCAGAGTGTAAGGGAACTACCGTAAATAGATCTTCTGCATTCTGGCCTCGACGCGTTCGCGTTTACGCTCGAATCCAGGCTGGAATCAGGGAAACCATCAGGAATTCCGCGCTACACACAGCATTTGCAATGACGGGAGTATTTTGCCAGCATTTTAGGGAAAATAGAGCCAGGAATTGGCTACGGTTTAGCGACGGAGAAGTACCGAATTAGGAGACAGGGAGTATTAGAGCGGAAGAATATCTTTAAAAAGTGCAGAAATGATAGCAGCTGCTAACGTGTTAATATTGAGCGAATTTGGGGAAAGGTAGTAGGTAAAAAATTAATAGTTGGGGATGGATGTAAAAATACGGGTGTCGAGGTGAAGAGGGTAGAAGGAAATTTAGGCATGCAAGAGAAATTGTAGAAAACTAAAGCGTCTATTTAGTCGCTTTAAATCCATCTCTAACCAAACTAATCACTGATGAGTATTTTGTATACCATAACTAGTTCTCTTTTCTCAATTTAATTAATTAATATCGCACTAGTTAAACTGCACATCTAAAAATACTGCAAAATAATAGATCCCATTCACAGTAATACTGATAAAATCCGATGAGCATATCAAGCTTCAGGATCGATGCGCGCGACATACTCCACATACGAAATTCCCTCATTTTTTGTTTCAATTCAATCAACACGAACGGGCGCAATTAATTTTATTAAAAGTCACTTTCCCAACGACTTCTATCCAATTTAGCGCGAATATCGGTTTAATCGCTTTTGTGACTGTAACAATATAAGAATGACCGTCGAGCGAATACGCAGCTAATTGCTCCGCTCTAAAGCGAGCTATAATCGCTATAAGCGCGCATCAATTCCATGAAACGATCGCACGCTTCAATTTCATTATCGTCCATAGACAATGACGCGGTAAGGTATCGCCCAGAAGACATAAAATGTTATACTTGTAATACTTTTCCCTACCATTTTCTCCAGGGCCTCTATTCCCATCAATAAAGGGGCTTTAAATGGCCAAAAGAGGCTTCAAAATTTTGTTCTTCCATACCATTCGTGTTTTATTGAAAAACAAAATCCTAAAGCAGCTTTTGGAAAACCCTTTATATCTTCTACATCTACGCGATGTAAAAAAAATGATAAATTGCCATCAGCGCCTACAATACTTTTTTCTGTGATCACAGACCAATACGCGTTATCGTTCCAATACTGGTCGAGAATAAAGTAATGCCTCTCTTCTGAACACAGTGTCGACTCAAAGATTATTTTCAAGGGTCGAAGAAATATGGACGAAAAAAATTCGGTACGACGGGAAAACGGGAGCACGACTTCATAAAAATCTGCTGCCGTCGCCGGAGCATCGTCCGTGTTTTTACACGCGACAGTAAATCGTGGAAACGTCGGACAGATTTTTCATTCGGTCGCGCAGGGAGAAAGTGCATCGTGTGCAGCCTAGCGAACCAGAAGGGACGCGCACGGCTTCGAAGCGGCGACGAACAACTCGCCATTAAAAAACAGTAGCTTTCCTTCCCGCGCGAAATGGCCGGTTGATTGCGAAGACTCGTCGTATTCGTGCTTCGTCACGAACGAGGGCTATTCTTCTTCTGGATCGATCCCACCGAAGGACTCTCTAAGAAGAGCCAGATGAACCGTCTTTCCCTTCGTCCGCTGCGTCCTCTGTTTCGTCAGACGACGCTTAACGTCTTCCAGGAAGTAATCTTGCAGTCGAGACAATAAGGTAAATGTCCCAATTATCGACGCATCTTTCGACAGTTGTCGCTTTGAACGACGATGGAAAATTCGGAGCATTGTTTTCCGCCTAGAACGTAACGCGATACGGCGTTTCGAGGATCGTAGATAAAGTTTCGTCCTTTGTTTAATCGAAACGGTGGATTGCTCTATATATTTAAATCCTTTACAATCAAAACGTTCAATCGAATCAATTCTTCTACTTTCTTCCGTACAACAAATACAGTCTTCTCACGTGTACGTACAAACGTTACAGAATAACTCGTTACCGAGTTGCGATGTTCACTTGTCTACCAGCGATTAAAGTAGTCCTCCCATCGATTAGTATCGCAATATACGGAAAGTTTTCAGTCACAAGGGTGCCAATTTCCATTTCGGCGACACGCTGTAAGTTCCAACGAGCGTTTATCGCGGTGATTTCGTACATCGACGACGAGTATCGCGCATAATTTCGTCGTTACTCGACAAAAGGTTCGCTTAACGGTCCAAGGGGCAACCTATCGATGGGTCGCAGCGAAGAGGATGACGTTTCACCCCCGCGGCGCATGGTTGTCTCGTTATAAAATTCATTGACGCGATTCCCATCCCCGCGGTCGACGTCGTTCGCCTTATCTGCTCGGTCGTCTAACCGTGCCTCGTTATCCTTTGATTCCATTACGGTCGTGGAAACCGGTCCTGCGTATTGTACTGCATTCTTGTCTCTTCCCTGTAGGGGTGACGTGCCAACGCATCGTTCGAGATCGGTCGACCGTTTCACGACAATGAATCTTCCGCTGGCAAGAATTACCATCCCGTTTCTCCTTTTCAGTCCCGTCCGAGCCTTACCAGTCCTGCCCAAGGTCCCGACACCGGTATTCATCGCTAAGGGGGCTAGAAAAAAAAAATACGCAAGGTTCTTTCAAGGGTTTTAACGGGGAAAACTGTTATGTTCATTAGGATTGGAACTTTGCGCGAGGTGTTCTTCGTGCATTTAATTCCTCGCACTTGGAGAAACTTGTGCGAATGACTGGTAAATTGGACGCGTTTTGGCACTTGTGGTGTTCTGAAAATGAAGAGAGCTCCTCTTCCACAGAAAAAATTTATAATTGCTTATAATAGATTCGAATAGTTGCTTATAATTATTCCTTTGGTTAATTCAGAGTTTGGTACCATAAATAATAATAAATTTAACATGTCCATGAATATACACAGAGCAGAGTCATTTAGTTTAAAATTAGCAAATACCAATCCTTTCGACATTTAACGCTCAAATACTCCTCAGAAACCCTGTGCAGGATTTCGATCTATCACCTTTAGTCGCTACATATCCCCCAAATTCTGCGCTAACAGAAAATTTCAGAAGAAATGAAAAACAATTTTTTGCCCATTCCCAAAAGCGAGAGCTCCTTCAACCGCAACGACGAGGATCGATATCCTGGATGTATCGGGTGGATTCGATACGAACAGAAGCAATCGGGCGGCGATTAGCGAGGCCAGAGAACCGCTGGATTCTCCGCCTGTCAGCGTTTATCTTCTCCGTGGCGTTGCCCATTAAAAACACCTTTTTTTCGTCTCGTCCGTCTCGCTTTTCGCTTCTCTTTCCCTAATCCGCGTCGAGAAGATCCGTTACACCGAGCCAGCGAAAGAACAGCGAGCCCCCGGGGCAGATTGAATCTGCGTTCGACGACGATTTATCGTCGGGGATGTCTCCATTTCCCGGCTCTTTGACTGGATTAACATCTCTCTCGTCGAGGCGTTTCGTATCGCGATAACGGGGGAAACGTTAACCTCGATTCTACAGTGCACGCAGTAATGATTGGTGCTTGGCGATCTCGTTGACAAATTGCGCGTTAATGTTTGTATAGGGGTGTCTTCTACTTTGAACTAGGTTAAACTTTCCTCTGGAAAGGTTTAGGGGCGTGAGTGATAGTAATATTGACCCCTGAAATGATCTGCATTAGAATCGATAGCAGTTTCGAGTGTTTGAGTTTTGGAGATGGATGTTGGGTCACTTGAGACCCAGAATTGAGTTACAATACGGTGTTTATGTAGTAATGCTTCGGGTCTAACCCTTGACTGACTCAACGCTTCTCTTCAAAGGTTAACTTCTGCTCTCAAATAGGTTAAACCTTCCTTTGGAAAGGTTTAGGGACGTGAGTGATAGTAATATTGAACTTTGAAATGATCTGCATTAGAATTGATAGCAGTTTTGAGTGACGGATTGTTGTTGGTGGATGTTGAGTTACTTGATACCCAGAATTAATTTACAATACGGTGTCTATATAGTAATGCTTCGGGTCTAAATTTTGACTGACTCAGCGATTGTCTTTAAACGTTTAACACGCAAAAATGTGTCAGTTTACTCTCTAAAAAATACTATTGTCCCTACCCCTTGAAATGATGTACAGTTCCCATCATTTATTTAACACGTTGATCACCAAGAAACGAGTGACAGGACTTTTCATTAAGGAAATACAAAAATTAATTTCAAAGGGGAGGCGACAATGAAAATAAATTTGAATAGAATTTGTGAATTTGGCGCGGTTTAAAAATTAAATTCTACGTCAAATGTTTAAAATTATCTAACCTTTAACAGTCTCGAGACAAAACTTTAACTTCATAAAAATATTCACGTGTTTTAGTCTGGTAGCGAACGTATTAAACGCGCAGATATGAACCTACTATCCTTTATCGTCAACATCCCGTTTATCAACGCATACGAAACAATTCGTTTTTGATTTCTCGAGTGTTCCTGGCCCATGATCTTTCGACCTCCAAACGCAATCATCCAGAGACGCAAGAGCCGGTCCCCCCGCAGCCGCCTTTTGCGCAATTAAACCGAAATTCCGATGAAATCGTCGCCGATCGCAACCATTACAGGGGTATCCCGTGGAAAAGTAACTTCCAGGAGATTACTTGGGTCGACTCGAGCAGCGCGGAAGAGATTTTTCGCTATGTCGGGAACGTGACCCGATCCCTCTCGCTATCTCTCGTCCTCCCTCGGCCCGCCATCGCTCGGTGTCTTTCCCTTTCTTCGTGAAATTTTTTCTCCGCGTCGGAAGAGTCCTCGCGTAGGAAGGAAAGTCCCCTAGTTACGCGAGAATACTCCCGAGACTTTAATGAATTCCGATGGGGGGACTAAAGGGGAGGGTAAGAGGAAGGATAAAAATGGTAATTACGATATAAAAGAGCCACCCGGATAAGAATACCGCCCCGTAAGAACCACGTAAAAAGCGAGGCATCGGGGAAGACGAGCCGAGGGGGAAAGGGGAGGATGGAAAAGAGACGAAGCTCGAGAACCACGAAGTTATGAGCCATTCGCAGACATTCGTGAAAAGGGTGGAGAATGAACGAAGCTGAAAAGGGACAAACGAGTCTTCGCCGAGGAACAGTCTCGACGATAGCTTCGACAGTTTATTAAATATTGCTCATTATCGCAGGCAGCTTTTGTCTTCGACGCGGACGGCGATTCAAAATTGTTTTGAAAAGGGGTTGGTCGCGTTTTTCATCCGTTTCAATGGGACGATGAATTTTTAACCGCCTACGCGACTCCAAAGAAAACGTGGCAAACGTTGATTCTGCGGTGTTGCTAAGTGGCGCATCAACTCGGAATAGTCACTCCTGGCTTCGGTATAAATGCAACTTGTTGTTTCACTGTTCCTCCTAATAGAACCTTCTCGTCTTCGTCTCCGTACGTTTTAACGAGGCCTTTCGTTTGGTTTATGTTCGAGTCGGATTATGAGTTATGCGTCAAGTTAAATTGGGTTAGGCTGTAAAAACTTACTCCCTCGCCATTTTATCTTGCTTCGGAATATAACAATCTTTTTGCGGGTATAATTAACGCAGCGAAACTCGCTATACCTCGCGAAACTAATTTCTTCATATTCGAACGACGCGGACGATTCGTATATTATTCACGAGAAGAACCGCTCTCTGCTTTCGTTTAATATTAATACCACCTCTCGAGACTCTTCGCTTAAGCTTCCATTATGTATCTCTTCGACGAATGTCGATCGCCATCTTGCGCAACCTGGTGAATAATTGGTACGACTGGCGACTCGGATAATCCTGCGAGTAAGAACGTCTCCATGCTCTGGGTGATTCTAAAAATCGCCGTGAAGGATCCGCGGGATAAAACTTATCCCTCGGGAGAGTTTTGGTAATCTAATCCGCGGGAAATCCTCTTAGGAGCGCTAAATAAATCGCGACGAACTTCAGACGTGACATGAACGAAGTTCTGAAGTTCACTCTCGATAATCGAATCGATAAATATGGTTTAGCGGTGCCATGAAACGTCTAATAACCGAGCCCTTCAAAATCTTCGTGAAACGAAAAGTAGATGACTGACGCGTCTTAAATTTTGACTGAGGTAAAAGAATTTAAGTGATAAGAGTGTAGATTAAGACGCCAGTGGCGGCAGAAGCATCTTTACTCGATGAGGAGTACGCGTCGATGATAACGGTCTGGTTCACTGTTCCTCAGACTTAGTTTAATCAGAATTCACCTCTTCTTCATTGAACGATATTTAAAAACTCCCAACAAGTTGCACTTATACCAAAGTCAGGAGTAACTATTCCAAGTCGATGCGCCAATGAAACTATGACTTACAAGGAAACGATGAAGAGAACTATACAAATCTAAAGCGAGCAAGCAAGTAAAGTAAACACTAGCTCATTTTCTACCAAAGATTCCACTGAACATCTCGATGCAAAAGTCCGCCACTCAATGCCCCTTCTCTCAAGCATGACACCCATCGTCTGTGTAATCAACTCACGTTCCAAAGAAGGGTTGAAGAGCTTCCTGAAAAATCCTGCTTCGACTTCAAAGCCCGTTGGGCGCGGCGCGGAATCGAATCTGAGTCGCGCGACAGGGAGGGATGCACACGTGCACCCTTTATGGTAATTACCAGAGATCATCCCTCGTTCTCCAGCCAAGAAGAGCGTCGGGATAAACAAGACGGGGACGCGCACGGAAGTTAATCTAATCCCGTGTAATAAGGCGGCAAACGAAGCGGCGAGGAGGCGAGCCAAGTGCTCTCGAAACGGGCGAGGAAGAAAAACCAGGGGGGGGGGGCTGCAAACGTCAGGGGAGCGAGAACGATGTGGAACGATTAAGATGCATCGGTTTATAACGATACGCCGACCACGGGAAACCGACCTCTTCGCGGTGATTTTCCAACGACGGAGCTTAATTACCGTTTAATGAAACTCCTGCGTGAAATGAAATCCTTATCGCAGTGATCGCCAACCCGTACTTGATAGCAATGATACGGCAGACAGAAAAATTAATTCTATCACAGGCTCGATTTCAGGATTAGATTACTTTATAATATTAGCTTGCTTTGTAGCCGTTGTAATTTATAATCGTAAAACACTACCAGTAAAGGGGGGTTGTAAATGATAGACAACGAGAACCAAAGCTGAGACTGTTTGTAACGCTGAATATTAATTTAAAACGATATAAAGTTTATTCTATTCAGAATTTGAGAGAAATTTCATACCAGAAAGTTTCCAGCGAGTTCACATGTATAGAGTGAAAATGATTTAAAATTGATTCCCAGAATAGAGTGCAATAGAGTTAATTAACTACTACCTTATTATGACTTCGCTCGAATTACAAGCAAAATGGAAGCCATTCCCGATAAACGTTCAAGTTTACGCAATAGTTGGTAGGTATTCCAAGGTTGGTGACCACTGCTTTATCGGATCGAGTGCGCCGCGGGCGAATTCGGTGCAAAAGAAGATCCGAGGGGTTGTGGAGAGCCCGAGGCTGCACAGACCCGCCGAGATTTCCACATTCCACGCTCGAGTGTCGCGGAAATTATTGTTCGAGGGGGTCGTCGTATTTTGGGAACGGATAATGGTTGAAAATGGCCATTTTCGGTACTCGACGGAAAACGGAAAGCCTGTAGGCGAGTTAGCATGCGAAACCTCCTCTCAAGGCGTACAACGACCTCTTCTGCGCAAATAACGGGGCAAATTTTATGAATTTTTAAAGTGAATACTATGGAACCAAGAAACTTCAAATTTAAGAACACAAACGCATGCACTTCAAAGTCTATCTTCCCAAATTTGTATTACGAACTTGGTACATATTAATTTTTTTTCTAGTTGAGCTATCAAACGACTCGTTGCAAGCCGAATGTGGTTTGTGGAGCACATTTCTTAAGTTATGCTATACTGCATTCAATTTCAAGGAAAAGTAAATTTTCCTCCCCCCATTTCTCCCTCGAAAATTCTCCACGAGGATGCGTTTCATTACCCATTGTGTTCCTTATGAAGGCGCAATTTCCCATGGATTCCCAACGAATCCCTTATTCGTTTCTTTAATTCGCATACACGTCCCGTATTTCCTAGGAGATAATCGATTTATCAAGAAGGAATGGAAAATCTGAATGGAAAAAGAGCCGCATAAAAAGCGCATACTGCATCGGCGAACGTAGGCTTACTCGTGGACGTGTTTATCGCGGGATTAGCAATTTTATTGCGGCCACTTCTATGCATACGGCATTCAACTGGCGCATTCCTATTGCGATTCGGATGCATGGATCGAAAGTAGATCCTCTTCCGCGAGGAGAACCCTTTTCTCGTTCTTTTCGATGCTCTCTTTTCCCCAGCCCCCCTTCAGCTCCTCTTTCGAGCACACGCGAGAGGACCCACTCCTGCATCTCGACTCCATTTATTCTTATTTCCACTGGAAACGTTCAAAATCGAGAGAGGACGGCGCTACTGGAGCTTTCCTGAAGAAAGAATACCATTCGGACGTGGGTGCTTTTTTGTTGGCCCTGGAACTCAAACTTTTATCCAGCTGACGTGCCATTAGTCAGAATTGGAATTTTTTTACAGACAATACAAGTAATTTGTTAAGATATTAGGGTATCTGATTAATCGTATATTATGAATTTAGATCAAATTCCATTTTAGTATCGTTAAGGAGCTACTTTTTTCGTTTTGATCAGTTTTAGGGCAATTTTTATGATTTTGTTATCACCAAAGTACTTGTAAACTTACATATATACAAAATTATAATTTGATAGAAGTAGCTCGAAGACCTTAAGCAAGAAGACTATTAACCAAAAAAGAGTACACCTTTAAAATATTTATCAAATTATCTACAATACGATTGTTTGATTGAGAATCAAAAATTGTTGGAAGCACTCAACATTAGTCCCTACAAGTTTATTTTTGTTGAGCTACCTAACACCAAGCAGAAATGAGAAATATTTGACGTGTAATGTCATCTATCCGTGACTCGGTATGTTGAGCTATTTAGACAGGCTGGATCTAGATTGAGGCTGTCAATCGCGTCGAAAGGACGACACATAATTCCGGAAAGCGGACGAGATTGACCCAGATTCCCATTTCCGCTGTTGCGCGATCGCTGGCGGTTCGGTCTTCGAAAGGGCCGTGCGCGTCAGAGATAAATTTTGTAATTCAGCCGGCGAAGTTCCGGGTTGGATATTCGAGTTGAAACGCGAGAGCTGTTTTGCGGAAACCTTTTCGACTTTATTTTCCCTGCTGTTTACTCAAACGTAGGAACGAGCGTGTTATAAACCAGGGAATCCCAAATGTGGGTCACGGCAGAGACAAAGCCGCATCACGTTCTGCAATCCAGGCTTTTGTAGATTCTTACACTAGAGTTCTACATCAGTACATCCTCGAAGCGCCGTTTCTATAAGGTAGATTACTCCATCGATAGTACTGAATAACGTAGAACACTCAGTCAGCGTGGTAGGTCACTCAAACGGTCAAGTAGAATACTTGCTCGGTACTACAGAGCGTTCAGTCGATAATACTCGATAAGGTAGAACACTCTATCGATAAGGCAACTCGCTATACTGGTAAAGTAAAACGGAGATTCTAGAATTGAAGAAGTTAGACAGGACATTTAAGAGAACATCCATCCTCGAAGAACATCCAAGTTTTTGCTGATATTTGAGTTTTTCTTTCGCAATCACATCCCCATTCTCGTCAGGATGTATCGACCAAATGACTCATCTTGACGAAACTTTTAGCGTTACACAGAAACGATAACGTAGAATATTGTACGTAGCAAAGGGAAACTATTGTACACGGTATGACGAAAATAGACAGAGGCTGGAAGGGAAAAGAGAACCAGTCAGCGAAGCGAGGAAGGGATCCGGAAATTCGGCACCACTTCAGGGAGTCCCCCGTGTGCTAATTGCGTAACAACGTGGCGCAGAGGACCAAATGCGTGCTCGTGACCGACGCCAACGCTTACAATCTGAATCGGCTTGTAGAATGTGACAGTGTTCGCAGTTCTTGCAACTGGAGATAACAGCACAAGATTAAAGCCGTTGAAACGGGGAAAACATAATACTTAAAAGGGAATGAAAACAAAGAATGGGCGTGCAATGGTGTAAGTATGGATTCTATACTTAATATTTCAGCGGAAATCAGGATCCTCGTAAGCAATGGTGCTAGAATCATTAATCTTTCTTATTTAGCATCATTTATTAGTCTGTAATTTTGCATTAGAAAGAATAGCGTTCTACCATTTCTTGTTTTCGATCCGAAAAGCCAAACTTGTTCTTCGTCGAACAATTCCAGTGACGTACACGAAGCAGTAATGAAAGAAGACGGAAATTAATGGTGTCCCTCCATCTACCAAAGTGCACTATCTTCAGGAACACCGCTAAATCCTAATAACCAACTTCAATCGCAAAATTTTATATAGATACTGTTAATTAAAAAATTACCTGAATCTTCCTCCCAACGTAAGCAAAATATCGCGCGGTAAATATTTCTGGCAAAGTGCATTGAATTTATCGCTTCGAAAATGTCGTTTCCATTGGAATATTTAAGCTTATAACTTAATATTAATTTAAAGTGTTGAAATTTTAGAGCGGACTGTTGATCGGCGACCGCCAACCGTAATTGAAAATTGGATCAGGTGACACGAAACCGAATCGCGAGAAAATATCGCGGGTAAGCGAAATTGGCGAACAAATATTTGCGAAAAAATTAAAGAATATTCGCGGATTAAATGATAATACTTTCGAACAATGGTGGATGGCGAAGCGATCTTTATCATTCGGGTATCGTACACGGATAAAAATTGAAATATTCGCGAACGAACGTGTCAGCTGGTCGAGGTTAATTCGAATTGACTCGATGGCTGTTGACCCTGCTGTTGGAAATACACGATCGATCATTAAGTAGACACTTGTTGATTGGCGTGCCACGAAATCCGATGGCATGTAGACTCCCTTCTGTTCTAGTCGCATTAAGCTAAATCAATGAATAGGTTAAGTACTCTTCGGAAAACTAAACATTGCAAATTTAGATTGAACTTAAATATTGACACTATTCCGTCCGGTGACACCACAGTCCTATGAAGAAATCTCGATTTAATGCGCGAACGGCATAGTGTATAATAAAAGGGTTCGACATTTGTATTAAATGCGAATAGCACGAAATTCCGAGTAAATGAATAGAAAACGAGGATCTTCTAACCCAGCTCGCTAATTCAGGTCATCTTCATAAAGACATTCAAATTTAAATCCATGGTCGGCGAAACTAATCGACCCACTTTTATTCAATGTACATTTGAAAGAGGCGATTTTGCATAAACATTGCACCCAGAACAAACGCGAGGACAGTTCAGGAAAGATTGTTAAAGGGAATCGATCAAGCTCGAAGAATGCCACGCATCAGGAGATAAAGCCTTTCGCGAACGATGGATGAATAACGCCACTGATGGCTCTACTTGTGGAACTTTAGGCATTCCAATCGGGAAATTCCCGATGCACTTTGGGGATGCACGAGAGGAATGCACAGATATATCGATCGTGGTGGCCCGTTATCGAAGCCAATATGCGTGAATATGCGCGTGATTCGCATTTAGCCGTTGACGGAAAGAAACGGCAGTTTTGCGATCCGCCGGAGTGACCCTCGATCGCCATAGAGCAGGCTTCTTTAAACGACACACATGTTTAGTGCAGGGGCAGTTTACCCTTTGGTCTATTGAATGGTCTTGATGAACTGCCGTATTTTACCCTACGGTCCATTGAATGGGTTTGATGAGCTTCCAGAGAAGCTTCACGCGGTTCACTTATTTTGCAGATATGGAACAGTGTTTTTGACATTAGGGTTTATCAAAAATGAGTGGGATGTTCAAAGGAAAACATGTTGGATAAGGTCGTCTTCAAGGACGGTAAAATAAATTCCTAGTTTGCTATGTAATCTAGTGTTTAAGATATTTTCCCATAAACCACCAAATATATTTTTATATTAAATCAACGCACGAGAATATAATTATAAAACGTGTGTAAATATAATCTTCATGAATCGATACAATGATACTACTACGCCATTTTGTAGAAGTGCATACATTCTCCCTAAATTGTCGCACAAACCTCCCATACTCACGTATGGAAACTCCGCGAATGCATAACAGCCGCAGCCTACTTACGAGATATCAAGGCACGTGTAATTACATACGGTACAGATGTGTAATTACATATGGCATAGATATTCCCTTTTGCTTGCAACCGAGACATCCACCGCGTCTCTGCAATTTCTCTTTGTCCTCTAGCGCCGTTCCTTCCGTTGCACCCCCAAGGAATCTTGTTCACCGGGTTGCGTCTTGCTAACAGCGTTCTGGTGCAAACATCGAAATCCAAGACGCTTCGCAAACACGAACCGTGAATCCGCGTCAGACGAATATCTCGGACGGGTAAACACGGTAGGAAGAACATCCCGTTCAATTCGCTGGTCGCTAGGGTTCGTTAGCGCGAAGGTGTCGCGTTTGACGCCAGGAGGACAGTCTAGCGTTGTCCTGACAAATTAGCACGAACCTCTGGGCGAACAGTCTAACGAGCATCTTCCGGAGATTCTGAGGACTTTTATCAACAATACCTTCGTTTCTTTATTGGGAAAAGTACAGACGACAGGTATAATTATGGTACGTGTCAATTTTCCTTCGACAGAGTTGTGTGACAAGGTGGATGTCGTAGCATCTACAACATGGAGGGATTTCGAAGCCTATTATAGATTAAAGCCATGTAACTATAAACAGTCTGCGAGGCCTATTTTGCAATTTTTTAAACTAAAGTCCTAACTCAGTACATCTTCTAGATATTCTGATAAAGCAGAGTACTCTATTAATAATACTCGATAATGTAGACGTCCCAGTCAATACTACAGGTCACCGCACTGGTAAAGCAGAACATATCATCGATACTACAGACCACCCTGTCGATAACGTCGAACGCTCGGTCGACGAAGCAGTTCGCTACAGGTAAAGTAGAGCACTCCGTTGATAAATCATCCGACCAGCCGCGCCATGACCGTATATTAATTAGCGCGATTAACCGACGAATTAAATAGCGCCGCGTTCAGCATCGCGTTGGCGCGTAATCGCGAGCGCACGCTGCCGCCATATTTAAAGCGGCGATTTATCGCGCGGATTTATCATTAGGCGGCCGTGAACCGGATGCGGAAATCGTGCTCGGTGAAGCTGGCTCCCGCAGCAAGGGAAAAAGAGCACGAAAATCGCAGTTATAAATGACCCCGCCTCGCGAAGTCAGCCTGGGAGATATTTTTTCCGTGGACGGAATTTTTAGTGTTTTTTCCCCTTAGTTTTCCGGTTTCCGTTTTATTTCCTTGGAGAATGAAACGCACCGCGAAAGTCCATGCTGTTCCGTGGAGTTTACGTTTCTTGACGCGGCGTTAAGTGAAATATGGATCATTTAGTATGATTTTAATTTCAACGCGTCGGTTCGTATATGTGCTGTTCATTTTAAATGCGGTGGATGCCATTTATATTTGACACAGGATGCAAACATTTTTTTGTCACTGCAAATCAAAATTTTCCAAACATGTTGGGTAATGTGCTTATTGTGCGCTTTTGAGTTCTGCGCTGTTTGCTTAGCGGAAAAAGAACTGAGAAAATGGAATTTTTAGTTTCGAAACTATCAACCGCATCGCGTTACCGTAACAGTTTTTTCTTTTTACGGCAACATATGATATTCAGCATAGCTATTTAACTTTGCACGAGGGGTGCCAAACAAAAAATTGCAAACTTCTTTACCGAGAATGAATAAATCCACGTTTCCCAGCGATGTTGAAATTACGGTACTCCACGAAACGCTGTTGCGAAATTTAGGTCGCCGCGTTATCCCAGCCCGGTCGAATTACCGGCAACAATATTCATTATTTTTTAATAAACATCGGTGAAACTCGCGCGATTCGAATTGCTCCCTGAATCAGTGACGTTTTTCTAGCGGAGAGGAGAGATGAGTATAACATTTCGTAATTAACGCGCGAACACCATTGTTGCCCGGTGTAATACGGTAAAATCGATACGATTCTTTTTTTCTCCTCTGAACGGATGTTGCGTAGTATAATTAAATTCCGGTCGAACGAACGTATGTTTGAGTTCGAGGAAAATAAATTGAAGCTCGTTTCGGGAACTGTCGATGGCGTTTGCTGGGTCAGCGATAGTGGAGTAAAGAGGCACTGCTGGATGATTGAGAAGATATTCCGAGTTCGACAAAAAAGTTGATTTATTATTGCATTCAAACTTTCGACCTACTATATAGGTTCTTTCGAAAAGAAAAATGTGGTTCTCAAATGATACATTATAAATAAACAGTTTTTCTAAAAATAAGGAATTAAGAGAAATAAGGGAAAGAGTTTTTGCTACCTAATTAAAAAAATAGCAACAATAAGAACCGAAGCAATACAAAATAGGTAATGAAATTTATATCGAATTAACTCTCTTTTGTTAAGAAACTCCTCGAAGTACAACCCAAACTTGTCAAAGAACATATTTCCAGTCTCCTGGTATCACTTTTCATAACAAACCAAGTATTCACAAAAATGTAATGGGAGGATAGTATGCCAACTCG
The DNA here is from genome assembly GCF_026225885.1 of Hylaeus anthracinus. Lineage (NCBI taxonomy): Eukaryota > Metazoa > Arthropoda > Insecta > Hymenoptera > Colletidae > Hylaeus > Hylaeus anthracinus. The sequence continues at coordinate 6,031,140 of NW_026535289.1, read as the reverse complement.
ATGCCTCGAGGGGTTAAAGGAAGAACGCAACGATCGAGTTGGGCATCTTTCGAAGGGCGAAAATGGGGGCGAGACGGGGTACGAAGAGATGGAGATCAGGTCGAAAGGTGGCCTCCTCCGCAGACGTGTCCGGAAATGCCTCCGGGAACGTGTTTCCTAGCCCTATCGGTCGCTCGGGAGCGATTCCGAGCCCGTCATTTCCGGTGGGTAAACTAGGATAACGATGTGTAATCACGGTTGTCGAGCGGCAAGCTCGATTATAAACCGACCGATGCTCGTGGGACGTATAAATAACGCGAATAACACCCTGCGACACGCCCTCCACGGCCTTTCCTACCCGGTACCCCTTGGCCACCATGCACCTTCCCCCCTTCTGGCCCCTGCTACGTGGCGGTGATACTCGGTGCGATAACGCGAGCACTCTGTACCGTGCACTCGAGAAAGGATAACCCAGAGCTTCTCAAACCAGGATTAGTAGACCTCCTACTTTCAAATTTTCATTTATTCTCGAGAAAGTCTGGTGGTTCAGACGACAACAAAAGGTTTTCAGAAGGTTCTGAAGACTTCAAAATGGCGCTAGTTCGATTTAGAAAATTTGTATTTACCTTATCGACGAAATGTTCTACATTACCAAGCCTTACCGGCCCTACGCACTACCCTACCGACACGTTTCCCTACCTTATCAATTGGGACCCCTCGATTCGCCTCGTAGCCCTTTTCCTACACAATTTGACTACACAGTGAGAACACCCAAGGGACCTCTTGCCTCAGACTCATCTAACCAAAACATACACTTCCCCCAAATAATACAAATCCTATGAAACAAGAATGCTGTCCTCAACCATCGCTGTAGGCGAAGTTTGAGAGGCACTGAGATAAGCAAGTAGGAGGTCGACAAGGAGGATCCAGCAACGACGGTGGCCCGGTATTTGCGGCCGGAGGAGCAACGACTGCGTCAACGCGCGATAGGATGAAAGCCCCGTGAAATTTATCCGTCGTGCACCGAGTCCCGTGCTAACGCGAGGCACTGACGGGGACAACGGGACCATCGAATTTCGTTTAAAGTTAACGCGTGGCTCGCGTTTACTCGATCCGAGTGGACACGTGTTCGAGCATTAAGCGCGCCACTCGCAGCGTTTCCCGGGGAAATTAATCGGGCAGAGGCGTCGGTTGAATTCCATCGACGGAGGTACAGTTATACCCGACGTTTCTGGGGAAAAGTCATTTTTTTTGCCCGCCCGTGCGGTGGAATACGTTTGTTCGTTGCCGATGCGTTTATCGGTTTCATTGTTGGCATTTCGCACGATGTCGTTGAAGCCTCGATTATCGTTGAGCTGATTTTATGAAAACGTCCCTTGAAAAGCCAGTCTAGGTTTTAATTTGTTAGTCAACGATCGAAAAGAACATACTACCAATGACAGAGGTATAACTATAACATTTTAGATTTTTGCAAACTGGCGATTAGGCCGACGTCGCGTCGTTCGGTGTAATGATTCCTTATCGTGTACCGACGTTCATGTTGCTTCCCTCGAACAAGAAGCAAACGCGAGCCGATTTGCTGGGATGACGGTCGAGCGTTACGCTCGTATATACACGGCTTTATGGATCACTGAACGCGTTATAGGTTAAACGTTAAACAATTTATGGGTCTGGAATTATTAAGCAGGAACACGAACGAGCGATAGAAGTCTTAGTGACCGAGGCACGAATCCGTAAAAATCCAACGTACCTTTGGAAGCTTTCGGCGAAAAATAATAGAAAAATACTCGAGTAAATTGCACGAATAAAAAACAAAATTAAGTCGTGGATTATGGGATAAATGGGGTAAAATTAGAGACGCGATGCAGCCGCGCTAATACCTTCATTTTTCCCTACGAATAAGTCGACTTTCTAAAGGCAAGAGTTTTTCCTACGAGATTAGTCGTGAGAAATAGTATACCTAGGCGAACACGGTGCTAGGAAAGCTGTGGAGCTACTGACCCTAGGTGGATTTCAGATTTACCGTCACAAGTCTTCTGAATTTTGACGAAATGACGTGAAAAAAGACGTTATCATGGAAATTGCATATCCCAGAACCAATCGTGGATATGATTTTCGACGGTCACTGTTATGCGCCACGGTTAATCGATCCCAATATTAATTGCGATTTTGCATCTGCCTGGATAAACAACGTAAACCCGTAGTGCAACGCACGGAATTACGCTCGATAACGTAAAAATCAACCGACCATTAGACCGTATAACGTTTAACGAGATTTCATTTGGTGCGCATACAGCGATCAAAGCGCCGCGTCGTTTAGAAGCTGAGTTACGGTTGTTAGCGGAACGACACGAATACGACGGAAATTACGGCTTAGGAATTTATTTATCGCGCTAATACTCGCCCGATCCGTGAAAATGTGTCACTGCAATGCGCACTCGGTCGCTGGAAATTTGTTGCATTTTGCATTGGCAAATATCAAGAGTATCGCTCTGCCCTCGTGTCCCAAAATCGATGTCGAGTCGATAAAAAATGACGCTCCACACTTTTAAAAGGGCGCCAACTAAATTTACACGGGTTTTCACCTGTCTTACCGACAAAGTGCTCTGTATTACCCAGCATCATCGACAGCGTGCTCTGCCCTGCCAACAGAATTTCTCTACATTGCCGAGCCTTACCGACATTGCACACTGTCCTACCAATAGAGTACTCTACTTTATCAACGCGGTTACAATTACGCCTTCGTTATTGTAATTCTATAACTGTTCCTGCAGTTTTGGATACGAGACACTTTGAAGCAATAGCAATCAGAACCATGCAATGAAAATTTCAACCAAGGATCGAATTAAAAATATTTCTTCCAACTCGAGCACTGTATTAACCCCTTCAGCACCGCAAAGCGCACCTTTTCTCTGGAGAATTGACTGCGAGTGAATCGTAAATGGCAATTCGTGGGGTTTGTTCGCAATTCGCGAATCGCAAGCCAGAGAAAGCCGTCGTCGGGAGTTATTAGCGTGTTTTTCGCGTTACGTCCGCGCATAATAATACGCGGGGAACGTCTCGGATTCGACGTCGCCGAACGGCGCCGCGGGAATGAAAAAGCTGAAACGGATGGAAGACGAGGCTCCTCCAAAAGCGACGAACGTCAACGTAGACGGAAGAAAAGGGGCGTTTGCGCGGAAACGGAAGTAATTGCGGAAATTGCTCGACTACTTTTCCTTTTGTGTATCCCAGTACATAGCCCCACGTGGAAATATATAAATACGTATATATGTAAACGGCTTCTTTGGCGAAGTAATGCACTACGAAGGCGGGCAGGGATTTTCGGAGGTATTTCCCAGTAATGACGATGCGAAATAAGCGGGGAGACCGCCGGGGGTAAAGGAGCATGATAGAAAGAAGCCTTCGAGCACGAGACCGGAAACGATCCTAGGAAATATCCTCGCCCGCGACGAGACACGCGAGGAAACCGAGAGAAAAGCAACTGGAGGGGGTCGCAGAAGAAAGATAAAATATTGAGAACGACCCAGAAGGGGGCAGAGGGGGACCATAGTCGGAGAAAAATATGCACGGACAATTCTTCCCCGTTCACGGTCGAGAAATTTCTGATTAACGGACACGGACGCTCGTTTCGTCGGCGAAGTATAAAAATATTTCGTGATATCGCGCGCGAACGTGTTCACGGCCACGATAAAGCCTGCGGAGGGCCTTCGAGGAGGACAAAGAAGCTTAATTAACGGGGTCGCGATCCTTCCAATTTATCTTCCTACTCATTACAGGGATTTTGTAAAGTACAATAGAATTTCGTCGGGGACGAAATCCTCTCGCTGAGGATCCCCTTTCTTACAAATACTTGCGAACGATGCCTGGGGAATAGAGAATTAAAGAAACGTAACGTGAAAAATATCGTTATACATTTGGCGTGTAAAGATACGTATATTCGCGAAAAGTGGACTCATATCGAATTCTTTTCAGTTTTAACATCGGTGGTGAACATTTTATACTTTTATGGTGTGTGAAAAGGACGCGAATTCCAAAATAAATTCGAGCTAAACATGGCGCACAGTTTAAACGTGACTGTGAACATTTTATTTTTTCTTTTTTTTCTGTTGTTGGATAGAAAGGACGCAATTTCCAAAGTATATTCGAGATGTAGATAGACGAGTTGACGCACGAACAATTACGCCAATCCGTCCACAATGACAGTCCTTTCTTCTTCCGTGTTTTCAAGATCGAAGGGTAGCCACTCAAAGGCGGGCATCGATTAATTTTCCGACGGATAATTGATGAAGGTTTACGTGTCCGAGCCACATAATTCCTCCTTCCGCGATCATTTTTCTCCCGCGGGTTGCCTTTCATTTCTTAACTTCGCTCCCGTCACGGCTAATATTGTTCGAGCGTCGATATCGCGGGCGAAACCGTGTCCTTTTGATACGGTAATACCTCTCTTAAAGATAAGTAGCAGTGTCGATTGCCCCAAGGAGGAATACCTTGCGTACGTCTAAAAAATCGCATCGAAAGTCTTTTGCGTATATGTCGAATATGAAATAACGTATTTCGGTAACTGTACTTCAAAACGTTTCTCACTTCATCGGGGAGAAAAATCTTGATTCAAGATTTATATACCTCGATTACGTGAATCGTAAAAACTGCGTGCAGAATTGCGTGCAAAACAAAGCAAAAAACAAACGAATGTTCTTCCGACGTTATAAACTTCCACTCACCGCTTTTCATCGAGCCGCGGGAATGCGCCTCGTGTAAGTTGGCAACGTGTCTCTTACCTGGAACAGAAAGAAGAAAAGGGGGCGTCATTTAAACGGAAGTCTCGGCTTACTCACTGGAGTATCAGCTTCGCCGGCTTCGAGGGCGGATCGCCCCCGAAAAGTTACCCTGGCCGGAGTTTTAATCGTTTCGCTAAATTATTCTTTTTTTTCCCCCTCGCCGCGACGGAATTGCCCTCCAGTACGAAACTTCCGTCTTAATCGTCTCGAAAACTCGCTGCAACGGCTGCGAAAGGGTTTAAACCGCTCCAAATAGCATCGCTGCAATTTCTTTTTTCCCGTTTCTGGCGATAACCGTTAGAACGTCTTTAAGGGTGGGCGATCCCAGCCCTCGAGTTTACTGCCGCGTGGGTGGAGTACGATTTGAAAAATGAATTCTGTTGCCGAGGGGAAATTAGCGTAATTGATGCTCGAATCTGTCCTATACGTTTCTGTGACAATGGTCTTCTAAATGGTCCACGAATTACCTTAATACAATTTAATATAAATGATAAAAATAATCTCCACGTAATCCTGTATACATTGAAACATTCGTTAAATTTCTAAACCAAACTTAATTCAAAAAGAGTTTCGCTTATTTCTGTTATTAATGATGGATTTTTATTTGATAACGACAATTTTAGAAGATAGACGAAGAAACAAAATAATTGAAATATCAAGATTCGACCTTATCAGTTCCTCTTCTAAATTACACGTGTATTTGCTAGACGTGCCTCTCGCGAATCGATTGGACAGTGCCGGATTAATGAGTGGAAATGGTTTTTCCTCTCGGCGTGCGCGCGCACGGAACACGACAATACGCCGCGCGCTGCTACGACGCACAATACGCACATTGTTTAAGTGATGTACGACCGGACGATTCATGACATGTCAATCGACAGACGCCCGACAACAATCACCGTCGTATGGAACAATGCACGGCGTCTGGAGATATTGGATCGAACCCAACAGCCAGTCGGGAAAATTAAAAAGCTATTGTAACGCCGTTAACGAGACAACGCCGATTGTTTCGATTCCCCCGTGCATGCCAACAAATTGAAATCTGTTTCCGGGTGTCACGATGAGGGATGTTCGAAAACCAGCCTACGTTCAGCCGTACACTCTCGCCATTAGTTACGGTTATTCGTTGCTCCAGTTGGGTGCGTCGAGAATCAACGAGAAGAAAAGTATATGTATACAGTCAGTCCCGTAAGTATTCGTACTCTCTGTATCTATCCAAGAAATTTCTCAAAATTAAATGTCAAGTTTGATGTTTCTAAATAAATTTTTATTATAAATATATACATGTGTAAACCCTATTCGTGTACCATAATCGAACACTTATTTGAAAACATCAAATCTGTCACCTAATTTAGGCAAACAACTTTAATAGACATAGAGGGTACGAATACTTATGGGACTGGCTGTATCGTGATAGAATAATCAAAAAATAAGAACACTGATGATAGAAAAGCGCACAATTTATAGTTGCATAATCGAGAGTTACAAGTTAATGGTTTCAGTAGTAGTAATGTGTGTAATAATTAAAATAATATAGTTCTTTTTTGATGCCAGCTTCAGCGGAACTACACAATTACCCAGACTTTAATTTCGTTTTTTAATTCCTCCAAGAACGATGACCTAACGTTTACATACATTTTACCTCCTCTATTTCACACTTTGCGTGGTTCGCTTTTTGGCGTTATTTTTAGTGCTCTGAATGGGAATTGCAAAAGTTACGATGCTCGATAAACGAGCGAGAAAAATTGAGGAGACACGTTGCAGCCACGTGAAAACGACTGAGTTTCATTTTGTCACCGCAAGAACCTATGGCATAAAAGTCTCCTCCTTTGTCCGCGATCTCGTAAATTCCTTCGGCGAATTTTTATGTGCGCGAGGTCGTAACAGAAATCGTGAGAAGACACACGAATGTCCTGTTGTGTAACGACGGTGAAGCCATTTTCCCTGACGTGGAAAAACAGACTCTTCTCCTGGGTCAATGTCATTTAAAATGAAACTTTCCTTTTGAATTTTCGTAGACATAACAAAGAGTGGACTTTGAAAATTCTCCATTTTAAAAGTGAAGTCTGTTTACTTAGCAACAGAATACTTTATTCCAACTTTCTTGCTCATAATTATTTCATTTTCAAATGATGTCTGCTTTTAAAACAAGGTTTTACACGTATTTGACGTAGAGGATACATTTCTATCCGGCACTGAACATTTTTGGAAGTAGTGGAATGACCAGTTGAACTTTCATCCTTACAAAGGGTCTAGCAGGATAAGGATAGGTAATCGGCCCTCACTCCAATTTTCATTGCTATTATGTGCCGTGCAATGCTTTTGACCTAAAACATCATCCCACAAACTTTCAGACCGTTAACCTCCCGTTTAAGGGTAATATGACGGTAAACACCCTTAACTTTATTATTACTTAACAGATATTTAAATTTTGCAAAAACGAAACTATTCGTACTTATAAACTGCATCTCATATATTTTTTTCAGGATATATGTTTAATTATTAAAATTAATAATTTATTTTTTGCGGGTGGTAATTGCAAACAATCCTGTGAGTGACACCTACCAAAAAGATCAGAAATGATGATCGGTTACTTAACTGACACATGTAAAAGTTTCAGAACGGTCGGAGTCCTGGAGCAAGGTTAAATAATTAAAAAGAAACAAAACTCCCATGCGCTATGCTCCGTGCAATGGGCTGAAGGAGAATGAGATAATGGTCAGACACAATACGCGTATCGATACAGCTATGCATAGTATGCATTGCATACGACAGAGAAGCAACCAGTTTCAATAATTTTGTGATTGATATCACAACATATTCCTTAAAAGTATTCCGTTTATTATTTCTTAAACGATATTTAGACATTGTTTACAAACACGCGTTAATAATTAAAAAGAAACAAAACTGGCAATACGAAACGAACTTAATGTCACGTGAAGGTCAACATATTGAACCTCAATGGAATGATTTTATTAGAAGCTATTAGACTGGTATAGTGAGAATATGCAGTCCCTGTCGTATGCATAGCTGTAACTGTACGCGTAGCGTGTTTGACCATTATCTTATTCTCCTTCAGCCCATTGCACGGAGCGTAACGCGTGAGATATTTGTTTCTTTTTAATTATTTAACCTTGTTCCAGGACTCCGACAGTTCTGAAACTTGTACATGTGTCAACTAAGTAACCGATCATCACTCCTAATTTTTTTGGTAGATATAACTCACAGAGTTGTTTGCAATTACCACCAGCAAACAATTAATTATTTATTTTCTACCCTTAATAATTAAACAAATACCATGAAAAAAATATATAAGATGCAGTTTATAAGTACGAATATTTTCCTTTTTGCAGAATTTAAATATCTGAAATAGTAACCGGGAAAAAGAAATAATAAAGTTAACGGGGACGGTCTGAAACTTTGTGGGGTTATGTTTTAGGTCAAAATCATTGCACGGCATATAATAGCAATGAAAATTGGGGTGGGGGCCGATTGCCTATCCTTATCCTGCTAGACCCTTTCGCGTTGCCACGTTGCCAAGAAGAAATCATGGAAATCACGACGTAAAGTTGTCCTCCCTTTCGTTTGTTTTTGTCCCTTTTTTTTCTATCCCTCGCTAATGAAACCATTAAACACGTTGTCTTAGCGAGTCCCGTTTCTCAGACGATCTCATTTTCATCTCGAGCCTCGGAGACTTGTCCAACGGACTTGTTCCACCCTTTTCGTTCCACTTTTTGGCGCGAAACTAAAAGCCTTCACCGCTGAAACCGTATTTCGCTGAACCGAATCGCGGCGGGCGTCGATTTAAGTCGCGTCCCGGGAAAATTGTATTATCCGACTCAGCCGTGTGAAAATTGTAATGTAAATTCTGGCAAGCGAAGAAAAACAACGAGGAATACGCTCGGGAACGGAAGACTATTATCTTTGAGCTTAAATCCCGTTAAACACTGTTTGTTGTCTCGTAAAGGGAAATCGCGAATACCTGAAAGGCATCTTTGGGAGAACATACTTTCGCCTAGTTAGGTTTGAAATTTTCAAAACGCCCCAACTGCTCGATTCTCGTTGAAAAAATAGTGTCACGATGTGGAGCAATTTGTTAATTCCTATTTTTGTACAAAAATAAGGTATGGAATAGAAGCAACTGTAACTTTTCAATATCTACCACTTGAAGTCTCGAATCAGGGAATTGAGTTAAAATAAATCTGAACGAATTAATCAGAGGAGAACTTCTACTAACTACTTCACGAATTAAAATAGAAAAAATAGACAGTAAAGCACTGACTAGAGTACATCTGTGAGTTTTCAATTGTACTCATGTTATGACTACACCTGTAACTGTCCACGTAAACCGAGTTAACATTTCTATATAAATTTAACTACAGCCGACAATTGTCCTCCAATTGTCCATCTACCACTCAACCAAATGATTTCACTGTACACGGCAGGGCACGAATGTAACCACACTTTGGTCGTTGACATACTCAAAGCGCAGTCACTTTGAAACGACTCTCCAGCAAAAAGGTAGACACAGTCCCACGGTAAATGTAGACGCATCCACGACCAAAGCCCCCGTATGTCCAAGATTCGTATATGACCGCCTATTCCCTGTCGCCATCCCAAATTCAAGCCGGATGGCCAGGAGGTAGCAGCCATTTGGAAAACTCAACAAAGCTTGCCATGGGAGCTTTTTGTCGCAGCGTTCTCCGCTATTGTTAACGGATTGCAGAAGTCAATCTACGCTCTGCATTGCTAACCACAGGACGCAATTCGAATACTAAATTATTGACTCGCGTGAAGTAAAAAAATCATTAAAGTATCAACTTTATGGGAAGGAAGTGCTCTTTGAGCAATTGTAAGAGAACGGAACTATTGTGCACGAACAGAATTAAATTCCATGTGAATTTCAGGAGATTAATATTGAGATGGCCGGCTATATTGTGTTGATCATTATACGGATTTGTCGACAGTTGTGGTTATTATTGTCTCATAGTAATAGCTGGTTAACCTATATTTCATTTATTAAGAGATTCCCAGAGGCGATGTAGGTTAATCACGCTACAAAAATATCTATCCCTGAATTGAGCAGATAATTTCCTAAATGGACAGCGTGTATTATTTAAATAGAACACAGTGCCATCGATTCTTTGCTTCAATTAAAGCAAAAATATATGACAAAATATTAACAGAATAGTAAGAATCTATTAAATAACATACCTTGCTAACTGAACTCACTCTTTTAGAAACAAAATAGCCTCGATCAAAACACCTGCGCTAAGGCTCAAAATAAAAAATCCATTTCTCCCTCCCGATTAATTCAATGATGTTGTACTTTACATCACTTTTCATTTAAAAATTCGCGAGGATTTGGTCGATCAATCCGCTAGACGACAGACAGCTGGGAGTCTCGTGTGAATGCGGCATAAGCTCTTTCTCGTGTCGCGGCACGCAAAGTGAAAAAGGAACGCGAGAGGGAAATGGCACGGCGAGGATCGCCGCTCGAGAGGAAAATATTTCCCGTGTCGATTTCAGACCGCGCGGATGAAGTCAGCGCGATATCGCGCGACTCTGAGCGTTCACCCGAAGCGTTCTTAGATCTCGCCTAAGTGCAACCGATACGCGCGCGGGATGCTTAAATGACTTTTCCGTGTGTCTAGCAGCCGCGATGCACGATTCCATTCGGGATGAATGAGCTCTGTTGACTCGAAACGAAGGATTCGTTGTCTTTGACGATGGTATTCATGATTTTATAGGGAAGTCTCTGAGGCGGCACCTTGTTTATTGCACTGTGTTGACACAAATGGAAGAGATTGTTAAGGATCAAACGGGGGAAGTTGAAGAGTGGAAGTGATTGTTAGCGAGCATTGATAGTGAAAATGTTCCATGTCAGCAAAGTCCTTTCTCATTGAATGTGTTGACTCGATTATTGAGTTAGAACCTTGTTTATTGTACTGTAATGTTAAATGGAAGGGGTGATCAAGGAGCAAACGGGGCAAGTTGAAGAGGGGAAGTGATTGTTAGCGAGCATTGATAGTGGAGATGTTTTATGTTAGCTAGGTTCTTTCTCAATGAATCTGTTACCTTGATTATTGAATTAGAACCTTGTTTATTGCACCGTGATGTTAAATGGAAGGGATGGTCAAGAAGCAATTGGAGTAAGTTAAAGAGGGATGATTATCAGCAGCGAGCAATGATAGTGGAGATGTACCACATCAGTGAGATTCTTCCTCATTGAATAAGTTGTCTCGATTATCGAATTAGAACCTCGTTTATCGCACTCTGTTATCAGTTAGGAAAGTAATAACTTAAAGAATCCCCTCCCTGCTCTCCCATTCAATAAACTAAATCAATTAACGTTCAAAAGATCAGATTCTATAAATCTTCACAATACCTAAGCAGTCCCACGTGGTTCCAACGCGATTAAATCAACAAATCAATCATCACGCGTTAACCCAAGCCACTGATATCTCGTCGCGATTAGAATGACACACTCTCAGTGCTAATAATCTTTGCACGCGAGAAACCCGAGGGTTCTAGCCTCGGTCACGTCAACCGACACTTAGGCTCTTGGCAGCGAATCGACGCGACTCGCGTGTCGGCGAATCTCCGCGAATTCATTCATCGTCCCAGCAATGTTAACCGCGTAGTGGCGCGTACCAATTATAACTGGCAAACGGCCGAGTTCATTGCGCCAGCTGGCCGCTGCCCGACCATTGGAACGACCATCCGGTCGATCCTCGATGTCCGTCACGTTTGCATGCCAGCCATTGATACGCGCTCGTATACCACGACGCGATGGCATTTCTTTCGAGATATCGGGAATCCCATCGGGGAAACTCGTAACTCACCCGCTAATTAGATCCAACGCCATCGATCAAGTTCTATTCTACAGTCTCGCGGGGAATAGGGGGACCGTAATGGATTTTATAATTAAAGTTTCCACGGTTTAATGGGAGCTCTTACTCGTACCCATACGTCAACGTACGTTGATTTCGAGTGCTGCGTGTTTATTGTTGATCCGATTTGTCGTGTTTATTCTTTCTCTGTTGGAGGATTATTGATCGTCGAGAAGTTATGAGAAAAGCATATCTTTGAGGAGAACAATTATTGTATTTCGTAAGGATTGTGAATGGCTCCTCAAGATGGTATTTTTATTTTGTAAAATCAATGCAATGCAAATCAATAGTCTGACACTACATTTCACTATTATTATCCAGGAAAGGAGATATCATTTCGAAACCGAATTACTGTATTTCCTACACGTTGAACAGTACTATTTACTTCGCAACGCTTGTCAAAAAATATAAGCTTCTACTCAAGACCAACCAATTTTCCACATTCCGAATACAATTCTCTTTACTCCCCAGCGTGCAAAGGAAGCAAAACGAGTCGAATTTCTAAATCTGAAAAAATTACCCTTTACAACAATCATCGACGAAAATGCAGCAACAAAAGGTCTCGAAAACGTTGGATTTGACATGGAATGTTCATCCACGGGCGCGTGTACGCACTCGATCGCATACGCGTCGAGTGGCGCGGAAATCAAACAGAAGACCCTCGTGTTCGAAATTAAACAAGTGTATTCGACATGTCCGGGTGGGTGGTCCTGAGCGTGCAATCGATAAACTTGGCGCCATTTTGACGAAGCGTTAAGCCAACACTCGGCTACAAGCGCAGCCACGACACAGATAGCGGATCTACGGATATCTGACCGGCTGCTAATCAACGCTTTATTGGCTATAGCCAATTAACGGCTGCAATTGGCACGCGAACAAAGCGAGCACGTTCCAATAGGTCGACAGAGGCTTTCTGCTACGCGTGGTCCCCGCGAACCTGCCTGCCGCGATTGTCTGCTTCGAATATTACCGAATGCCCAGGCTAAACAATTCGATTATCTGCGAGGTCGTGTCTCCAGATCGATGGGTTGTTCCTTGGCATCGGTACCAACCGCGTGTGAAACCTGTCATTAGTCCTTTTATGGTGGTAGGTGACGGTCTATAGCCTCCCCTACGAAATCCAGTGGGAAATCGAGGCGGAGCATTCGAAGAGATTCCTCATTTCGGAGTTAACCCTTTGCACTCTGCGTCATCTCATTGAAAAATGCGCGAACAGAAATTGCATTACATAAAATAGTCTAACTTTAAAAACATGTAGTTTTTGGTATTATTGCACTAGATTTCAAATTCTTGTTGACACTAACAAAATTTGTTAGACTTACGATGTCCCCTCATAGGTTAATTCTGTTCTCGATGAACCAAGAGTATTGTCACATAGAAATTCTTGATTTTTAATTAAAAGAATTATACAAGAAGTGAAGTAAAAATTGTATAAGCGAGCGGAGTGTTCGCGATATATTTTTCTTGCGCCCCCAAATGGAGAGGGGGCGAAAGAAGGAGACACTCTGGCTACGCAAAGTGGGCGTATGAAATTCCGTAGTGGCGGCGTCCAAAAACGGGTATCGGACGTCGGGAGGAAGACACGGAGGCCGATATTTTCTTTTTAAACCTGACGGAATTACGGGGATCTGTGAAGGACGGGATCGTGCATAGGAAAGCATTAGATAAAGCCGACCTCCATAAGACCGGGTGAATATTTGAAGAATAAGTAGATTGATCCCGAGCGCGCGGCCTCGTTGAAATATTCACGAACGACACGCTGCTAAGGAACAAGAATTTTCTTTCGTCACGACCCCAAATATTTCAGGCGACAAAAAGGCCTCGATACGTCTCACTGGCCAACCCAGAAGAGTCAGCGAGTTGAACAATGAAATAAGACAGCGACTATATTTTTATTTTAAATTAAATTTGAGAGTTGGTCTGATCATTTGCAACATTTACATTTCATAATAGCAATCCCAGATTGTCATCTGTGTAATGTTCCTCGTTGTTAGGTCATCGTTACAAGGATAGCAAGCCTGAGTACTTCCCTTCAAAAATTTGTAGAAAATAAAGAAACGCAATGAGGTCTACCAAAAGAAACTCTACCAATCCCATGATGAATATCTTGAATTCTAACGCAACACTTTCCACGATAATTGATCTTTTCGATGAATTAAACCAAGCACCCCTTCTCGGTCACAACGAAGGATGTTAAAGGACGTCAACCCGAGAGTTTCGTCGAAAGGGTGAAATCGTGGAAGTGTCTCGATGATTAAGCGTCAGGAACGTCGAGTCATTTATTTCACTTGTTTCCCGTGGATATCCCCCAGCAATCGTCGACCCCTCTCGGGTGGACAACTTGAACGAGGAGGATCACAAGGCGAGAGCCAACCAGCTTCAGAGCCGCGCGATACGGTCACGCTGGTTGAAGGACGAGGTGAAAAGTACGGGAAAAGGGGTCGAGCTCCGAGCGTCCAGAGAAATGGAAGCGGTCAGGCTAACCTCTTCATGAGGCCGAGTTCCGTCCCTCTCGTCGCCCCTCTTGCCGTCCAGCAGCCGTAAACAATGAAAGCTCAAGTGTCCGGCTGGCCTAGAGGGGCTTCTCGAGGAGCAGCCACGGGACTTCCGGTTGCCCGTTGGAAAATAAATTTACAGCTAAGCTCTGCACGGTCCGCGACCACACTCTGTACTCGGAGATGGAGCGTCGTTGCACCGAAACCGCCCTCGAAACACCGGCCAGAATAAGAAGAAAGGTGCAATCGTCGTTTGTCACCCCCGGAGAGAATGGTCGGAGAAAGATTAAGAAAGAAATTCCGGTCGAGTGAATTACCTTTCCGGGTTTCGAGACGTATTATATAACTCCCTCGACGGAAAATGGACGATGAGGTCCCCGTAGTTCAAGTCGCGAAACAATGTGGGACTGTTTTGGTAATTTTTATTCGAGTGAAGTAAGGGTGAAGTCGAGAACCAGGAGGGCGAAACATTAGGTACGGGTTGAATAGTGTAGATTCTCAATGTATTTATGTTATATGCCAAATAAAAGATGGCACATACAGTCACTCCCATAAATATTCGTACCCTCTATGTCTATCGAAGAAATTTGTTTAAATTAAATGGTAGGTTTGATGTTTCCAAGTGTATATTTGTATAAATATGTTGATGTTTATATAAATATATACATGTATAAGCTCATTCATATACATATTTATAATGAAAAATTCATTTGGTAATATCAAAGATATTATTTAATTTAATCGAAGTTCTGCAATGGACATAGAGGGTACGAATACTTATGGGATGACCATAAGTATTAGTAGGAACTGTAGTCTGTGAGATTTAATACAAGTATAAGAAACTTGTTGGAGGTTCAGATTTGTATTCCTAGAGGGAACAGAAAAATTTGTGCATCTTATGTGTTTCTTAGAAAAATTTTATTCACAACCAAAACAGTGGATAAGATTCCCTGCATCCGTGTGTAGGTAGGGTTCAAGTGGCGGGTAATCGACTGAACGCAAAGATCGAGGATCGTTCCCTCGCATCATTGCTGGCAATAATACCAAAACGCGACTCTCAGGGACGACCCCCCGATGCGTAATTATCTGACCGCGTCTAAAAGGGTGGAGAGCGTACATCGAGGAAGAATAAAGTACATTCCGTCAGAAAGCGCAGAAAGCATTCCCCCCTTTGTGATGTCTCTAACGACGACCCTTATCACCCCTCATAAACACGGATTTACCTTCACAGATTTCTAACGCTCCCGTGCCCGTTACATTCTCACCCTTTCCGTATATATTCGCTCTTAGTGGCTGACGAGGGTGAAGAGGACGTCTTCCTCGTGCCCACCTCTACCCCTCACCGTTTCTCTTTGCTCTTTGCTCCTCTTTTCAGCGCGCCCTTCGCTTTGAAATGCCACCATTAGGAGAGAGAAACCGTGAATCAACCCCATCGCCACGAGTACCGAAATCAACCCTACTTACGCGCCCTGCGAAGACGTGGAATGCTTCCGTGCTCACTTGTTTTTTCAGCGATCGAAAGATCCGTCGAGCACCGGCGGGTAACGGCGCTCCACGTCGCGCAAATATCGATAAAAGGAAAATACGGTGACCGGTTTAGCCGCTAATAGACTGTGGATTAATTAAGCACGGTCTGGCGATCCTCCAAGCGTTCAGCTTTGTTTACTCGTTAGAACCGGATGGTTTGCGTGCGCTGTTATGAGATATACGAGATACATCGAGGGGATGCACTTTGGTGACGGATCAGAGACGCAAAAATAAAGGAAGTTTACGTAAATGTGTGTCTTATTTGATTTTATCCTATGGTGAAGTACTGGAAATCTTGCAATTAGCAGGAACTGTTCGGGGCACATTTATTGCAAGCTCGTAATAGTATCTGGAGGGTTCTTAATTATTTAAGCGTTCCTGGATATACATAGTATGACTTCATATATTGTTAACCTTTTGCACTCCTATCAATTTTTATCTCACGAGCTCCTTTGTCGAGTCCTACTCGAAATTCATTCATATCCAAATGAATAGGGAAGGAAACGCAAGGATTGTGCAGTTCGCTCAAATAGAAAAATACCTGGAGAAAGAAGAGAAACCAACTCTTTTGTGAAACGTGCGAAAGAAAACCAGGACTACATCCTGGAAATCATACACTTGAAATTTACAAAAATACAACAGTAGCGTAAATAAAACTGGTATTTAAGTGAATTTGTTTCACTATTTCTTTATTTAAATTGTCTTAGTTTGTACTTAAAGAATATTTCAAGTAAAACACTCGAAATCGTTGTGAGCTGTTGGCAACGAAACTGGAATATAATTCGGAGTACAAAGGGTTAAACTGTCCCTTTGTTAGGTTCATATAAACATTCGAGAAGTTCGTCGATGCCTGTCGACAAAACGCTTACATCTGTTACGGCGTTCACTATCTCCTCACTTGCAGGCTCATCTTTATGCGCGTTCCTGGCGACCCGAATTTAGCAACAGACGCGAGATTCTCCAAACGAACACTGCCGGTTCGGCCCCGAAGAAGTGGCGCCTATATTTACCAACATCCGGCATGCATAATCATGCAACGCTAATCCGTTCGTGACACGGAACGCGCACAGGCCCGTGTATCCGCGGACAGGGTCCGGGGCTCCTCCCGACCCGGCGACTGCCATATTTCACCGCTACTAAATGCCTCCCCGGAGTACATCTTCTCCAGCGGGACCCTCGAAGTCCAGGCCGCAGTCACCTGGACGACTCTATAACGTTCACGTGCGTGTCCCGCCCCGGGCTAAGACCCTGTGCAACGTACGACACACCACGACAACCGCTGTTAACCCTAAATCAGGGAGATCTGCGAGCCCCCCGGGGCGAGATGGTCACACGGAATAATTATTCGGCGAATTTGCATGCTGATTTTGAGGTCACGTTTACTCCGACGATGGCCCAGCTCCTCGACGTCCTGGACGGATAACGGAATCGCCGAGCCCTGATGGACAAACGAACTGTTTCCGAGCGTCCGTATTGTTGACAGCGATATTGCGTATGCATGTAAATCTCGATTGCGGCCGGCTCGTTCACGAGAACTCCTTCGAGCGGAAGATCTTGCGGGATTGTAAACAAAGTGGGTGGCCTGGTTGAGCCATTCTCCTGGAGAGTCTCTGGAGATGAATAATTCGACGCGGATTGTAGATAGAAAGCTCCATTTTTTTTTTTATTTTTTTTTTTTTGTTAAGGGAATTGCTTGTATCTCAGACATTGGAAATCTATCTCGCCAACCGTGTGTTCAATACTGTCACCAGAATATTCTATTTCCTATTTCAGGGGAAAATGCTAATGGGAACCATCGCGACGATTTAAAACAGCCTAAACGCCCCAGATTCATCGGGGTTGACGAGCATCGTGCAGCATCCGGTGGACGATGTAAAGCAATCACACGGAGTGCGTGTCGGATGTACGGCGTAATTTCTGGCCGCAGCGTCATTTTGCTCCGGCAATTAGATCCGGCAATAACAAATGGGAACGATCGCCGTCGATGTCCTGACGGGCTGACAGGGGTCGTCCATGGCACGTGACGACCGCCTGGAAAATCCAATTCGGGTCATCGTGGCTTGCGATGATCTATTCTTGAAAAGAAAGTGAGTCTAGATCGAAATACCAGGTTTAATGCATAAACTAGTAGCGTTATAGGACAACACCACCAGCATCATTCAGTAGCGCCACTAATTCCCAAACTCGCCGTCCCCTGAAACAGTCACAACCTCTACTTCTCTAAGTATTTCACTATGCAAGACAATTTTACATGCCATTTCACACATTAAAGAAAATTCCCAAATCTATTATTAAAGTATTCCTGTTAAAATTCTACCAGCGCAACAAATTTCCAAACTCGCCGTACCCTGAAACAGTCACAACCTCTACTCCTCTAAATATTTCTCTATGCTAACAACACAATGTTATGTGTCGTTTCACACATCAAAGAAAATTCCCAAGTCCACCAACAAATAATTCCTATTAAAATTCCACCTGCAAACGAGGCGTTACCATGATTATCCAGAAATCAAAGGAGACATCGAGTCGAAATTTGTTTCGCCACGCGTGCCCCGTGGTGTGTGCTTCGTGTTCCACTCTAATCGGAATATTTTCCATTCCCAGCCAGGCGAGTTTCGAGGGCCGCGGTTTGGAAATCGGTGAACGATGAACGCGTTTCGAACGATACCGGCGACGAACGAGCCGCACATCCCGCGATCTCTGCGGTGATTTCGTCGCGTTTCACGGGAAAATACGATTACAGAGGAGAATCGATGGCCGCGGTTACAAGTTTGGATTCGGGCTGGCTGGGAAGAGCGCGGCTTATCTGGCCGATTACCGAGCCGCGCGTAAAATATATTCGGATTCCGACCGACAGTTTTCGTTGGACGATCGATAGCGCTTGGCTAAGAGGGAAATCCCTCTTTTATATTCTTGTTGCTCCTCGGGGGCGTCCGCGATACGGCCTGGTAAGAACGAACGCAAAGGGCGGCGCGCTTTGATGCTAGACGCGGAACTCTGTGTTCCGAGATGAATTGATATAGGAGTACCCGCTTGGAATTAACATATACTAGCCGAGGCAGCTAACATGCTCGACCTGAATAGCTTGTAAATCATGCGTTTGCATAAAGAATTGCTACGGACGAAAGTTACTTTCGAACGGGACTTTTCAGATTCTTGGGATGAATCTTCTTTCTAGACGCAGGTGTTTCGGAGATTTGGAGGGATAGATCCATTTTTTTAGATAGACCAATATGTCTTTTAAAACATGCGATGGAGTGATTAATTCTGAGGATAAATAACATAAGATTCTCGAATAACAATTGTATTTCAAAGTAGGATATTAATACAATGGATCAGAATTTTTAGATATTTATGACCCCTGACTATGACTCTTTGAACCCTGTAATATCCTTGTTGACAAAGCGAAAGTGCCTATGGCATTACCGGTTACATAACTTCATTTGCGTCTCACCGAGAACAGCTCCCCTATACGTTGATTATAACTTGTGTGTTATTAAAAAACTTCCGGCACGCTGAATCGCGGGGAAAAGTTCGCCGAGTTTAAGCATTACGCGGTCGTATATCACCCCCGTAAACATAACCCAAGATTAGTATTTACTGGTCTGGCAACGGCCTCATTCTCAGCGCTCGGCGTCACGACTCCATAATCAGTGTATCAATTAGGAGACTCCAAAAGGGTAGCCGTTTTCTTTGTATTTGAAAGTAAGCATTCCTTGGGAAATTATTCCGTGTGAATGATCTACGCTTTCGAAGTTTTTACCACTCACTTGTCATACTTCCACGACACAACAAATATTATTATATGTAATAAATATAATTGAATTAAAAAAAAAATTGAAACGGGAAAAACGCTTGAACCGGAGCAAAGGCACTCGAGGGCACATGTGCTCGAACCTTGGCGAACTTTGCCACAAGCAAGGACACATGTGTCTTCTGTCGTCTTGGTAATTTGGCATACACACATAGAGATTGTGTTACTATCCATCTAAATCAAAGCAATCGCGGTTAGTAGTTCCTGAAAAGTATTCTGTTTCGACAAATGGCGCCGTTCGTGCCGTTTACACAAAAGAAGACCGCACTTTTAGGATAAGCCTTGTAGTCAAACGGCGTGGGCTGGGGATAGCCCGTTGCCAGTGGCCTTGAATGGCCAGCTCTTTTCGTGCCGACTACAATATCGCCATGTTTCTCCCCTGAGGGAAAAGGAAGCCGTGTCCCTGGATGAATTTTTTGGGAAGTAAATGGAGCGTAAGGAAGACAGAAAGCGGCGGTTTCGCAGTGCTCTGGCGCAGTTATGAAGTCCCGATGCCACTCGTTGGATGACTCTTTTTATTTCGCCTCTACCCCGGGAGGCTTGTCGTGACGTAATAGTTCGACTTCATGGCTAGTCCTCTAGGTCCGTGAAAGGAGTTCGCGACACATTAAAGATACTCGTCTGCGCGAGTGCACCGCCCGAGAGGGACGACGATTTATCATTCCTCGCAGATGCAGCAGACCGGACGGAAAAACGTATTCTCCACGTCCACGTCTACTTCCACGGTCGTTCCTGTTCCCGCCGTTTCTTTTGCTCCTATCATTCCGGGGAACTTCGGGGGGATCGATCCATCCGTCGCACGGGACGAATTACCTGCCAACGCGGGACCGAAACAGATATTCGCTGGCGAGAAAGAAGCGTTTCAGGCGTCTAGCGTCGACGTCCTTAAACGTTTTATTCACCAGCTCCCACCTGCTGCTCGATACCCACGTACTCGATCGTGACGCATGGCTACCGTCCCCCTGGACGGAGCAATCGTGATGGCACGCATGGAACGCAACCGTTTCGCTAGAGTTATCTTCCGGATAGAGCACACTATAGAATTTAGGTAGAGGAAGCTTTAAACTCATTTGATCTAACAGAATTCTCATTGTATTGGAAACGATTGTTTTAACAAAGTGTACACAGCAATAGAGGAGACGAAAGCACATGTGTCCGGACCTTGGCGAACGTTGGCACATGTGCTCTTGGATGACTTAACTACGATTTCATGACCTTTCTAAAGCGTGAACGATAGTTTCACGTGAATATTGTACGATTATTTCAAAAGAATGTCTTCTAAAGTTAGAATCCAGCACGAAACAAAGGATCTGAGTTTCCAAAGACCAAAACATTTGGCAACCCTCGAATTCACAGTCGACCCACATCGATTACTCTCAGACGAATACCTTGACGTTGAAATTCAAGGAACAATCGCGATGCATTCACCCCGACAGAATCTCCAACGAGCTTGTCGTCTACAAATTTATACGAATGCGTCGGATATTATCCGCCATTCGTCCACGCGACTTTGCGTCTTCTCGAGGGAAGAGGCTTAATTTATCACTGGCAACCATCTATCATCGAAGACGTTAAACCTCGCCCTTCCCTTTCTTCCACTTTCTTCTTATTCCCGTCTGTTTTCGCCATTTCCACGACCTGTGGAAACCTTCGCTGCTCGCTTCGCCGGTGTTTCTCCAAGAAACGCAATCCAAGAACATGGTGGCACGTGACGAGAAACAATGAGAACAATGAACCGGGTCGACAATGGTGTCCTCAAAATTTCCTGCCTCTTGCCAAAATCCTTCGGGGCTCTCTGCGGCAGCCGATCACTGTCGCGTCTCCTCATCGTCGCAATCTCGCGTCCAACGAGTCTGCACGAGAACAGTCTGACGTGTGCTGATGCATTTCTGGTAATGCGAGCCAACTCGACGTATCAAAACGTCGTAGATAGACGACAGGCCCTATATGCAGCCGCTACATCTTCGAGCAATCCGACACTTCCAGCGATGGGGAGGGATAGTTGCGATACTTTGGCGAGATTAAATTACGATGCCTTAGGGAGTACTGAATTAGAGGACTCGAATCAAAATATTTCGTTCGCCATTAGCATGAGTAGGTTCAGCTTGAGAAACTTGGTCATCTAACGAAACGACGAGTAAATACTTCTATTTAAAACAGAGTTAAAGTCACAGAATTAATTTCTACACCTAATCTTACTTCTAGAAACAAATTCCACGCCGTGAACCCTCGTGTCTTCCACGTAAAAAAGACCTACATCTTCCCAATAAAATAAGTAGATTACTCAAAATACTGCGAATAAAGTACGTTCTTAGAGTCGTTCCAACTCCCAACGACAAGTTACACTGTTCAAGTCTACTTTGGGAAGACACTTTCGCGGAATAACGTTCCACGGCGGCTGAAGTTTTGGAAACGGTAATATTAAACCGTGCTAAAGACCAAGCCTTGATTCAACGGAACGAGAAAATTCCGCAACTCGGGTTCAGTCCGTGCGAAAATCCACCCCTATGGTCGCAGCCCTGTCTGGGCGTCGCGTTTGATATTTGCGTGGAAACATGGGACGGTACTCTCACAACACGCCATACGGCCGTAAACACAGACACACGGCGGCGTTGCACACGTAGTTCGTTAATGAGCACCCGTGTAGAGGCGCGTGGCGCGAAATTAGGCGACATAGCGCCCCGCGATACGTCCCTAATGTCGACCGGTGTTTCTTGCCGTTCGGGACGCATGGCGTCGGACGCGATTGTTCCTCGAAGCCTGACGACGCGCACGAGACACTCATCGCGAGTCCAGACGCGTCTTCGAAGCTACCACGAGACGGGATTCCTGAAAGGAAAAAATGGACAAAGGCGACACGCGCGTTTTTCTGTCAGAAAGATGTGAAAGGAGAACTTTCAAATTGGGGAGGGTTGTCACTCGAGGATTTTTTTCTAAAGATATTAAATATGGAATGTAAATGTTTGTTATGAGTAGTAAAAGTACATGCTTCGAAGAGTACTACTGTCAATTTTCATTACAAGCTGTTCTGGCAACAGTCTCTTCTTAGCGCATGTGCTATCGCGTGCGCCAGCGTTCGCCAACGTTCGCCATCCCTGGAAACTAAAGTGAAATCAAACACTGCCCGATTGCACGGCGTACTCGAGGCAACGTCGATCCGACGGACGCATTTACAATTCATAATCCGTAAGGAATCATTTGCATGGGATCTATAGAGTCCCTCGACGTGGTTGTAATTGAAGGCACGCCGTGAAAGGGACGAGGGGAAGGGCTCGACGGGTGAAGCGGCGCGCAAAATGAATTTCCCAACTTTCGGACGCGACACGAGGAAAGCAAGGTTTTATATTGGTTTCATTAATTCGCGGACCTTCCAGTCCCTGAGCGGGCTCTGATTATTCATCACGTCCCACGATCATGACAGAGGAGAGGGGGGGAAAGGACAAACAATCCACGGCGTCGCGTTCGTGCGAAAACTTTGCAAAGAACTCGATTAATATCACAGCAATGTCACCCACGTTAATTATTAAAATTTAACCAGAAGAGGCTTTGCGGCGAGATGATTGAGTGTACAGTGTTCGATAAGTGTCGCATGATTATCTCTACCACTTGAACCTGTTGGCCCGCAGAGAGAGCTACTAGTGCACAGCTGGATCGAACTATCGCATCGTACAAATACAAAACTCTTCAACGTTCCTCTCATTTTCTCATCCTCTCGTCGTAGTTCCCGAGGGAAACAAATAATAATTCGATCAGTGTCGGAACGAGGGGGGACCGAGGCCGTAACACAAGTTTCGAGGGGTTTCCTCTAAATCTCCTGGTCGACTAGATTGATCCACCGCAGGATTATAGGGAGCCCGGCAGGGTCGTTAACACGAACCCTTTACCAACATCCTCCATCCGCGTCGCCTTGGATCCTGACACAATGCAGGTTACCTTGGCAGCGTTGCGCGGGCGCGATCGTTTTATTAGAAACGCCACGTCAGCTTCCGCGGTAACGGAGACACCTCGGCAATAACGCCGACAGCTCGTTACAACGTTGATAAAGCGCCATGTGCGGCTAAGCCTCGGTGACGACGCCGACGACGAACAACACCGGTTGAAAACTTTGTTCCTGTGTGTTACTCCATACAGCCGGCGATGCTGCAACTTTCCAGGATACGACGCGCTGTTAATCGATGGCACCAACACCGATTAGCCATAATGCGATTAAATTTAACGCGAAAACGGAGAAAGGGATCAGCGCCTGCACACGAGGGAACCGAAACGGGACAGGGGATCCAAGCTTCGAGCACAGGTTTAGGATTATGGCTATTTTTGCGGGAACTTTTTGGATCTTACGGGGTGGGTTTAGATGAAGGAGATGAATAAGAGAATAGTGTTGAGTTGCTGGATAGAGGCAGCCTCAAAGTTTATGCGAGGATACAGGTACGTTAATTGTCTCCAATCGTGGATTCTACATTTGCTTTCATTCGAAGCAATAGTAGTCTCTAATCTGACTAGTTGTTTCGTATAGAGATTATTTACATCTGTGTTCCCTTTTCAATTTATATTATTGGGTTGTCCAGAAAGTTCGTGCCAATTTTTAAAAATAATTTAAAGGCACATTTGAATTTCCACCTTTTAAGGGATGCACCCATGTTAATTGTTTTCAACAATTTTACTATAAATAGACGTGTAGCACCTACCAAAAATCGGCTTGAACTTTCCAGACAAACTAATATTAATATAATTTTGCTGAATATGACGATTCCACTCGACGAGAGTATAAGTATAATTATTGTAGCGTTAATTACGTAGCAGAATTATTAATATAATTTTATGGTTACACGGGCCACGAATGTGATTCAGTGCGATTTAAAATCACAGATAGATTGGAAGCGATGGACTCTTTGGTTACTCGACTAAAAAAAAATCGAAAACTGCGAAACGCATGGCACCGATGATTTTTTCATGTTTTTGTTTCAACGCAGCAGTTATTGCGCGCGTTTCTACCTTTTTTGATTTTTTTTTCCACGATACATAGAACTATAACCGTCCCTTCTATTTCACCAAATAAACCAAATCCGTGGTCAAATATTTACACAATCACCTTTTCTCGAGTACAGCGCGGGAATGACTTTTGACACGGCACCAAAAATTGGAAAATCGCATCCCCAGTGATGCGTTTTACGTTCTGTATTTTCAATCGATCGATTTCTCTTCTCAAACAGTTATCAGCGTATTTAATAAATGGAAACATTTGTGAGTGACGCTAACGTGATTAATACGATGAGAATTAAAGCGAAAGGAAGATTATCGAATTAGAAACAAAAAGCGAAACACGTTCGAAAATGGAATACACGCAGCCTCTATCGCACCCTTTTTCTCGTCTTGGAAAACAAACCCAAAAAGTTTGGATTTTTGACACGGACCACTGCCAAAAATCACGCAAGGAACGTGGCAACATATTACGAGAAAGCGCTTATTTCGAGAGTAGCTTCAAGATTTCAGCGAAAACACCGCAATGGAAACATTCGATAATTTAAAGTGTCCTCTATCCCCAGAGAAAACATTATTGGCCGGCGCAAAGTCCTCTGTGGCTCGTAGGCCAGGTCCAAGTATTACGTTAAAGTCGCTTCTTATGTCTAAAGCCTTTTTCATGGCCAATACATGACCCCTGGAAGAGAGAAGTCTCTATAAGGGGACGCGGCACGCGATCCATCTTTCATGAAACGCATACCGCGGCGTGCAAACCGTCGCGCCGCAGCAATAACGGCGGCTTACGGGCATAAAGTCAGCTCTCTCTGTCTCTCTCTCTCTCTCTCTCTCTCTCTGCCTGAGAAACGGCCACGTTGGGGGTGAGGGGATCCTTACTGCTGCCGAGGTTCCCGAATTCCCGCGAGATTGAACCCAAGGTCGAGCACTCGGGGCTATACCACGGGAACACGAACGTGCCGCTAATATCGCACGTCTCGCAAAGCCTCAGCCTTGCGCGTATCGCGTTTGCCCCTTTGCCAGTAGTATTTATACAAGGCGTTCCTGAAATATCTGGCGAAACTGTCTTAACGTACTCCGTTAACCGTACTGGAGAAATCGTGACATATCGTCTGGACTCCATAGACACGTTTTTCGCCGGTCGCAACCCTTCCGACCTCTTCAGGAATGCTGCTACTGGGTTTGCGGTCGAAGAACATTATATGCAGGATGTTAAGGAATGTACGAGATTTTATAGCAGATACCTCGTGTTAATACGCGTCAGAAAGTCCTCTTTCATTTTGCAACCTTCGTCATCGAGAAACAGTGAATCGTCGTTAAGTGTCGCATGGCTATCCCCTCCACTTCTTGCTAACTAAAGTTACTGCATTCTATTAACGCCAAAGTTGAATGAATGTTAAATTGAATTCCAGTACAAAATGCCTTATTTTAAACAAAATAATCTGACCCCGAAGAGGGTGAAGTGGTACGTAAAAACTTTACAGGTGCGGGGCGAGATTCTTGAACAAAAAGAGAACTTTTGGGACGTCATCTGTCAGCCACGACGGTTATTCTATGCTAATTATGCTATTCCACGTTGCACGCGGTGCTTTGGATCCTATGTTTTACCGGTAGGGTTCCTAAAATACGCTAGTCAAGTTTGACCGAACACTTCAGAGCCGCTCCGTATTTTGACTTTTAAGTTCCGCGTTTATATAGGATAAAGAAATAACGGAAACCATTTTTTGCTATTTCTGAACGAAGCACGAGAACATTTTAAAATATCATTCGCCAACTGGGTAAAATTTATTTTAATCGCATTGCCATCAAATGAACAAAGTATTAACGAAATTGTAACGTTGCTTTTACCTGTAGAATTCTATTCGCAGAGAAAGTTAGACAATCTCTAAAATGTTTGTGTGTGACTTCCTTTTCAAAGCTTCGTTTCACAGAATTTGGAGCAATGAAAGTATTTCAAAAGATGAAAGTAATCGTATTAACACAAAGCCGATTCGCAAACGTGATTCACATTACGCGGATTAAAGAGATTAAACATACATCAGACTACTTTAACGCAACTATGTTGCTACGTGGGGGATTTCATTGCAACTCAATTTAAGCCGATTGCCATGGAATTTCGAAATTACATCTAAAAGTCAACCGTATTACGAGGGCTTTTGATCGAAAGTAGTCTATCGCCCTAATGGTGCGCGCGGACATTCATCGAACTAATTGCGCCGTTTAACATTGACAAAAGTAATCATCGATAAAGCTAGGAACTCCGCGATAAACGCATCCAATAAAGTCCCGATTAATTTTTGGATTTGATACAATACGTTATTGCCACACGAAGTCAACCATCTCTCAAACGTTTTATCGAATTTTAATTTCAAATAAGAGCAGTAATTATACCAATCAAACAGAAATCCTATTACTCCGGATCGCTTGTTGAGTGGATTGAATGTAAAATGAGTATAATTTTTCTGTTGGCCTCGAATTGGCTCTTTAATTACGAGCGCGATTTACTTACACATAATGGAGTAGTGAGAAATGTAACTGAACTAAAAAATAAAATATGCACGGGGCCTGAGGAGATCAAAATATCAAATGAAAGATCGCGCTTTCATCGCTTTCTAAAAATAGAAAAAATGTTCTTTCTTCGATTCCCCGAATAATTTGATCAGCAAAGATAAAGAGTCGCAGATAAATTCAGTATACGTGTAATATTGCGCGTTTCAAATTCCTCCGAGCGATAGATCCTTCAACGCACCGATACTTTAACGATTGATGTGAGAATGATATATTTCTGGATTTCGCGGAACGCATTCGCGCCGCGTAACGACGCGCTATCTTCCCGCGACGCGATTTCCAATCTATGCATAACGATTTGTTTCGTACGCTATCGCGTCAATCGGCGAACAATCCACGCTGATCCTTGCAGCCGGATAAAAAAAAAACCGCGAAAAACGGGCAGACCCCGTCGCTCAAAGGGCGTTTGCGTAAAAATTGAAACCAGATTCCCCCGTGTACCAGGCGGGACACGCAAATCTAATTAACGAGTCACGTCGAACGATAATCGACAATCAACGAGTGGACTGTTTTCGGAAAAAATTCTGTTTTATCGCGAATCGACATATTTCACACTCCAAACGTGAAAAAGACGAAATGTAGTCACCGTGTCAGTTGTCAGAATAAATTCTAATGCCTGATGAATTAGTGGTTGAGTTAGAAGGGAGTTTCAAAGCCTAAGGTTTGTCAAACCCATCGTAAATAAACTTAAGTGCATTTTAAATTATTATGATGTATTTCAAGTTCGTATACATATTGTTCCACGAGTTGATACAATTCTCTCCCCGCAAACTCGTCGAATTCGTCCACGCTAAAGAAAGAAAAGCTCGAAAACAATTATGCAGATCCCCTTCAAACGAGAATTCCCACGAGAAACTCGTATCATCGATGAACCAGTTCCACAGCACGGACGAGAGAATAGAGAACAATCGCCAACTGGGAGAATTAAGATTTACCACTCCCCAGAGGAGGGTGGTGGACGTGTACAGTTGGCGCTAGGTCCCTCTCGATCAAACCGAACGACGTGTTTCCACGGACGCGAAGATAGCTCGATCTACCGAACGATCCGGCGCGGTGGTCGCGTCTGGAACGTTTCGAGAGTCGTCAATGGACACGAATGAACACAGGAACGAGGCTCTATCCAAGCGACGCGAAACGAAATGGTAGAATGACTGGGGAGCGGTGGTGTCGAAGTTGATGGTCGTCCCTGGTCGCTAGAGAATTCGCTCCGAACGAAAAGGAGAATGAAGTTTGACCCAGGACTCGGTTTGATTTAGGATGTTCGACATGTCAGTTTTAAAGGAGAAATGAAACGAATTAATTTCACTTTCTTCGATTCAGAACTAGACTCTTTCCAAGCCAGCAAGTTCGAAGAAGTGGTAGGGATACCCACGCGACACTTATCGAACAAATTATCACTACACTTAATTCATCTTTCAAAGCAGAAGACATAAGGATAAAGCACACATACTCTGGAACCGGTAGCATCAAAAACTGCTGAAGATACCCTCGCGACACTTACAGAACAAACGTTCCCTACGCCTAGCAACGACTCGCTCTACTGTTTTCGTTGCGAACCATGTTCTCGAGAGCTGTCACTGGTCATGAACGAAGGTACAGAATGGCAGAATGACTACAAAGCAGTGTTGAAGGGCAACGGTGGCCCTGGACGGTCACCAGAGAATTTCCTAGGGGCAAAAACAAAAATCGAGTTTAGCCCAGGGCCCTGAACGCTCCCAGCCAGGGCGGCTAGGCTGTGCAGAAAGTACAAACTCGATTTAAAGCGCGACACGCGACACGCACCGGCGATAACCACCACGGTTAACGACATTTCCCCGTTGGCGCGTCGAGCAGCGAGTAATTTGATTGCATTGGGACAGGATGCGGGCACCGGCAGAGGCAAAAGCGAAATGGAGGTCGGGCCAGGGACAACGGGCGACCAGCCACGGGAACACCGTTCCCAGGAACCGATAATACGACGGCCGTGCGACAGAATTTTCTGTTTGCGCGGAGAACGCGCCATCGGCAATATGCGTCGCGTACACAGGACCTGCGCAACATGTGTGTCGGTGTCGCGTTTATCGGTTGGCCACGATCGAGCACCTGTTTACCAACGAATGGAGAAATTAAATGATCGCTAATAAGGGTTCCTTTAAAGTATACCGCATATTAAACATGTGAGTCTTGGGGCTCTTCTAAAATTTAGTAAAAAAAATAATATAGGTAGTAAACATTGTTTGAACCATTAGGGAAGATAAAACCATAATAATTTGTAGAACATAATTAAATATATAAAATTATAGAGGTATTATTACATTAATTTTCAGTAGAACGAATGACCTAAAATATCAATTTTGGGATTCGTTTCAAAACTGGACTGTCTTCAACTAGCAAGTTCCAAGAACTGACGGGGATACTCACGCGACACTTAACGAAAAGATGCTTCCGTTTTCGTTCGTTTTCATATTAACACATTCGCGACCACTGACGCGAATTTACGTCACTTCGAATACGATCCCTGGTTATGAAAAATTATGAAAATCTTTTTATTTTATACATTACATATTTGCAACATTGATGTTTCAAAAAAATATTTTGTTAACGATATAAATTTCCGATGTCCAGCTTCAGAATTCTATTACTTTCGTCAGTCCTCGGTATTAGAAACGTAAAATATCCGTTGGTCGCGAATGCGTTTATCGACCAAAAGCAAAGATTTCCTTGACAAACTGTACCTACATAAGATCTGGTAATACCAGGAATGCTTCCAATTATAAAGACCGCGTTACAAGCGCTTCATCCTTGAAGTCACATTTATTGTGTCTTAAAGTAGAAGAAGTGTCGCCGAGTGGCCGTCCTAGCTCGATCGAAATATACCCGACTGAAGAGGTCGAGCTAAAAGCAGTTTGAAGTCCAAAGGCGCCAACGGGACCGATAATCACGCACTTCGGGTCATACAAAAAACCGAGGGACAAGATAAAAGGGACTGAAGTCTTGAACGAGCCTCGTTTAATTAATCGACACTTACAGGTTACGTGGCAAACACTCGAAATTGCGCACTCGACTCGGTATATCGCTTTGTTCCTGTGCTGCGTCTTCCTCCGCGGAGGCGACACGCCGACGCGTCTCTTCAATTAGGAGAATTAAAGTAATTGCACGACGAGACCACGCTCCCACTCGAAACAGCGCTATTATCGTATCTTCTTTCGCGAAATTGAAACGCAAACCGCACCCAGTCTCGACGAGCACGCGGTCTGTCAGATACACCAGTCCCTATCGCGGTTCCTCTTCAATCATTCTTTTATCATCCCCTTCCTTTTCGTTCCCCGTATCTCCTCGTAATTAATTCAACGATCGAAGCAGCGTGTGCTGTGGCACACGCGAGACACAACAAATGTGCACTGTCGAGCGTAATTGATAACTATGAATGTATTCGCTGTCGTCGTGTATCTTTTCGCTTTCAGCTTGGTCAACACCTATAGGAAAGCGTAGATTTCTGGGGGTCGGAGGTGATTCTTTTACGTTGGAAGCTCGCATCGATTTCCTCTAGGATACGAAGTCGTGTCAGTTTCCTCTGGGGTTACAAGATCCGATCAGTTCCTTTTATGTTGAGAACAAGTCTCAGTTCCGTCTACATTAAAAGCTCGTGCTGTTCCAAGCAGAGAGCTCTTAACCGATGAACACTGAATTTCTAACACGAAGAGACACCTTTCAGAACGTCTACAACTCCTTTAACTAACTTAATAAGAAAAACGGTATCAAGCACCCAACTGCAGACCAATGATTCGAACATCCTTAACCAAGGATTCCAAGGGCGATTCTAGCATCGCACTGTTTCGCTTTGGCTGCAACTCCCTCATCCTCTTCTTTATCTTGCTCCCTTATCCTCGCAATTTCTCTTTCTCGTTCGCCCTTCTTGGCCGAGATATCCGTCGGTTTTTCTTTTCCACTGGCAACCAGGCTCCCCGATAGGTCGACAGACGCTCGACTGGAACAACCGACGACGAGATTAAGGAGAGTTCTGAATAGTAGCGAACCGTCGCGCAGACGGTTATCCGGATTCATCGAAATTCAGAGCGGTTCATCGGCCCTCTAGGCTAATCCTCGATAAGAGGGCAAGGACCCGGTATTGGCGGACACGTCGTTGCACCGTGTCCCCTGTCGATTTGCATTCGCGATTGCCAGCGACCCTCCATTCTTTCCGTCGATTCCTGTCAGTCAGGATCGAGACAACGACGGTCTCCGCGAGGATAACAGTATCACGTGCCTCTCCAGACGTCTTCGAGGCTCCAGCGACGTGTGCTTCGGGGCTGATTGAGGGGATGATCGTCGGAGGAAGATATTGGAAGGATTCTGGAAGACAATCGAGACTTGCGATTGGACTGAACGCCAATCTGCACCTGTTCGGAGTGATAACCTCCGAGGAAACGAAAGTCTGTTCAAAAAAGATGGTTGGATTATCTGCCTTTAATATGCCTTTAAAATTTGACAGCACGTCGATTTCTTGTTAATTGTAGAAATACAAAATTCTGCATATAAACATTCAATTATACATGTGGAACATGTGATTGATTTCGATATTGAGGGCAAATGTGCACCAGATACAATTAATTTGCACTATTTATATATTCTCTAGAAACTGACAGCTTCTGTCTGAACAATTGTCATCGATTAACACGTAAACATCAATGGATTCTTTAAGAAGAATCAAAGATGAAATAAAGAAAGAAGAATATGGAATAAACGCGAGGACCATGAGTTTCTGAACCGTTCTAAGTCAATAAAACTGCTGATTTCTAGCTCGAATTCGAGAGGGACCGAAACGGTTTCCAAATAGGACTCGAATGGGATATGCTGCCGAAATCGTCGCTGAGTAAATCACGTAGGCAAACATCAGCAAACAATGTCGAAATTTTGATGACCGAACGGAACTTGCCTCGAGTCGTACGGAATGCTTCCAATGACAAGATCCCCGGGAAACAACGAATAACGACGAGGAAGACGAATTTATTGGAGAACTTTGGGATTAAGCAATTTAGAATTATCGACGATTCCATAGATAAACGGGACCAAACCTCCATTCCATCTTCCTCCCTGGTTGTCGTTTTTGCCATCGGCTTCTGAACCACGCGAACTGGGTCATCCACTGACGGAGACAACTGGATGTAATTGAGGGTGGCAAATATGACAAGTAACGCGCTGTTATGCAACACGATGAGATCTTGAGAAACGTTGCAGTCGCGTTAATGTCAAGCTTGTGCACAGAATTATTTTATCGTGTCTATTGTTAGAACCTTAGGTTTGAACTTTAAGTCCTACCTATAAAAGAATATATGGTACAATACAATCCCGGCAGTTTTCTACTGGTCTAAATTAATACTTTCCGCTCCCTCGCAAGCTCAAACCGCTCCTACGCCTCTCGATCTTGTTCTCCGAGCGTAAAACTCCGCGAATCCTACTCCTCGCCACGATTACGATTACTTTGCGTTTCCTGAGGATGAATTTCATCCTCCGCGCGGCGTCTGAAATCCGGTAACGCGTAACTCCGACCCGTAGAGCTTAAGAAAGCATATGGCGCGCGTAGAGTCAGCTTTCTCTGTAATACACGGTGTCAATTTCATACGGCTCCGTCCTCCTGGTCTGTCGTATCTGAAACTCTTCGTGCCGTCTCATGTGTCTCCTCTGCCTATCTCGCGGGTCGACGCCCGTAGGGCCCGAGGTCGTCCACCGAAGGAGACCTAAATGCAAGGTACGTCGCGCAACGTCACCAGGCATCTTCGCTCGGAATTTTCGAAATTACTCGGCCGTCCATCGTGGACTCAATTTGGGGGATGAAAGTAAGGAGAAGCTGAAGAACAGGACGTGAGCCGGCGAATGGATTCTTCAGGGATTGCTATGCTGCGAGGTTCGTGGACTTTGTTGTTAATGTGGGTGGACAAAGTAGAGTCGTGGTGCTTTTCAGGGGAATGGGAGGGGATTAAGTTTGATTTATTTAGGGCGACGACGTTTCGATCACTTGTTGGGAGTCTTGGGGCAAATTGTATAACAGATCTGTCCATTAGAAGGGTTGTTTAATTTTGAGAACACTGTTGAAAGTTGGACAAGATTCAGGGGATGAAAGTCATGTAAGAATGTTTTACTCACGTACAATCGAGCAAAATGAAGGTATTTCTTGTTTTAGTTACGAGAAGAGCTCAATCTATTTATTTCAACTCCCTCGCATCTACCGCTCATCACCGTAAATAGACCGCTGGAGACGAGTCATTTATGGCCCACCAAATA
This sequence comes from Hylaeus anthracinus, assembly GCF_026225885.1. Taxonomy (NCBI): domain Eukaryota; kingdom Metazoa; phylum Arthropoda; class Insecta; order Hymenoptera; family Colletidae; genus Hylaeus; species Hylaeus anthracinus. Next base: position 5,997,848 of record NW_026535289.1, on the reverse strand, counting down.
ATCAAGGTCCAAGAAAATAATGAAATTTCCTTCGACTCTTTACAATCGATACATAAAATTATACAATCATAAGACGTCAGAAACGAAGTGCTTTCCGTAAACGATTACGTTCAACAAGGAGACTTGATATGTATCGCAAAGCTCATCGCATTATACAGTTCCGCTATCGCGCTGCAATATTAGGTAATTCGTAGCGACGCTCGTAACTCACGGTAGGGCCGACCCGCTGTGACGCCGCGCCGTTCTCATCTTCGTAAATCTCGTCTGGTTGTCCTGGAAGATGCTATCGAGCACAATTTAATTTGTACCAGAAAACGGGCCAACCTTCTCAGTGTAAACCTCCGCCCCTAACGTGGGGTTTTGCGCGACTCGAAAGCGGTCAGGGTAGCGTCTATTCGTTGCACGTGAAAATTTCAGCCACTCCCCATCGCGCGATACTCCTGCTGCATTTGAATGCACCGAGACGTTTACAATGGACGCGAGATGAACCCACTTGGAAATCTTGAAAAGGGTGGAATTTTAAGGATGGACGCGTGGGATGGATTCATTCACTTGTGAATGAATTTCACTTTTCTAGTTGGACCACTGTGTCAGGAATAGAGAATTGTTATTAGAAATATTGTTGTATTAATTACACTACGAATATACATATTTGTATGATGGAGTGCTGTAGTATGCAGCTGTAGTATCGACATTTACGTCAAGATTTCGATGATGTCAGTGTCCGTAGGTATACAGACAGGATATCGATACTACTGAGATATCACGAGACGTAGTGACAGTATCAATGTCGAAGGGCACATAATCAGGATATTAATGGTTTAAATATCAAACGACGTACCAATAACGTGTTCGTGTATTGATATTGTCAATCGAAGAATGACGATGGTGTCAAAAAATAAATCAACGTCAGGGTCATCGACCCGAAAGGTTACACAAAAACCTTACAAAACCAGAAAAGCACTCCGATAATCCTCCATTTCCATACGATTGCGGTAAAAAAAAATAGAGCGTCGTTCCTGGTACACTTTTACAAGTTCATCTTGTGCTTTTTTCTTATCGCATAGCAAGTAGCCTGGGAAAACGTCTCCCTTTGCCGGATACTCATGAAAAAGCCTGACGTTCAAGATGAAAATATCCAGAGCCATTCATCAGTCAGCTGAAACATTCGTGGCCGAGCTTCCGAATCATCGCGTCGACGTTACATCTCAAGTGGCCTCTCTCGACCGTCTACGAGGAGTCAGAGGCGAGCAGTGATTGTGGGCAAGGCTTAAGGCCCGTTTCTCGCCGTAAAAGCGTGGCGGGGATGCGACGGCTGCTCTCGTCCGGTTCTGGAACCGATGAAACCCGCTTCGTGACAGTGTCGACGACGCGTTTGCAGCGTCTGCTTCTACGCGCGCGAATCGCTTTGCCGTTTGTCGAGACGCCGCGAAATTCGAACGGGAAGAACTTTAGAGAAGGTGCGCGAAGTGAAGGGAACTTAGGAACAGCGGTGGACAAGGTATCTGAATTAAGCTAGTGCGACATCGATGTTCCATATTTATTATCTACATTTTATTACATGAACGTGTACCTTGATCATTGTGATTTCAAAGCATGAACTTAATAATAGCACCATGGATCTTAATAATTTTAAATCGATAAGATGGTCTATATAGCATGGTGCATCTTGATCATTTGGATTATGAGCTTCTTCTAATCAAAACCGACGCTAGCCTCTCGACCAGGAAGAACGTGAACGTGTGTACAGAGGTAAATGTTCTTCTAAATTTAAATATCAAAGTAGACGATATCCAAATCTTCGCAATATTCACGTACCACTGAGCAAGTAAATATCTCTACAATTATTATTACATCCAAGCTCTGTTGCTCGTTCTTTTTACGTAAAATTCTCGGGCAACGTAGAAGCTCTCGAGTTGCCAATAGTAACAACTATCTCACACTTCGCCTACCATTCTTATCAAATTCTGTTCTTCCCCGTCTCGGAATGTATCGTTCCACCAATTCCCTCTTTCTTTAAACCCAGAAAAATTTCGATGCGCCCACAACGCAATCAACGACAGAAATCCAATTTCCTCGATGGCGACTCGCTAGATCTTCGACACGGTCTCTCATACCGCGTCGCCCGTGTCACGTGGCGATAAGAGCTGCTCCCACAGAAACCTGCACGCCTTAACGAATTTAGGAAAATCGAGTCGCGCGTCGAACCTGTTACGAGAGCTCTAGGTGTGTTTACCGCTGAAAAGCAGCGTTCTCTCGGCGCTATTTCGGTGGCGGTTTCCGCGAGCCTAAGCGTTATCCACGTAACCATGCAGCGTGTTTCAGGTTTTCTTGGAGGACCGTTCCTCTTAACGGCGTTAGAAGATTTACTGGTCTCGGGAAAACGGCGACTATCCTCGAGACCCCGCGCTCCGTATTTTATAGTACTCCCGCAACGGGAGCTCGTTTCTCTCGTTTCGCCGTCAGGATTATTTTTACAGACTGCGGCGAATTCTCACCGAGGTGTCGCGATTTTATCGTTCGGAAATGTGACAAATTTGCTTCCGTGACTGGAACTGCCAACAACGAGCCTCGGCGTTAGGCAAGCAGAATAAGAGAGTAGACCGTCGAAATGATCATTTCTCAAGTACTTCGATCGAATACAGGGTGTAATAGTCATAATTCTGTTATCGTTGCATTTAGAGAAAAATGTTGAAGGGTAAAGATGAATAATTCGAGGACCACTATATTCGTAGGACCTTGTTTCTTTTATAAACGCAATAGTATACGTAATACTTGCAATATATTCTTTGCATAGATCGAATCCTTTCGTTATTCTACATAAAAACGTATAAAGGTACAGCTTGATCATTATAAGAGAAAGAAAACTCAGTTGACATTGTAATAGCAACGCAAATCAACTGAAACTGATCCATATAGCGAACCCAAACGTGTTAATTCTACGTGCGTGGGAGGATTTTGGATAACCCCTCGCACGGAAGCCAGGAACAACGCTAAACGCGATAACGCTATCGTTCGCCTCCAGTTTTAAGCGTCGACTCTAGCCGAGCGTGGAAAGTCGCGAACGATCGTGCGATGTTTGCGATTTATGGAGCCGCGAGTCGATCGTCGTTTTCCAAACTCGTATCGCAGGCGCGTGGGCCTCGGAAGTCTTCAACGATGCAACGATCGCCGCCGCGAGCTCTTTTATCGTCGTTGATTTATCGAGGTGCGCCCCGTCATGCGTGCACACGTGTTTCTATTAATAGAAAACGCTAGACCACCGTGATCTCTACTTTGCGCCGCGAATAAGATTCGCAATGGGCCTCCGACACTGACTCGGCCAACCTGTACTTCGCGAAAAATCGGAATTAATTATCGAATCTACCATCAACGATATCTACCACCAAAGAATTCTATCGCTATAAATGCTAAGCTTAGATTGACTCCGAATATGAGATTTCCAATTTGAGATTTGAAAATCAGGTCACGCTTACCCCTTTGACATTTATTTTATCGACACTGGGTTCCGATGAAATTAACCTTAAACAAACATCGTTGCTAGTTGATTTACTGCGTCAAACCTGGTGGTAACCGAGAGTCGCCTCTCGAGCGCAAAAGGTTAACCGTAATCTCCAAGTTTTCCACTTTCGAACCAATACAACAAATGAATACAAGTACACCCCAAATAGGTCACCAGAGGAACTGTTGGCCGACTAACGAAAAAAATATTCAAAACGCTGTTTTAACCCAAACGCGGTCGACGTAAAATTAAACCGGAACAATATCACTCGGATTCAACGCGTCACGAACACACGCGCGCGGGCACACGTACGCGCGTGTACGTCGAGCTGCTTGATTGGATTTTCATATGTTTCGACGGTCTGTTAAACGTTACGATTCGACGCCGATCTCTCGTCGTTATCGTGCACACCGTGTCTCGGATATCGCGGACGTATAATATCGACGCTCGACGGCCGCATGATCAATTAACATCCCTCGACATCATCGCCGTGGATGGTCGCGTCACGGTCGATCGCTATGTTCGAATCGTTTCCTTTCTTTTTTCCAGCCTTCCATCTACTCCGATTTTTAATTGGAATCGGAACGATTTTCATTCGCGAGACCGTACCGCGGGGAGGGAAAGGCGGATAAACGAGGTCGGAGGCGAATCGAACTTTGATTCCCAGGAACAATGGTTACGTTTACGACGATGAATTTCTTGACTGCCTAGAGAACGGAGGAGGAGGGAGTTTTTGAAGTTTCGTCCCCGTGAAACGCGAACACGACGACGGCTTTGTTAAACTTTCGACGTTTCGAGCGATGAAAATTTTAGCCACGTTCCCCTAGCCACGTTCGCCAGGGCGCTCTACTACGTCTTGAGTACCGAAACTGGTGGCCGTATTGAAATATTACTGGGGAGATAAAGGATAAGATGAAGGGCAATCGATAATTAACCTATATCTGAAGTCCTACTGTGTAGCGAACTCGAGGCACGCGGAAAGAAAAATTGAGCTGGAAATACGGTTACTGATTCATGTTGAAATATGGTACGAAATATCAAATAATATGCTTTTGTTTTATTATGGAACGACTTATTTACTTATGATACAATTTTGAAAAGAGAATCAACACTCTTTATTAATACACGAATACGAAAATAACCAAGCTTGCTCGATTATTTGGGACAACGTTTTAAATAGGAAGGAAATTCAAGTATAGTTTATACATCCGGATAATTGACAATCAGAGAATCAATTTCCGTATAATCGACACTTCGGATAACCAATATCAGAATAATCGACGTTCGGATAATCGGTGTTCTAATTCCCAGAAAATGTATCCAATGAAGCGCAGCAAGCGAGCTTCATTAATATCGGTAAAAGGGAACCGATAATTCTGCAGGTTTCTAAAATACATCCTCGTGACGCGAAAAATAGAAAATCCTTCGAACAATGCCCACTTTATGATCGAAGTACGTACCTAAATCTTGACAAAAAAAATTCCTAAATTCACTTTAAACCGAACTTACTGTCGAGAGCTCGTCCAATTTATAAATAGACTGTGGATACTTACGCAAATTCATATTTTCTTGGATAGAGAAACAGAATCGAAACCTAGATGAAAGTATGTCTTATCTTCTAAACGGTATAACATGAATATCATCGTTGATACTTTGCATACTTTTCACTTTTGTACATTCTCATACCCATACATCCATTTATCATAAATGCATGAACATCTACAGTCTAATGATAACACTACAATCACTTTCAAAATTAAGTCAGTCCCATCAGTATTCGTACCCTCTATGTCTATAAAAGAAATATGTCTAAATTAAATGCTAGGCTTCATGTTTCCAAATGAATGTTTCATAATAAATCCGTACATGAATAAACTTTACACATGTATATACAGTCACCATTTATTTTAAATTGGTTGCTGTACGAATACTTCTTACACTGACTGCATTTATAACGAAAAATTTATTTGCAAACATCAAACCTATCATTTAATTTAGACAGATTTCTTCAATAGACATTAATAGAGGGTACGAGTACTTATAGGATTGACTGTATGATAATTCAAAAGGTCTGCACGCTCATGTGTAATAACTGCCACTTATTCCTTTCGTAAATCAACGAATAAACAAAAAATCGACTATCGGGCGTCGCGGTTTACGGAATCGATCGTCGATCGGCTGGATGTAAGATAGGGTGCCTTATAAGTAGCGATCGGGTTAAATCGAGCGCATCGAGCGTGTCGACTTTGCTGCCGATCGTGTATCCCCTCCGTCGAGGCGCAATTAAATTGGATCGACGGGTATTTCACAAGGGGGCGAGGGGATCTCGAGCCGCGGGACGTCTTCGCGGATCATTAAGCCGGAGAAATCGAGCGTCGCGCGCCGCTCGATGGAGAACGCGCCTAATTATTTCGCGCACCGTCGAGCGGGCCCGCGTTATCCCGCCGATTCGTTAGACCGAAGAGACCCGCCGTAGATGTAAACAACGCTTTCCGAGTCGATTCGTGAGCCAGAAAAGAACCATTCGCCAGGTATGTTCTCGCGAATAATTAATCCCCGCTACTTCTCGAGAATTCCGAGGAATCCTCAAGGGCTCCTGATACACTTGGGTCTGCTCCTTTCACGGGATATCCACCCTCTGCGTCTCGAGGAGGCTTCCAAGTCCGAAGAGCATCGCAGATTCGCCAATTTGGCGATAAGGATTTCAATTTTCAAGCCAACGCCCCAATTATACGCGGATACTAGCGGTTCGTCGATAAATACGGTCGCAACGGTAGGAGTGCATTGGTTTGCATACTTTTAATTTGCGTCTATTTTGTTTCCTCGGTGGCATCCCGAATTCAATGGTGGGGAAATATTTATTAGATATATTTTAACACAGCACGGAGGCCTATGGGAACTATCGATCGCATGAATTTATTCAAACTCAAGAATTCTAGCCTTTGTAGGCTGAGAAGTAGTAAGATTTCCTTGCAACAATTCCTCGATTGATTGAAAACGGAATTTAGTTTCTCTTATAAAATTTTGACGAGTATTAATCTAGCAAATAATCGATTAGCTTTGACCTAGCAATCAAGGTAATACTTTTCTTCTAGTCTCAATATTGCAAGTATTATATCCTTAATTACAATACACACAATTAGGAGAATCGTCCTCGATACCGACAAGAGCGAGAAGAGATACTTCAATTTTATTTGCTCGAACAAAGTTCGATAAGTCGATCACGGAGTTTATTATCCAGGCAAACTTTCTTCCCGGGCCTCGCGGAATCGTTGTTTGAGGGCCAATATAGACGACCGCGAATTCGATCGCGTTAATTAATCTCGCCCCAACAGTCTGAAACGTCGGCGTCTCCGAGCTACCGGGGACTTATTAATGACCGAACGACTAATTGAAATGGATTCGATAAACGCGAGGCTCTCCGTGCCGGGTTAATCAAGATCGGACGAGCAAGAAGCGCATTAGACTTGGGGAACGTTTCATTTGCATTTTCATCGACGATGGAAATAAATGTGGACAGGGTCGACGGGCGAGTCGACGAAACGGATTTAAACTAGGATCTGGGAATGATTATGTTCGCCCCTTCGATGAAGATCTCGCGAGGGAAACCACAGAGGCGGAGGGGATTGTTAATTACTCGAGTTTTAATCGCGGCACTTTTATTCCGAGAGCTAATATTCAAATTTAAAACGAAGGTAGTCGGTACGATCATTATTATTTAGGGTAATGTTCGTTTCGACTTTAGGTTTAGTTCTTCTTGGGTGGAGACAATATAATTTGGAACTAAATAACCAATTATTTTTATTTAATGAAGAATCAGTTATGCATACATTGATGAAAACCTGAACCATAAGATATGTAATACTTTAAATAATAATGCTTATACTGACTACCATCGTTATACAATTTTACTCCCTTCAGTCGATAAGTGTCACAGAAAAGTGACCCCGTGACGTTTATCAACGATATCCACACTCTTTTATTTTTAATTCTACACTGTATAAACAAAAATACAAAATTCATTTTATTCTTCAGTCCGTGATAACGGATAATTCACAGCTGAAAGCGCCTTCCTTGTTCAAACAAAAATCCAAAAGCTAAGAAAATGGCTGTTACAACAATTACTCGAGCGAGCTCGCGAAGCACAGAAAAGATTACGGAAAGAAAAAGGAAATAAATGGATTTAATTTCATTTACCGTTGACTTTCCTCTCCAGCGTCGAGTGCGAGACTATCCAAAGCTCGGCGCGGAATAATCGCAGAGACAGAGGCGACGAGGGTTAGGTTATATGATCGATAGGTTCGCGGAAACTCTCGTTAATCGTCCTCTTCCGTTCTCGAGCCAGACACACCGTTCACGGCCAACGGAAACCCGCGAAGGTGGTTTTCGACTCCGACGAGCCCGATGGATTCCTATTTCTGCGGCTCTGACGCGCGTTCCTCCGGTTCTCCGCGATTTGGAGTCGTGGATCACGCGGACGACGTCGGCGAAGACGGATTAAAGGATCTCGCACGGACGAATTCGTTTATTTCCGATAACCACCGCGGAGGAAAGAATTTATGACTGCTGAGGACGAGTCGTCTCGGAGAAGTTTATCCGCGTCGACCTGAGAAACTCTCTCTCCACGTCGTTCGAACGTGCCTGAAATTCCTGTTGCTCGCGGACCACTTCTTTTCATTTGCACCGCGGACAACCGTCGTTAGGGAACGAGAAAACCGACCCAAATCGAAGGCAAAGAGTAATTGCGACGCCGCTATCGAAAATTACGGCGATGCGCTCATTGTTTGTGATTTATTGATCACGTTACTTTTTGTATACTTTTGGATTTGTTTGTTGGAAACTGTATGAAGTATTTAGTAACGCAAGAGTGAGGGATGTGGGCCAATAGAGAAAAACAGAATTTTGGTGGGGTCATTAATACTACTTAAAGCGCGTGTGCAGTATGCTTACTCTTCTTGTCTGACAAGTACACGAACTATTCTACTTGGCATCAGATATTCATGGCATCCGGAATTGGAAGATTTTTCAATTTTCGTTGAATAAACGTTGAATCTTTTACATATTTCGGCTTGAACAGGCTCGATATTTTACCTACAGTCAGTCCCGATATACAATACAATATTTATTCGCACTCTATATGCCTACTGAAGAAATTTGTTTAAATTGAATGATAGGTTTGATGTTTCCAAGTGTGTTTGTATAAATATATACATGTATAAGTTTGTTCATATACATATTTATAATGAAAAATTCCTTTGTTAATATCAAAACTGTTATTTAATTTAGTCAAACTTCTTCGATAGACATAGAGGGTACGAATACTTATGGGACTGGCTGTATATGGGAACAAGAAGGAAAGAGATGGGAGAAGTTTAGGGGGTAGATTAATTCTGAAAGTGATTGCAGTATCATTATTAGACTGTTGATGTTCATGCATTTACGATAAATGGAAGTACTATAAATATAAATGGAGGGTATGAAAATATCCACAAGTGAGAAATTATATAAAATATCAAGGATAATATACGGCGTCTATTTATAAATGGGATGAACTCTCGACAATAAGTTCTGTTTAAAGTGAATTCAAGAATTTTTCGTAGAAGCCAATTTATCCTGCACGAATCCATTCAGGCGCATTATTAATTGTTCTTCAACTAGCAAGCATCGATAACTTCGTTTTTGGAACGATGGAACCATTTTGGCGGGGATTGCTCGTCTCCTTAATTTGGGTAGAACCCGAAGAGCCAGAAGGTACCATATCATGAAGCTTCCTAACCGAAGAAATCTGATGGCCGGTGCTACTCGAGCGTCGAAGACGAGCGAAAGTACGAAAGGGAACAAACTTCTTACATTTCATGGCTGATTTTTATCGCCGTTCTATGGCCAGACCATGGCATAGTCGTCGTAAAAACACGATGGTCGACCCCGTCTACGCGACACGAGACTTCTCGATCTAGAAGAAGCCAAAGATGGACGGGATATTAGGACGGAGGAGAGTACTAGGACCCGGGGGGGGGGGGGGCAGGAGGACTGGAAGAACGGATGCGAAGAGTGTCATTTCAGGCAAACCACTCCTAGCCTCTTCTCCTGATTTTACTTTGGACCTGAGATCTGAGATAAACTCACGTGGCCGCGTGCAATTAACTCGGCTCCCTAGTTTCGAAATGGATCGCGGATTGGATCGTTCGCGGACGGACGTTTCCGCGAAATTGTCGAACTTTATCGCAGCTATCGTCGTTTAATCGAGAAATTAATCGCTAAATTGATCGTCTCGGGGCTGTCAGTAGCGTTTGAAGAATTTCAGCTTCGGTATACGGTGGGTGGAGCCCGAAATTGGGTCGAGTTCCGAAGCACAGATATATAGACGTCAATCGTTTAAAAAAAATTAATTGACCCGATATTAGCAAATTTTAACGTGAATCTCTTTGAGGTAAAATTTGCAGGAAATCCGATTTTTCTTGATGCCTGTTTTTCCATGTAGAATAATATTTATCTAAAGCGACACATGTTCCTGAACTCTTAGTTCATATCGATTCTTCTGTGAACGTGATTACGGATGCAAAGATTACTCGTGTGCGGTCAGGCAAGGATAAGAATAGTGCAGTGTCTAGGTAAACGAAAAGAACAGATACTATACGTAGTGACACAGTGATATACACTGTTCGTAGTCAGACAAGAGGCATCGTTGCTCTTTAAGCCAAACGGTACATTAATATTCTACGTGTCTGACCAGGCACAATCTCAGTCTACTAAAATGACAGGCAGATTATTGCCTGGCCAAATACGATGTCATTCTACTGAACTGGCCAATCGAGTATCGTCCGTCCAGGCGTGGTCTCGTTCTACTAAACGACCAGGCAGATTGTCTGTCCAGGCACGGTTTCATTCTACTAAACAGACGAGCCGATTATCGTCCGTCCAGGCAAGATTTCGTTCTACTAGTCAGACCAGGAATAAAATATTGAAAGTCACGACGAGGCGAACAGAGGAGAGGGGGACCGGTATCGCAATCTCGAGCAGTCGTTTCCTCGAAAGCTGCAATCTGCTATCCGAGCGCAACGCGATATTTTACTCGATACAACAAGCGATTCTTCGATTTCGGATGTCCGATGTTTGTCGAGAAATAACGTCGCTGATCCTCGGAGTCTCTCAAATCCCACACGCGACGTTCTCTCGAAACTGGCGATTTCGAATGCACGTTTCTCTGCGGAGCTTCGTCCAAGTCGCGTTATTCCCCAACGAAATTGCGAAGCTTCAACGAAAGGACAAATTATTGTTGCATGTCGACTGGGTTGATGCCTTTGGAATTGAGGGAATATAGAGGAACTTTCAGGATAAAGATTTGTGCAGAGGAAGAAGTTGTACTGTTGCTACCCGGTTGAACAGGTCAAATTAAATTCCATTACTATCTCTCGACTTTGTAGAAACAAAAATTCAAAATTTACTCAACCTTTCAACCTGCGATTCCATTCTAACTGTACAAAATAAATCACCAAATAAACTTAAGTATCTCCCAAACGTTCAAACGCTGCTTCCACGGATAATACAAACCTGGACGTGCTTACAACGCGATATTTATGATACAAGTCGTCCGTCTCCTGGGAACAAGTAACGCATTCGCCAAACAAGCAACTCGTATCCACTGTCCGAACCAAAATTCTAGTTCAAACCTCGCCGCCATTTAAAGTTCGGCCGAGCAACGTTGAAATTTCCCAGCGCCGTTGGAAAAAGTTGCGGGACCAGTCTCCGGGGAGAAACGATTCGGTTTGATAAAGTCATTGTACCTTTGTCGAAGTAATCGACCATTTCCCACCGACGGAACGGAGGAAATTGAAGATCCTGCGACGAATCGGCGGACTGGACTTACGTCACGTACAAAAGGCGGACGTGAGTTTCGATGGTGTCTCGCGGGAGATTGGGGCGAGAGAGCAGAAAAGAGAGATAATTAAAGGGGGCAAGGCAAGCACGAAACTGGACACTGGCCATGTCGCCTCTCCCGGGGGCCGGTCGTGGATCCGAAAATTCCTGCTGGACGCTCGAGGTGAATTCGTGGACGTGGCAGCACTGGAATACCAAAAATCCAGCCACGGTCGAGAGACACGCGGGATGCAATTGCACGTGGCCTGCGATGCTTGCCAACGAAATTTACATTTCCTCGAACGGCAGGGGAAAATCGAAACGATGAAGAGCGGGAGAGACAGGGAGACCAGAATCGAAACCGCGACGAAACGAGAAGTCGCTACGAGACGTTGCTCGAGGAACTGTTCCGCTGTTATTCCACTGTGGCGGGGAACAAGAGGGATGGAAAATCAGCCTTCGTTTCACTGGTTCCATGATGTAACAGCCCCTCCGAGATGGAACGGTTCTTTTCATTCTTTGCTTAGCCTGGAGCGTATCGAGGGCTCAGCCGTTTCTTTCAGTATTTAAAATGATCAAGATTAATGCTCGTCAGTCAAAAAATGGATAATGCTTGGATTCTTGGGTTCAAGTTACTTTTTGATCTGTAATTGTCGTAACTGAAATTCACAAGTAGGGGTACGATAAACATTTTTCGTTTTACTAATTAGATATATTAATTAAAATGAAAGCTCATTGCGGGAACCGCAAACCTCTCCTTTCATGTACAGCCAGTCCCATAAATGTTTGTGCCCTCTATTTCTATTGAAGAAATTTGTTTAAATTTCGTGCATACGTGTATACACAGTCAGTTCCATAAATATTCGTAGCCTCTGTGTTTATAGAAGGTGTTTGTCTAAATTAAACGATAGCTTTGACGTCTGCAAATAAATATTTCATTATATTCACAAATGTTAAGTTTATCCATGTACAT
>NW_026535289.1:5968101-5985116 GCF_026225885.1 Hylaeus anthracinus | reverse complement strand
ATGTACATGGATAAACTTAACATTTGTGAATATAATGAAATATTTATATATATATAACGTAAACTGCCGGTTGCTTATTTATATATATATAAGCTTACTCATATACAAATTACAATGAAAAATCCATTTGTTAATATCAAACCTATTATTTAATTTAATCAAACTTCTTCAATAGAACATAGAGGGTACGAAAATTTATGAGGTTGACTGCACGTTTAGAATTGCGTATCTAACCTAAATCAACGAGGCACGTTGGTCAGAAAATAATTCAAGACCGACCCACAGGAAGAGAGCTAAAAATATGTTTACGTTTTGCTCCAAGACGTTCAGTTTGCAACGATCAGCCAATTAATTAATTTGTTCTAACTCGCCTACTTGCATATCAAGAGGGCACTTCATCTCGTTAACAAATAGCATTACAATTATTATTGTTATTATTATTTTTGCGCAGTCCCGGCGTCATTAACAACGTAATAACGACCAACCGGTTGTAAGCAGGAAGTGGAACGCGCGACGAGGAACACGAGTCCGCGGGGCTTAATGTATGCAAATATCCAGCGGACACGCGTCGAGGCGTTCGCCATTATTTGCATTCGACCGGATGAAAAATGATAATAGGCAACCCGGGCTGGCAAAAACGTAAACTGCCGGTTGCTTTCTTTGTCATTCCACTCGCGGACTCCCCCTCTGCCGGCGTGATAACCTCGCGTATCTGGAAGTTCCTCAGAGCTAGATGGCAGACAGAAGAAGAAGATTGAGAAGAAGAGGGGCGTATAAAACATTCAGGTACCCGGAGGAACCGGTGAATAATGCATAACCGAGGAAATGGACCGCTTAGGCGATTTAAATCTCATAAATGCATCGCCCGTTTGTTCCCAAGGACACGTACCGTTTTGTCAGGACATTCGCCTTCGCCACACTCGGCTCCGCGATTCTCCTGCCGTGCTATACGTCGCGAGATGCGACGGGCCCGAGTCCAGGCGCATCCTGGCAATTTTTTCCGCCTGGAAGTGCCTGGAGAGCTCGAGGACAGCGAGATTTAAAGACGATCTTCGATCCATCCAAGAGAGGATCTAAACTGGATACTTCTGAACACGATGGAAGTATGGACTGATATTCTGTTCCCCAGGTTGAAGGAAATTGTGACATTCAAATTAGAAAAGAAGATATTGGAAATTATTTGAAGTAACAGTCGACAGGAACTTTTTAGATGCCGTCAGTGGTGTCATCTTTTAAATTAATTTAGTATCACTCGCTCAATTATCATATTTTTTTTAATTTACTAATTTCGTAACCATCTTCACAGATAATGAATAATGAATTATTTATTTGAAAATATCAAACCTATTATTTTATTTAGACAGATTTCTTTAACCCCTAAATGTCCAAAGTTTCAAATTTGATACCGGATCTTCTAATTGAATTGCACACTTGCGATTGGTTTGTTTTTAACATTTGGCTGTACGTATGTTACAATTGCATAATGTTCTTTTGAACAAAAATGAAAAAAATAAACGTCAACTCTCAAAATTGTTCATATAATAAATACATTGATATTTTTTAAATTTAATTTCGTAAGATCAGGCTTGTAAGGATTAATAGACATAGAAGGTACGAATATTTATGGGACTGACTGTATACGTTTATTATCACTGATAACTTCTTGATTTTCAATGTCTTACTGTTCATATCGAAAAGGCTTTCGTACGTCGTCAAATAAATTCCACTTATCTGGGAGGACCTCAGTATTATTCAAAAATTTCACAGTGTTCGTCGCGTTAAAACGTTGAAAAATAGAACGCTGGTTGAAAGTTGCGAAATTCACGGGTTTCCGTCGTTCGCCTGAGAACATGAAAGTTAGATGTAACAAGACTTAACAGTATTCCGGCGCTGTTGCGCGTAATGAAACGGAATTGTATTAAATTGCGCTGTTTATCTCTCACGAGATCAACCACTCGGTCTCCACCGGTGAGCTTTTTTTCCCGCGCGAACCCGTCAAGCTTTTGCGCAACGCTTTCTATTATCCTCCGGGCCAAGTTAGGCCAGCTTTTTCCCCCTATCAGCGACGCGTATTAAAATTCGCGCTATTTTGTGATCAAGCGGCTCGCGATGCAACGCCGCGATTAAAAATTCGGAAGACGTTCGCGCACGCCAGCTCGCGTGTGCTTCCTCGACCAGGTTGTTTGCGCTCGTGCGTGTTTTGCGTGAAGTATAACTCGCCTACTTGAGAAAGAATCGCGAATCGTGCGCATTCAATTTCTTTGCGGGTGGTTTTGTTCAAACGGGAGCAGCTTGCTCTCTTCCAAACGATTTCGGTTTTAAGAAGAATTTTAATGATTCATTTAACAAAGTTTAAGAATTTCAATTTATAATAGGGAATAATAGAATAATATTAGCACAGTAACATATGCAATGAAAATTTGTACATGGTTTGTCAACTCGGAGCCACAGATTGAAGAAAATTAAATTAATTGGTGATCAAAATAATACACGACTGTTACTCGTGATTAGTAAATTAATTAATTATTGATATCATAAACCCATAAAACCCTCAATCTATAAATTACTGGTCAAATATTACAAATTACGAATGTGATTAACAATTATTACTGTTACTCATTAATGGTAATGATGATCGGCTCATAAATTCTGATTACGATCCGATATATATTTACTTTAATTAACGATCACGACTTTGAAAGTACTAATACGAAAGTATTAAAAAAATTATTAATTTTTCTTCAATTTTCCTCCAGAGGTTCCAGATTACAACTAAACGAGAACATTTTCAAAAGGTTAAACGTTCTTTCAGACATTTTACACTCATCGGAACTGAAACGCCTGCCTAAAGTGGCCCATTTCAATCAGAGAATCCGTCGTCGACGGGAACAAGATCAGGAGCGCCTTAGCAATTAACAAAACGCGTTAATGACAGCCACCTTGGTAAATGCGACACGTTGGAACACAAACGCATCCTTTCTCGGGGCGCTGAGTCGCTCGTTCTTTTCTTCTGGTCTTCGTTTGTTCCTCCAGTTGGTTCGTCGCCTCGCTCTCAGAAGTAGTGCACACTCTCCAGGGAGAAAGAAATTCCTTCGTGGCCTGAGTTTAAGGCCCACGCAAACACACACACACACACACGCGCGCGCACGCGCGATCAATATTATTGATTTTATATCGAAGAAAAAGTGTCGTGATAATATTATTGGTTTCATATTGGAAGAATGGAATTGGGGTAATATGATTGCCTTTATATCGAAGCAATGGTGATATGCAAGATGTATTTTATAAATAATCTTCGCAAAATATGTGACATACTATTAATTCGCGAGATATTAGATACATACTAAATTAAATGCAGAGGAAAAAAGCGAGGACCACAAAGTGGGGACCAAAAGATAAAATAAAAATGATTCAGTTACCCGTGACTACATATCGATCATGCGTGGGAACCTTCACTCTCCAGTGTCTTCTAGCGTTCGACTCTCTGTGGTTATCGAGTCCAGAACGATTTCGATCGAGCCCGCTCGTGAAAGGAGAAAATCGAGTACACTTTTGAGAAAGCAAGATTAAAGTTCCCCGAAGAAAGGACTAAGTAAAGAGCAAAGACGCGTACTTTCGGCTCTGATTAAACGCTAAAGAACTTGGGAGTAATTAAGGTCGTCGAAGAGGAACCCTAAAGAAGAAGTGACGCGAATTTTCGTGCGTTCACGCCGTACCACAACGACTGCGCCGGAACTTTTACGTTAATTAATAGAAAATTGAATCCACTGTGTCTACTCCGAGGCTGAAATTTAATATAACGCGAATAGGGCCCGCGGAGGTATCAGTCGTATCGATCCAGTCTTTTTAATTTCAATTCTTCGTTCAATCTACTATTTCCCGAGCGGGGACGAGCAAAATTCCCATTTCGTGTTTGCTTATTTTCGATTTTTGTCTTTAACTTATGCAGAACGTTTAATAATGAAAAATAAGGGGTGAAATCGAGTAGAGTTCAGTAGATATAAAGACAATCAACTTTGAAAATAATAAAGAGAATGAAACGGCCTCATATTTTGATCTCAAAAAAAAAATAATCAAGGGCTTCAGGGTGATATGAATCGTCTCTGACAGAAGACAAACAAAACTTCCATTTCATTTTCTTATTTTCAACTTTTATCGTTCACTTATGTATAATGTTTCGGTACTATAAATATAAATATATTATGCGAATGAGAAATAAAGGATGAAATGATGTAAAGTCGAGTAGATATAAAGGCAATAAAATTTGAAAATAATAAAGAGAATGAAATGAGCCGATATTTTGGTCTCAAATCGGCCCAAAAAAGAAGATTTAATGGTTTACGTTCAACGGCGTATCACGATGACACCTTGGGGGTGATAAGAATCGTCTCTGGCAGCATTTGAAATGCAAAACTAGGAACGTGGCATTGAGCAACGACTCGAAATGGAAATGGAACAGGACCTGGAGGGGCGCGAAAGAGAAGGGAAAGTTTTTATTCGATGAAAAGCCTCGATGGCACCCGGCCACCCCGGGTGTCTCGTTTTCGGGTAACTCACTTTTGGCGCGATTCGAAATGCGAAAACTCAGGGGGTGTGGGACGGGAGGGGGAGGGAAAGATGGGGAGAACTATTCCCCGCAGATGTAATGCGGCCCCGTACACGGTCTCTACGTGCAACGAGGTCGACGTCGCTCGCGTGGAAACGAGTTTGCGCCGGAGTGGTCCCTCTCGCAGAGAGGATCGTTTGACCCGAAAGAGAAGCGGGTCGACGTTGCACGAGCCACCGGCGGAGAATGGAAATGAACCATTCATTTGGTAGTCGTTTGAACGAAAACAAAAAAGAAGAAAGGAAAAATAGCGAAACAGGAAAAAAAGAAGACACGGGCCGAAATGAGGGACGGAGTCGTCCAAGTTTGTCAATTTCGCCTGACCGGGGGGGATGGATCGTACCCTCGCCGTGTGCAAGCTCACTTTCTCCGGACTTTCATTTATTTTATTGCCGAAAACCAGGGTGGAACTACACTCTGCGACAAGATGAGGGGACACCCGTGGATTTTTCGTATACCGTGGAATTATTATGTAGATTTCGGCCAGCACTTCTATCTTTGATGGCAGACTTTTCGCTGCTAATAGTGGTTAACAGAAATTTCATTTTAGATTTAAGACTTTCGCGGTATTATTTCTCGTTGTAGTATACGTGGCTTCTAGATGGTTGTCGTGTCTGTTCCATCAGGGTTCTACACTAGAAATTTCATTTATTTATAAGACAGCAGTAACATTCAACAATGAAACCGTCGAGTCTGTGACTCCACCGTTTCGAATTTCTTTTTGACATTTTGCTAAGACAATTATTGAAACGTGTAGATTAATTAACTTAGCTAATCCTCGTAGAACGCATTTCGTTCGAAAGAAATAATCCAACCTTTATATCTTTTGTATATTACGGGATATAAATAGAACAGAAGTGTCTTATCGTTTTGTCGGGGAGTGTAGAGGAGAAGCAATTGCGAACTCATCTCCCGTCGCAACTTTATCGGCCGATTTTCCTTCGGCGAAGCCATTCGTGCGACTCCTACGAGTTCACGCTCGGTTAAACCGAAATCTCCCCCCCCCCCCCCTGAAGGAGTTGTGGAGCCACGCACGGAAACAACCAACGTCGTTTCTTTACATCGATTAAAACGTGTTTCACGCCGAGTTAACCGGAAGCACTTAAACACGTAGGATTTTCCTAATGTGAAACAAGCTGGGGATTATCTTGTCTCCTGTGGTAAAATCGACCATCTTATCTTAAACTTAGAACGCTCTTGACTCTTGAACTCCACTCATCCCTAGCAAACTTGAAACTGAATTAGAAAGAATCGGAGGAATGTTATCTAAATTCAGGTGGCAATATTTTTTTTTAATTGAAATTTTTTATCAACAGATCGACGTATCAATTAACAGCGAATTTTGACTCGTAAAGGAGTTCATTCGCAAAATAAACTACCCTTAAGTCGTGAACGTTTTTCAGATTCTCAGGGATTCAACAAGAGAGCAACGGAAGCCTTCAGGGTGACGTTTTGACTGTCGATCGCGAGAGAATAAGACACCTAGGGGAGACAAATCGCGCAGGGGTGGATCGTTCGGAAGCGAAGCCGTCGTATTTCGTGGCCACGTGACAGGCCAGCGGCCTCGTATAAATGGTTTAATTTCCTTATTCAGACGGCAAACCACTCGGCGCGACGTACCGAGCATACTGATGAAACAACGACGGTTCGCTGGGGACAATCAAGAGGGTCGAGACGTTTACTACAAACAGCCATCGTCGGGAGAGCGCTCGAAACTTCCGCTGGTGACCTTTTCCTGGCGGTCGTTAGTCGTCCGAGTGTATTGCATCCCCCTGAAAAGCGTTTTTTCGAACTCCAAAAACCAGTGTCAAAAAACGCACAGAGTTGCAGGCAAAGGTTCAGGGCACCATTTACTGTTTGTACTCGAAAAGAATGCACTTGACCTTAAAACTCAGCCCCAAACCTCTGTCGTAACAAACCAACCCCCAAGAATTACTCACAATCGCCAAATAATACCTGCATCCACTTACAATCCTTAATTATTTTTATCAAATGGATTTTTCCCACGTAAATGGGACTTCAGGGATGGGGACCACTATACCGTGGACACGCGTGGCCTGTAAATCACGGCGTCCTCTCCATCGACCACCATAAATTCTCTCTTTCGCATAGCAGCGTCGCCAGTCGTAGAACTGATAGATGCATTTTCACTCTGAAACGGGGATGGAAATCGTTCGACTGCATCGCGTCCCGTTCGAGGAGGAAGTGTATCGAGATAACAGGCGCTGATAGACCGTGCAATTAGCCGACGAGTGGAGTAATCGACGCAAAGCGCGTAGAGTTAACAAGGTGGACAAACGACGGAGAAAGGACAGCCGCCATTGCAGCCTCCGGAAGCGAAATTCCGCCGGCATCTACGAATACAAACTAAGCAGCCGCGGGAAGGCACTTCACCGAGGGGTGTCCGCCTATCTCGGTTCGTTAACGTTAATTAAGGGTAGACGTCGATAAAGGGAAGTCGTTATGTACCCTTCTCTATCGATCGCGAGGCTAACCACGTCGGCGTCGATGGCTTATCATTGATTAACGGATAAAGAAAACGTGTATGCGCGCAGGACGTTAAACACGTTTACGCCACGGCATTCGTGCGCGTCTAATGACGCATTAACCCCTTGGACACCGTGGCCAAAGCATGGCGATAGGGGGTCAAACGTGTAGGTAAACCAAATTCGACTTGCGACGGGTCATTCGAAGTGACTCTTTCGGAAATTAACGCTATGCAGCAACGAGAGTGTACAAATTCTCTCTCCACAAATTCAATGTTTACGTACATATTCTTAGATTGCATTAGAACATTCAAAGCAACATGAATTCTTATTCGTTCCAAAAGGTTTCCTTGGAACAGTTCCTTAACACGTTGACAGCCACGTCCATCCATTTGCGACAGCGCTTTTTACTAAGAAACTAAATATATTAATTCTTTAGGCAAGCTATGGAAGAAAATAAATGTGAATCGAATTCGTGAACGTGATCTGTTTAGAAAAATAAGTACGATAGATATTATATTACGTGGTTTTTGATAGACTCGAAACAAAATTTTAACCTTGAAGAGATTTTCACGTGTATTAGCTTGACGATCAACGTGTTAAACCGAAGAAACTAGCGTCCAACAAATAATATACCTGCAAAGCCATAACTAAACGCATAGCCTCGTAATTACGCGTACCTCGAGGACTTATCCTACGAACGCGGTGCTCTATGAATACCCAGGAGCGAGACAAGGCAGCCGTGATTAAGAATCGAGCGGTGAATGAAAGTAACCACTCGCCGATACCCGGGGCATTAGGTATCATTAGTTTCCATTACAACTCTCGGCGCGGCCCTCAAACGATCAAAGATTCCATTCACCCGCGAGGAACAGCGAGTCGACTATTCTCTTTTAATCGGTGCTCAGCGTTGGCCGCTGTTTACTCGGAATACTAATCGTATGAACGATCAAATATTTGCCAGCTGGTTGCACAACTGTCCACGACCGGCGAGCTGGTCGAAGGAAATTAAAAGTAAATTGGAGTCCCTCGCTCGATCGATCCGACGATCGAGAGAGTAACGGTGAGATGGAGGGAGACAGAGTTAAAGAGAATGAAAGGGATGGAGCAAGAGAGAGAATTTCGTGATAGCGCAATGAACGCGAGCGGTGATTGAATTTCGGTGGGCCGCGAGCTACGATTTCGAGTGGAAATTTCATAAATCGCTGGATGTATCGGAGCTCAGAGGTCTGGCACGATCCAGTGAATTTCTGCTAGGCGAATAACAAAGAGTGAGCAAATTACGTGAAATTACGGAGTATATAACGAATTACAGCTTTATTTGTTGACCTATGTAATTGACCGAGTTCGGGTTATCCGTTCGAGTGGTTACTTTTGAAATAAATACTTGCCGTGCCAATACTGGAATTCGAATAGTAATAGTTATTCAGCTCTAAGCTATGGAACTCGATCGATGTGGTGTAGCGCCCTATTGGTAATGTAGTACGCTCATCCATACCGACGGAAAACACAATGTTACCGATACACTGCTCTACGTTAACGACTGGGAACCCTCATATTTGAAGATATAGAGATTTCGAACACTATTTCCTCTAGAAACATTTTTGCAAATGACAGAAAGAAGATTACATTAGATAGTTACAGGAGCAAATAAACAAAACACCTTCAATGACTGTATATATCCATATTCTATCATTTATTCTTTCATACAATTACAATCTATTTGAATAACATTCTATATAAATTATTCCATCCCATTATATTCTGCACATAATTCACTCATTCGATGACTTAACCACACCCTAAATAATTCATCGATTCAACAAAATTTCACGATTTATTACTTCGATAAATTAACTACTGTTAACCCCGAAAAGATTTGAAAGTAAAATCTAATAAAGGGACGTAATACGGATTCAATGCACGGATTAGTTTAGGAGATGCTGTCGTATTAATTTCAGTATTAAGAGGAATTGATATATAAAAGTAATTTAATATATTTTAACATTCTTTCTAGAATAACGTTACGTCGTCATCGATATACCGATATTGATAACGTAATAAAATAACGAACTCTTCTTCATCTTTCATATAATATAAATCAATTTAACGCTCTCATTAACAAGTTTGTTACGTTAATAAATAATACCACCATGTAATTTATTCAAGAAATTGAATTTGTCCAAGAATTCATTCGATCAAAGTAAAATTAATTTGTTAAATCTATATGGAGTTCATAAACAGAGCAATAATAACATACGGAATGCCATACTGTACGAATACTAATGAGAATCAGCGTATGTTTACTGATCGACGTATTCTCGGCGAGCCTCGATCGATGTCCAGGTTTCCCACCGATCGATCCACGACCCACGAGAATCAAGTTAGTTTAATTACGGTCCCATCGAGATGTGCCTCATGGAACCCGCCACAGGAGGTAAAAATCGTGATTACATTTCCTATAATGCATGCAACGCTTACACGCGTTGCGTTTAACGTCGAACATTTACGGTGAAAATTGTGCGCTCCTCTCTTCAGCTTTTCCGGTTCCATTCAGCCGGAAGAATACGAACGACGAAATATGATTGCATCCCGATAGAGGCACCCACGTAAAACTAACAGAGAGGAATACGTCGCAGTTACGAGGATTGACGAAATTAAAAATAGAAAACGAACATTTTACAATTAAAATCAAATAATACTGTGAATGTAGATAAACTAAAAATAAAAAAAAGGTGAGTGGTATACATAAAAGAGTCATGGATCCATTTTTCAAGAAAAAGACAATATAGAAAATGTAAAAATATAAAATGTAAATTTTCCAACTAAATTGAGATAATACAATGGACGTAGATGAATCGAGAATAAATAAAAGATGAGTAGAGGGCATAAGAGACTCGTATTCCAAAAAGGAGGGGAAAAAACGAAGTTGAAATGTTCGGTGAACCCCCGTGTCGATTCCCATTTTCACGTCCGTATCGAAAAACGGCAGGAAAACAGATCTCCATATTTTTCTGCGGTACAACGCGTATAGATAGATCGACAGATTGATAGAGGTGCGCCATTCAACTTTTGCCAGCCGATTGTCATTTGTTTGCTCTTTTTTTCCAGCTTTCTCTCCCCAAACGGATACCCTGGAATTTTTACACGGTTTGTTCCTAACGCTTTCGAACGCGATCGAGACGTTTAATTCGACCAAATCGTGAATGGCGCAAATTCTATATCTATAATAGTACAATGGGTGCTCGGAAATCATATTTTTTCTCTTACAGAAATCGACGTAACGATATTCACAGCGACGCGGAAAAATGTTTGTAAAAGCAACGACGTTGATTTTCATCCGCTTTTCAACGTCGAGCGGGGATCCCATTTGTTTTGTTTCGTGCACGTAAACTGCATCCCGGAGTGCATCAACTGACCTGAAAACGCTCGACCGGGGCGAGATCTTTCATTACGGGAAATTTGATTCCAGTTGTACCTAGAATAATAAGGATCCGTGTTGCTGGTCTCGGTACAGACGTTATTTATTATAAAGTTTCCATTAACGAAGCTGGGTTACCTTTAGACTCGGTACTATTGGAATTGAAATGAAAATGGATACATGGAAGGCCATGATAGAGTAAATTCAATTAATTTTAACAGTCGCGAAACAAAGTAGAAATTTAAAAATTTAATTAGTCGTAAAATGTGTGTGTAGAACTTAATAGATGAACATCCGCGATGTTTGGTTGCAACAATTTGTGCAATTTGTAGAAACGTAGAGTGGTTCGAGTACTACTCGCAAGAGCTTCGATATGAACTAAATCTGAAGTGCAATACTGGCGAGGTTTCGCGAGAGAAACAGAGAGAAGAAGCACCCTTTGCAATAGGTCAACAGGGAAGACTTCATAGGGCAGTGGTCGGCGCGTTTGTTACGAAGCGAAATGGGTACACGCGAAAGAAAACAATCCACTTTTGACATTTTATTTTGTTTGCGTTAAGTCTACAGGATCGTTGAAGGTACATGCTGTGGAAAGATCAAGTTCTTTTACGGTAGGGTGCTCAACATTTGTTATTATTAGTATCAATTTTATTTTATTTCTGGGTTTCTTACTGGTATAGATTTCACTCTATTCAACATTTTTCTCACTAACAAACATAGTTCCAAGCCTTGAGATCTCAAAGAAATGCGATGGCCCACGATTGGCAAGGCAGAACGATTCGTCGATAATATATATCGCCCTCTGTTGGTAATATTCTACAGGTCTTATCGGCAGAGGACACTGCATCATCGACAGCGTGCACTACGTAACCGACAGATTCTGATTTTAACCGACTGAAGGTACCCTCGTTCTCCCACCATTCTAACATGTTCTTCGCATCCCTTTAACAATCATCACCCACGCATTATCAAGCCCATATTGTCTACTCCGTACAACTTGAACGAAAAACCAAGCATCTCACATGCAACAAGCTAATACTCCCAACGAAACGATTATTTTTGGCAAAATAACTCGATTGTAGCGCACGATGCTCGGAAAATACACGGGCAGTGAATCGATTCGAACTATAAATTCTCGGTGAACTTGATCCCGCCTCCACTCGCGACGCTTAACAAGCCGTGAATATCGCGCGACTTGCTCTCTGTTTGTCGCTTATTCATAGCCCATCTTTCCTTTCCCTTGGAAACACAATCCATCCCACCCCTCCTCGAACGGCCTTCTCATTCCCCCTCATCCTCTGTGCATGGAACGTGCTCGCGTTTTTCCTCCTGCATTCCCGTCGGCTACGTTTTCAGCGCGCGCTTCGAGTTCCGGACGCGCGAAGCCACGCCAGCTCGCTCGGCCGCGAACCGACCGGCATCCATTAGCAAGACCGGTACCGCACACGCGGACAAACATGATCCTGGCGCCAGAGCCGTGTGTTCATCGCGGCGATAGCGACTCGTGCGAGGGAACTGGCGCAACCTTGCCCAGGGAAAAAGAGGAATCCTCGAAACGAGAAAAACAATGACAGAGGGAAAAAGGTGAAACGTCACGTCGCGACCTGGTGGAGCCTCGAGAGTGGCACCGGTTTGGTATAATAAAGGATGGTGCTAGACAGAAGGATGCTGATGGCAGTTTAGGATCAGAACTTAATAAGGTTCATCTAAGAGGTTGAATGTGACATTATTAAAGGGTGATAGAGTGATACTATCATAGAGTGGGGTCAGTTGTCTAGGCCAGTTGAATTGAGTTTCATAGCTACAGAGACTTTCAGTGGTAGTTAAAATCATCCATAAGGCTTATCTAACAGTCTTAGACGTAACATTAATAGAAGTAAAAGAACGAGACTATCATAAGATGGATTGACCAGGACATTTAGACTACACAGGAGCCTCAGAGGTCGTTGAACTGATCGAGAAGTTACATTGGTTATATGGATCTCCAGAAGTGGCTGAACTCGGTAGAAGGTTCATCTAAGAGGTTAAGTGTGACGATATGAGTGGGTGATAGAGTGACACTATCATAGAATGGGTTGTCTAGGCCAGTTGAATTGAGTCTCATAGCTACAGAGACCTTCAAAACTAGTTTAAATCATCCACAAGGCTTGTCTAGCAGGGACAGCCTCTAACGTAACGTTATTAAGAGGTAATAGGGCGACACTATCATAAGATGGATTCACCAGGACATTTAGACTAGACAGGAGACTTCTAAGGTCGTTGAACTGATAAAAAAGGCTTTCCGAACAGGTACAGCCTCAAACGTGACATTATTAAAAGATAATAGAATCACATTATCGCAGTGTGGACCTACTAGGCCATTTTTACTGGGTCTCAAACATACAACAGCCTTCTAAAATGGTAATTTCTTAAAGGGACTGCCACTCGTATTGGGTCACAGCTCTTAGCAAGTCTTTGAAAGGGTCTCCTAGCAAACGAAACTCATTCAACACTGACAACACTCGGCGATTCTCGTTTCCTGCCTACAATATCGTAACGACTGACGCCTACATCGACCAGCAACAATCCTCGCGAGTTATAAACCGTCCACGGGGTCGTTCACGCCGAATTTTACGAAACCCAGCCACCAGATGAAAGCTGGAGTAGAAACATAATGCGAGAATTTTCTGTTTGTCTCGAGTAAACATTTCGAGCAGTATTCCATACCGCCCTGGCAGCCGTTGCTTCACTCTTTCGACTCTTCCCACGTGATTCTATCCTACGTCCACCGACAGTGTAGCTTTCACGGTCTCTTTCTGAATCGAGGAGATTCGATCAAATATTAGTTTTCCCTTCGTGGTGATTCCTCGCTCGACTGACACGCTGGTGCAGTGACCAGCCAGCCGCGCTTCGAAACTCCTGTTAGATGGAAGAAAGTTGGAAGTTAGGGAAAAGTGGAGGAATCTGAATTTTAAATTTCTGGCTGCCTTCGCTACCAATTCTTCTATTTTTGATGCTCGTTCGAGATATTGCAGCAAGCCGCGACTTTCCATTCGTCTTTTCTATAGTTAGATACGAATCCTTTCATAGAACCATTATTGGGAAATCAGAGGGAAAGTCATCTGCATTTGATACTGTATTAAGTAATGCGTTATGAATGTGATTTATCTGTCGTTTTGAAAACGTTTAATTCAAAACGTAAATAAATGATAGAGAAACCACAATATCCAGTCGAAAATACCAAACGATACCCTCAAGCCCAGTATATTTTCGTTTCGAGGGACATTAACTGTTTCCCGCGGGTGGAGTCGATCCGATATCAATGTATCATCTCGATTTACACGATAATCGGTCAACATGAATTGTTTAAGCAAACCTCAAAGCTCCCCGCGACTTGGCTGATCGCAATTAAAGGAAGCACGATAAATTAAACGGTGCCAGCAGTTACGGATGAACGTAGACGATGAGAACAAAAAATCAAACGGATGAGAATCAGCAACGACAAATTAAACCGAGACCGATATTCTCGCCGGGTCTCCCGTGCTTTTTCCATTTAAACAACATAATACGGCCGCGCAGCGTCGCGGCCATTTGTCTTACGCGTTATAAATTATAATCCCGGAGAACTGGGTCGGGTATCGTTACCGGGGCTTGTTGGAACTTCATGAAATTGAATAATTTCTCGATCGAGGTATCGCGCGGCAAACCGTGTCCCCGTTGTTCTTGGGAGAACGTCGCGCCAGCGATTTACGAGCACGTTATTTGCCTATCCAGAGAATTACATTCTCAAACGCGCTCGCTAATGATTACCAGATAGTTTCCCCTCGAGATCATGCACATCTGATTTTAAAAATTATAGAAGACACTTGGACTTGTTGGATACTCTTTGATACAAATATATGATACACTTTGACTCAGAAAATAAGCTCCAGAATCCGAGATTTTTTTATTATTGGCACTTTAAATTCGATACAAACATATAATACATTTTGATTCTAAAGTTCATGATAAATGCTATGATTTTAAGTTTGTTATTCTTGGACACCTTAAACTCGATACAAAAATATAATAAACTTTCATTTTAAAATTCATGGCAATATCTTCGATCCTAGATTTTCTATTCTTGAACATCTTACATTCGATACAAAAATATATAAACCCCTGATATTTGATTACTCAAAATAACGAACCACCATCAGAAACCATCACTGCTCCTCAGTTATAAATAAAATTATAAAACTCATGGCAAATAAAAGATTTTATATTCAATTTTCTTTCAAAATTCTGTATCTGTTACACGCACATCTACACCATCCTAAACAATCGGAATTAAATGATCCAAATGCCCCCAAGGGATCCCAAGTCGTCCCAGGAAAAATTACCAACAGGTACCACGGTTCGTTCCCATCGAGATCCCGCTGGCCAAATATTTCCGAAAGTCCCGAAGATGACGTTTTGCATGCTCGGAGCAAAATCGGCTTTCCCTTGCTTTTGTCGATCCATACTCGCCGCACAGTGCGCCCAGATGCATCAACGTCGGTCCGAACAAAACGGAATTGCTTGGCTGCTCGCGGAAATTGCGTGGATAGAACGCCGACGCGGTGAACGTTACGTTCGGGAATACATTATTGCTCCAACAATTTGCTTTTCCCACCGCGCTGGAAGAAGCTGTTACAGATAGACCAATTATCGAGCAAACGAAAACGGACGGACAAGCAACTGGCTATTTAATTGGCTCGACGGGCCGCGAATCATTCGTAATTTACGTCTCGTTGAATTGTGTTTCTTCCAGGCCACGAAAATTGTACCTACTTCACTCCAATCTACTCTTGAAAAAGACTAAGTTCGACCAGCGTTTCTCAAACTTCGACTAACCATTCATAAAGAAGAGTTTTCGGTATATTTCTAGCGATAAACTTGATATTATGATACTAACTTAAATTAGTTATTTCAAAAATCCCTCACGCGTAATCAAAGTATTCGTTCAATTCAAAGACTGATATTTTTGAATTTAAACATTTGACTTGTTTACCGAAACAACGCACGAAATAAACGTTCCAAAATTTTACTAAACCGTGGTTTTACGCGATCGAAATACTTCTTTGACACGAACGGGTTTCATATTTTCGAATTCAAGCTTTGTACACGGTGTTTGCCGAAACAATGTACGCGAAATAAATATCACAAAAATTTATCTAAAAACTGCTCTCATGCGAGCGAAATTCTTATTTTATATATGGCCCAACGTTTTTTAATTTGAAACTTTTACACGCTGTTTGTTGAAAGTACATACAAAACGAAAATTAAAACATTTACCTACCTTCGTTTAAAATACAAAAATCGATCTTAAGCTCGATGCAAATATTATTAAATGTGGAACGAGACACGTATCGAGCACCTACGCGCCCAAGACAGCACTCAACCTGTCAAAGTTACCTGTCGCAAAAAAAGAGGAAAGAGAGAAGAAAAAACAAAAGTGAAGAAGGAATATAAGCACTATGAGGGGTACGTGTCTGGAGCCTGATCGAGACTCGATTTTCTTAAGCAAACTCCGGTGACAGAGAGGGATGAAACCGTGTTAACCGAGGCGACGTAAAAATACATGGAGCCAAAGGCAAGATTGCCGGAAGCCCGTTCACCGTTCATTGTTTATAGGAAGATGTCGCGCGGCGAGGGAACGGTTTCCTACGGCTCACGCCCTTTTCTTTTCATGCCGGGGGGGAGTTCGTTTTAGTCGGGGGCGACAAAACAGCTCCTGCGGCATCGTGGAACTCGGTCTTTGACTTGGCAATAAAAACAAGACTGCGGAGGAACACGAGCGGGGGCGAGTAAGGGAAATCAGGGACAGAGGAACCGAGTAAATACGTCTTCGCCAGCTGCGCCACCGGTTTTCGGGGCAAGAGAAGCAAGGCACAACAAGCGTGGCGCAATTAAATTATCATCATCCCCTTTCGCCGTGCTTCCTGCTTCAACCGACAGCGCCACGGCTCGCTGCTTTTATTTAGAACAACGCGACGCGGCAATTAAGTGTATTTATTAGGCGATTAAACGGTCGCGATGCTTTCTACCGACGAGTAAAGTCGATGCGCGCGGCCTAATGAATTCGCTCGACGTTGGAACGGATTCCCAGAAACATGCTCAACATTCGAATAAAGGAAGAGTGATGTGGAGGAAGCACCAGGAATCTTTTGCAGGGGGATGTAGTCGATCGTTTAAGGGGACGAATTTTCATTTAAACTTACGAACTGCTCTAGCGATTTCATGATCAGTATTATCAAGTTTTGCCGAGGGTCTTTTACCCATAGTAGAATTCAATTTTTCATTCTGTTCAACCCTTAGGCTACAACAACGTGTGAGACTCGTGGTATAGAATTTGAGTCGGGCATCAAAAGGACGAGTCAAACACGTTGTATGGAAGTGCTTAAGGAATTTTACACGTGACTATGGCAGACATGGTCCTACAGTATAAATCGTAGGCCAAAGGGTTAATATAACACTGAACAGAAAGTATTGAAGACATACA